>NC_086452.1:31391655-31729155 GCF_028390025.1 Pseudophryne corroboree
ACTGTGTAGAAGGGAGCTCTGCCTGCTGTACTGTGTAAAAGGGGGCTCTGCCTGCAGTACTGTGTAAAATGGAGCTCTGCCTGCTGTACTGTGTAAAAGGGGGCTCTGCCTGCAGTACTGTGTAAAATGGAGCTCTGCCTGCCGTACTGTGTAAAAGGGGGCTCTGCCTGCAGTACTGTGTAAAATGGAGCTCTGCCTGCTGTACTGTGTAAAAGGGGGCTCTGCCTGCAGTACTGTGTAAAATGGAGCTATGCCTGCTGTACTGTGTAAAAGGGGGCTCTGCTTGCCGTACTGTCTAAAACAGAGCTCTGCCTGCCGTAATGTGTAAAAGTGAGCTCTGCCTGCCGTAACATGTAAAAGGGGACTATATCTGGTGGCGTAATATGAATTGGTATTATTTTGTGTCCACGCCCATATACTTTTGTCGGCGCGCACTGGCTCTATTTTAAAAATGAAGGGGGGGGAGCGGACCAATGCCGTTTCTTGCACACAACGCTAAAATGTCTAGTTATGGCACTGTACATATATATATCTCAGGCAGTGGCGTCACAAGGAGGGTGCGGGGGGTGCGGCCCGCACCCGGGTGTGACACCTGGAGGGGGTGACACCAAATGTCAGCTCCTCCGTAGTGACAGGAGCCAGGTGCTGCAGTGTGAAATTCCGCTACAGCACCCGGCTCCTGTCATAGCAGAGGAGCCAACAGCACACTGAGACCGTCTCTGGGGGAAGCCCAGCATCTCCGGAGATGCTGGGCTTCCCCCAGAGTGACGATACCAGTATCCCCGCGAAGCCACGCCCCCTATCTGCAAGACCACGCCCCCTTTTTGCAGCGATCGCGGCAGTACATCAGGGGTGCGCACCGGGTGTCACCACACCTGGTGACGCCTCTGATCTCAGGACAACATGGGCAGCTGCAAGGTGAATTTCCAATGCAGTAACATTTTCCATGAATCTCCTGGGCAACGCCATGGCTCAACTGTAGAAAGAATAGGCGGCACTCCTGACATATTTTCAAGTGATATATTATTCAATCGAAAGTCAATATACATACACACATACAGTCTATATATATATATATATATATATATATATATATATATGTATGTATGTATTTTTTTTTTTTTTGTAATATGCTCATATTATTACATTGAGTTTCCTAGCATTACATGCCTAGGTATGTTCTCCATTGGAGCTATGCTGGCATGAGATAAAGGTGGAATAACTAGAAAGGCTTGTGAGACCATGCTGTATTCTCTACCTGATCTGCTGTACTTGTGCTTTTATGCTGCCCTATTTGCATAGTTCTGAGGAATCAAAATGCAGACTCTTGACATATTGGTATGCGTTTTGGTAAATAAACGTATGATATTTGTGAGTGAGTGCCCTCTACTCCTAATGGAATAATGTGGAAATCACTAAAAGCTGGTACAGCGCATGTGTTACACTGTGTATGCACAAAGGCGCCGTTGGAGATAATTGGGTATTTAAATGCTGGGAGTTTTCTTTTTTTCAAACACATGCGTACATACATGTACATACCTCCCAACTTTCTTTAATGTGCAAGAGGAACCAAAATGGGTGTGGACTCTGAAAAGGGGTGTGGCTTCACTGTGATGCACAATTTAGGCCACACCTCCCTTGCCCGTCACTGAAGGGGGCATGCCCAGCAGCTCTGTGAGCTGCTGGCATGCCCCCTTCTCCCTCTGTCACTCGTGAATAGACGCATCTATTCTCAGCTGCTCTGCTAAGCAGAGCAGCAAGAGACAGAGCCTCCCAACTGCCCCCCCCCCCCCCCCCCACCGCGGGACACTGCGGCCCATGGGTGGGACAGCGGGACAGTCCCCCAAAAAAGGGACTGTCCCGCGAAAATCGGGACAGTTGGGAGGTATGCATGTACACACACACACACACACACACACACACACACTCATAAAGTACATATACAGCACTGATTACCCCCCCCCCCCTCCCTCTCCCATATCAGCAGCACACACCCATCATGCTGGTCACTCCCTCTTCAGTGGTAAATAGGCCCTTCAGCTCCAGGCCCATGAGGACCTTAATCTGGCACTGGTTTTGCCCAACTGCTAAAAAATTTCCTGCTGCAATCAACTTGGAATTACCCCCTATGGTCCCAACCTAATAGTACTTTAACCATACAGTTTATAAGTGTCCCTTAGCATAACACTGAAGTCATTCTCTGTGTCAATGTTCTTGGGGCAGAGTTCCAGTATACCTGAGCTCAGGGTAGAATAACAGTCTCCCAATATATGGCAAAGTGGCTGAAATAGGGATAAATGTGCATATATATAAAGGGTGTGGCATGGAAGGTAGATAGTAACTAGGTCGACAGTGTCTAGGTCAACCACTATTGGGCGACAGGGTTTCTAGGTCGACACGGTCTTTAGGTCGACATGGCCTAGGTCGACAGGTCAAAAGGTCGACATGAGTTTTTTATGGGTTTTTTTTCTGTCGTTTTCTTCGTAGAGTGACCGGGAACCCCAATTAGTGCACCGCGTCCCCTCGCATGACTCGCTTCATTCGCCATGCTTCGGGCAAGGTTACCGTTCCAATCGTAGTCCACGTGGATCGTTAAGTATGCAAAGGTTCAAAAAAAGAAAAATTTTTTGAAAAACTCATGTCGACCTTTTGACCTGTCGACCTAGAACATGTCGACCTAGAGACCCTGCCGACCTAGAACCCCTGTCGACCAATAGTGGTCGACCTAGATAGTGTCGACCTAGTTACTGTCGACCTAGAGACCGGATCCCATATATAAAGCCCCAAAGTATAAAGTTAATTATGAGGATGAACACAGTGTACAGGCGTGGTCCTAGACAATAATATTACACTTTTCCTCCCAAACTGGTAAGTGCGTCTCCATAAATTAGTGTGAGTCTCCTTTAATTTTATAACAGACTGATTGTCCCATAACTGTCCCAAACACTCCCCGTGAATGGTCTGACCAGGGCCCCAGGCTTATACAATATGGTGTAGGCAGGTACTCATTCAGTCTCAGCGTATGTAGTGGTTGCTCAAGTCTCTCACATACTGCTGCATCTAGCTGCGGGATCTCTCTCCGTGTACAGGGCCTCCCACTCTGCACCAGCTGCACACTGATACAGGGGTTTCCCCTGTTTTCTGCTCCGTACCTCTGAGACTGCTCTCCTCTGGTCACATTGACCTGTAAATGCTGATTTACTTACAGGACTAAAAGCAATACTTTAATACACTCAATACACTTTAAAATCGAGCCGCTGCGGCCGTGTATTCAATCCTTAACCTACGTACTTTTTACTCAGTTATGTATTCAATCCTTAACCTACATACTTTTTACTCAGTTAGCGTACAAAGGCCTGCACTGTGTACGGACTTTGCGTACACACGCTGCGACGGACGTACAAAGTACACGCAGTGCATACACACACACCAACACGCTGAGAGACAATGCAGCTTCACGTGTGGCTGAAATACCTTTAAACCTTAGCAGGGAAAGAGACACGACACCAATTGTAATTAAGATGTTGGGATCCGACCCACCAACATATAATTGATAAAAGGGGGTTACAACAGATATACAATTACAATAAGAGAAAAGAGGCTACAATACAATGGTACATACGTTTGGTTTCGCCAGAGCCACACGGTCCGGTGCACAGTCAATCAGCAAGATGACCTTCAGAGAGAGATTGAGTGACCGGCTAGGCAGCTTAGCTTTTATACAGTTGGTAAAAACACAATACAATAGTGTCACGAACCTCGGGCAGCGGCGACCGCGCTTGTCCCTGCGGGTGGCCTGGTCTGCCCGGCGCCTCTCTTCCCCTGTCAGTCTCCGGCTTCAGCGGCGGGTCGGCGCTGCTCTCCGGCGGCTTCCCGGAAGCAAGGGCGCCGCCATCACAAGCAAGGGCAAGGAGGCGGAGCAGGTCTGACGTCACCTGCCTGCTCCGCCAATCAGGCTAGGGCGGGGAATTTAAAATCAGATACCAGGCAGAGATCCGATGCCTGAGTATCTTCGTTTCTCCTGTGGAAGCTATGATCCAGAGCTCCCTCGTCCCTGCAAGCATCCTGTGCTTCCAAGCATCCTGTCCCTGCAAGCATCCTGTGCTTCCAAGCATCCTGTCCCTGCAAGCATCCTGTGCTTCCAAGCATCCTGTCCCTGCAAGCATCCTGTGCTTCCAAGCATCCTGTCCCTGCAAGCATCCTGTGCTTCCAAGCATCCTGTGCCTACAAGCAACCTGTGCTTCCAAGCATCCTGTGCCTACAAGCAACCTGTGCTTCCAAGCATCCTGTGCCTACAAGCACCTCCGTGCCTCCAGTTACCTCCGTGTCTCCAAGCACCTCGTGCCTCCAAGCACCTCCGTGCCTCCAAGCACCTCCGTGCCTCCAAGCACCTCGTGCCTCCAAGCACCTCGTGCCTCCAAGCACCTCCGCGCCTCAAGCACCTCCGTGCCTCCAGTTACCTCCGTGCCTCCAGTTATCTCCGTGCCTCCAAGCACCTCCGTGCCTCCAAACACCTCCGTGCCTCCAAGGGTCTCCCAGCACTCCCTGTACTCCCAGTACCTCAGTGCCTTCAATACCACAGTGTCTCCAATATCTCAGTACCCCAGCCTTCATTATTTCTACAAGTCTTGTCTTACAGGAGACCTACAAGAATTCCTCTGGGCCTCCCGCCTGCCGTCTTAGTTCTGCATGAGGAAGACCTACATCCGGCCATCTCTACTACGACCCAGTGGCGGTTCCTCTTCCCGGTCATCGGAAGAAGCCCCGAGTCCACAACACTCCCAAACCAGGTCAGTGATAGTATACTCAGGCCTCATGGACTCGGGGGATCGGAACACGGACTCTAGTGCCATCCAGAACCTGGCTTCTCGAGTGCAAAGTCAGGAAGCAGCACAAGGTCAGGTGATGCAGTACCTCCAGCAGTTGTCCGGGCGTCTGGATCAGATTCAGGCGTCTCTGGCCTCAGTAATTCCGGCTCCTGTTCCAGCAGTCGCACCAGTTGCCGTTGCCAGCAATGTTCAACCATCGGCCGGTGTCACTCCACGCCTTCAGTTGCCTACTCCGTCCCGCTATAATGGGAATCCCAAAAATTGTCGTGGTTTCTTGAACCAGTGCGAGGTACATTTCGAGCTACTTGCACACAACTTTCCTACAGACCGGTCCAAGGTAGCATATATTATTTCTCTGTTGGAAGGTTCTGCTTTGGATTGGGTGTCTCCATTATGGGAACGATCTGATCCCATGGTTTCCAACTACACCAACTTCATCTCGTCCTTTCGAAGGATTTTCGACGAGCCCGGCAGAATGACCACTGCTTCTTCCGATTTGCTCCGTGTTCGGCAGGGCGCCCGTTCCGTGGGCCAGTACGTGGTTCATTTCCAGACCATTGCTTCCGAACTACGCTGGAATAATGATGCCCTGAGAGCTGCCTTCTGGAACGGTCTTTCCGACCGGCTGAAAGACGAGCTGGTTACTAGAGATCTGCCGGATCCATTAGAAGATTTGATTTCCCTTTGCGTCAAGGTGGATCTTCGGATGCAGGAGCGTGGAAGAGAACGTAACCGTTCGGATCGTTCCAGGTTCCGGAATCCTACTCCTAGGCCGGTGGCCTCACCTAGCTCAGATGAGCCCATGCAAATTAACCGCTCCCGACTGTCTCCGGAAGAACGACAGCGTCGTCGTGAGGGTAAACTCTGCCTTTACTGTGGAGCCGCAGATCATTTTCTTAAATCTTGTAAAGTCCGTCCGGGAAACGGGCAGACCTAGCTTGTTCCGGAGGAGTCAAGCTGGGAGTTACGACAAAAGCTTCTCCAACTTCGGACTGCTTGCTTCCAGTAACTCTAGTCTCCAATTCAGTCTCCAGGTCTTGTGAAGCCCTATTGGATTCCGGAGCTGCAGGGAACTTCGTTTCTTCCTTCTGTGCCCAAAGTTTGGGTTTAAAGTTACGGCCTATCGAGCGGCCAATTTCACTGACGGCTATCAACGGGACTAGAATTTCCAAAGGTCTCATAATGTGGCGCACGGGGCCAGTTAAGCTGCGGGTCGGGGCTCTACATCAGGAAGATTTGGAACTCTTGGTAATCCCAGAAATGCCCCATGATCTGGTTCTTGGAATGCCTTGGCTGAAAAGTCATAACCCCCACATCGATTGGAAGTCGTCACAAATTCTGTCCTGGAGTTCCTTTTGTCACACTAATTGTCTTACTCCTGTTTGTCCGCTCCGTGTTACCTCCAAAACGGATGAAGAGCACATTCCGGAGGCATATCAAGGGTACAAGGACGTATTTTCGGAACAAGCTGCTGACCTGTTACCACCTCACAGGCCTTGGGACTGCCCTATTGACCTTGTCCCAGGGAAGACGCCACCTCGTGGTCGCACATATCCTCTGTCTCTTCCCGAGACTCAAGCCATGTCGGAGTATATTAAGTCCAATATGCTCAAGGGATTCATTCGCCCCTCTTCCTCCCCTGCTGGTGCAGGCTTCTTTTTCGTGAAGAAAAAGGACGGGGGGTTGAGACCATGCATCGACTACCGCGGCCTAAACGACATTACTATTAAGAATAAATACCCCTTGCCACTAATCACAGAGTTATTTGATAGGGTTCGTGGTGCCCGCATTTTTTCAAAACTCGACTTGAGAGGAGCTTATAATCTTATACGCATCCGAGAGGGGGATGAATGGAAGACTGCCTTTAATACCCGAGATGGGCATTACGAATACTTGGTGATGCCGTTTGGTCTTAGTAATGCTCCCGCGGTTTTCCAGGGATTCGTCAACGAAATCTTTCGTGATATGCTGTATCAGAGCGTTGTGGTATATCTGGACGACATACTGATTTTTTCCAAGAATCTTGTCGAACACAGGACTCAAGTCAAAGAGGTGCTACACCGTTTACAAGAGAATCATCTCTACGCCAAGCTTTCCAAATGTACCTTTGAAGTAACATCTATTCCGTTCCTCGGTTATGTCATCTCGGGGACGGAGCTTCGCATGGATCCGGAAAAGTTGTCGGCCATTCGTGATTGGACTCAGCCTCTTTCCCTGAAAGCAATACAAAGGTTCCTGGGCTTTGCGAACTACTACAGGAAATTCATTAAAGGTTTCTCCACCATTGTTGCACCCATTACTGCCCTGACGAGAAAGGGTTCTAATCCTAGTTTGTGGCCTCCGGAAGCCATTGTAGCTTTTTCTCGCTTAAAGTTAGCTTTCACGACGGCTCCAGTTCTCCAACAACCAAATTTCGAGGAACCCTTCTTCTTAGAAGTTGATGCATCTTCAGTCGGGGTGGGGGCTGTCCTCTCCCAGCATTCCTCTGATAAGAAATTACATCCGTGTGGCTTCCACTCTCGTAAATTCTCTCCAGCCGAACGAAATTACTCTATTGGAGACCAGGAACTCTTGGCAATCAAATCTGCCTTGGAAGAATGGAGATATCTTCTAGAAGGGGCTAAACATGTGTTTACCATCTACACGGATCACAAGAATTTACTGTACATCAAATCCGCACAATGTTTGAATCCTCGCCAGGCGAGATGGGCACTTTTCTTTTCCCGATTCTCGTTCATTATCAAGTACCGTGCCGGGACTCTCAATATTAAAGCAGATGCGCTTTCCCGTTCACAGGTTCCCACAGACGAGGATGAACCTCCGGAGCGGGGTTTAATTCTGAATCCAGTTTCTGTCTCTGCTGCTTTAACTACTCCAGCTCCTCCTCCTGGAAGAATGTCCGTACCAGCTAGATTCCGCCCAGGAATACTACGGTGGGTCCATAACTCCAAGTTTTCCGGTCATCCCGGCGCTCAGAAGATGTACAAGTTTCTGCAAAGGTCTTACTGGTGGAACACCATGAGGAAGGATGTACAAGATTGCGTTAATTCATGTCCCCAATGTACACAACATAAATCTCCTCGTCTGCCTCCTGCAGGGTTACTTCGTCCTCTGCCTATCCCTGTGAGACCCTGGACTCACATTTCCATGGACTTCATCACTGACTTGCCCTGTTCCAAGGGTTGCAACACCGTTTGGGTTATCGTTGACCGTTTTTCGAAGATGGCACACTTTGTGCCCTTGACTGGTCTTCCGACAGCACCGAAACTGGCTCTATTGTTTATCCGAGAACATTTTCGTTTGCATGGGTTGCCACAAGAGATTGTTTCTGACCGTGGAGTACAGTTCACCGCCAGGTTTTGGAAAGCCCTTTGTTCAACTCTACACATTAAACTTAAGTTTTCGTCGGCTTATCATCCCCAAACAAATGGACAAACGGAACGAGTCAATCAAGATCTAGAGACTTTTCTTCGGTTGTATCTCTCTCCTTCACAGGACAACTGGGTGGAGTTGTTGCCTTGGGCGGAGTTTGCCCATAACCATTTGTTTCATTCTTCCACTGGGGAATCACCATTTTTCGTCAACTACGGGTTCCATCCCCGTGTTCCGGAATTTCCAAGCCTTCCGATAATAGAGGTTCCTGCTGTAGCGTCCACTCTACGACACTTTGGACAAATTTGGAGAAAGGTTCATGCTAATCTTAAGCAGGTTTCTGTTCGGTACAAGTTCTTTGCAGATAAGAAACGGCAAGCCGCACCTCAATATAAAGTTGGGGACAGGGTATGGCTGTCCACACGGAATCTCCGGTTGAAGGTGCCCACCATGAAATTCGCTCCAAGGTTCATCGGTCCTTACCCTGTGCTACAAGTCTTAAATCCTGTGGTCTGTAAACTGGGTTTGCCTGCCCATCTTCGCATACCTAACGCCTTCCATGTTTCTCTACTCCGTCCCCTCATACTGAATCGATTCCACTCAGCACTCCCAAGGCCAACGTCCGTAGTGGCAGAAGCTGGAGCGGAGTTTGAAATCAAAGCTATTCTGGACTCTCGTTATCTTCATAAAAAATTACAGTACTTGGTGGACTGGAAGGGTTATGGACCTGAGGAGAGAAGTTGGATTGGGGCTACTGAAGTAACGGCTCCTCGTCTGATTCGGATCTTCCACTCCAGACATCCGACTAAGCCCGGGAAGTGTCCAGGGGCCACTCCTGGAGGAGGGGGTACTGTCACGAACCTCGGGCAGCGGCGACCGCGCTTGTCCCTGCGGGTGGCCTGGTCTGCCCGGCGCCTCTCTTCCCCTGTCAGTCTCCGGCTTCAGCGGCGGGTCGGCGCTGCTCTCCGGCGGCTTCCCGGAAGCAAGGGCGCCGCCATCACAAGCAAGGGCAAGGAGGCGGAGCAGGTCTGACGTCACCTGCCTGCTCCGCCAATCAGGCTAGGGCGGGGAATTTAAAATCAGATACCAGGCAGAGATCCGATGCCTGAGTATCTTCGTTTCTCCTGTGGAAGCTATGATCCAGAGCTCCCTCGTCCCTGCAAGCATCCTGTGCTTCCAAGCATCCTGTCCCTGCAAGCATCCTGTGCTTCCAAGCATCCTGTCCCTGCAAGCATCCTGTGCTTCCAAGCATCCTGTCCCTGCAAGCATCCTGTGCTTCCAAGCATCCTGTCCCTGCAAGCATCCTGTGCTTCCAAGCATCCTGTGCCTACAAGCAACCTGTGCTTCCAAGCATCCTGTGCCTACAAGCAACCTGTGCTTCCAAGCATCCTGTGCCTACAAGCACCTCCGTGCCTCCAGTTACCTCCGTGTCTCCAAGCACCTCGTGCCTCCAAGCACCTCCGTGCCTCCAAGCACCTCCGTGCCTCCAAGCACCTCGTGCCTCCAAGCACCTCGTGCCTCCAAGCACCTCCGCGCCTCAAGCACCTCCGTGCCTCCAGTTACCTCCGTGCCTCCAGTTATCTCCGTGCCTCCAAGCACCTCCGTGCCTCCAAACACCTCCGTGCCTCCAAGGGTCTCCCAGCACTCCCTGTACTCCCAGTACCTCAGTGCCTTCAATACCACAGTGTCTCCAATATCTCAGTACCCCAGCCTTCATTATTTCTACAAGTCTTGTCTTACAGGAGACCTACAAGAATTCCTCTGGGCCTCCCGCCTGCCGTCTTAGTTCTGCATGAGGAAGACCTACATCCGGCCATCTCTACTACGACCCAGTGGCGGTTCCTCTTCCCGGTCATCGGAAGAAGCCCCGAGTCCACAACACTCCCAAACCAGGTCAGTGATAAATAGAAACTGTAACCTCTTCATCCATAGGTCAAAGGGCTGGTCATTTACAGTACAGGAGGGGTCATAGGTTGGTTTGAATAGGTGGGCGATGTCTGTTCCAGGTGTGCTTGCAGTTGGTCTCCACTGGGTTCCTGCCGAATATCAGAGTACAGTAAACACAGTATAATAGTAATATTCTGTTCCTGCACATAATTATGCGTAGGAGCGTGCTATCTTCTGTAAACTGCTACCGGAATGTTGCCCTTAAAATACCCTACAGTTGGATACCAAACACCACCTCATAACCTAATGCTGTCCCCTCATATCCTGTAAAGGTGAATCCCTCTGTTGTTGTACCTTTTAAACAAGTATAAATTGCTGGTGTGGTGCATGTGGGCTATGTGTACATTGTGCACTATGTGGATTAAATATGTGATATGTCTTTGTGGCTTTTCCATGCGAGGACCAATGCTACCGTAATTACTCATACCACGCGCTAATGCGCAGGACCGCGTGAGCGGTCATACGCATCTTGCGAATATGCGCATGCACGGCAGAACAAGTACGCGCACGGAGGCCATCTGTATGGAGTTTGTACGTGATGTGTGTACTGTAATATTTTCCGACTTCGACAGATCGCAGGGCATTGAGCACTCCGGCCGTCGTCACCCTTCTTCTGGCGCGCTGTCCCCTACGTTCCACCACCGGTTACCAATGACACTCCGCACTCTATCACCTCTCCCTGAGTCACGCAGCTGTACACTTAGGACGCAGGACCTTGCTCTGTAATCCCAATCTGTCTGAGGCGCTGTAATGATACTCTGTCTGAGGCGCTGTAATGACACTCTGTCTGAGGCGCTGTAATGACACTCTGTCTGAGGCGCTGTAATGACACTATCTGAGGCACTGTAATGACACTCTGTCTGAGGCACTGTAATGACACTATCTGAGGCACTGTAATGACACTCTGTCTGAGGCACTGTAATGACACTCTGTCTGAGGCGCTGTAATGACACTCTGTCTGAGGCGCTGTAATGACACTATCTGAGGCACTGTAATGACACTCTGTCTGAGGCACTGTAATGACACTCTGTCTGAGGCACTGTAATGACACTCTGTCTGAGGCACTGTAATGACACTCTGTCTGAGGCGCTGTAATCACAGCCTGTCTGAGGCTGCCTCCGTTCTGACTCCATGTGCATCACCAGTACTGGCTGCTGTGATCCTTTCAGCATTCCACGCGGGTTCTCTCTGAGCCTGCAAGCACCTCCCTCTGTCGGGCCAACATTCCACACCCAGGGTTCCCGCTCTTGGAGGAGCCAATCAGGTGCAAGCAAAGAGACCTGTGCATGCTCAGCAGTATAACACTCTCACCTGCATTAACCCATGCTGTCCTTGTAGTTTCTCCTAGGGAAAAGGCTGTGCTGGGTTATATACAGACCGCCCCAGCAATTCTCTAGCAGACACGCTGTGACTTGTAGTTCCACAAATTCCGGGGTACTACATTGGCACCCCCGGGTGGAGCATATAAGTCACAGAAGACTAACAATACATATATTCTAGCTAGAAAGTGTTGTGTTTGTGTTGCGAGAAGGATTTTATACCCAAAATGAGGTACAGCAATCACGAGCGCAGAACATTAGTCAAGATTAGTTGAACCTTCTACTAATAAATCAGAAACTGCCAATAGCTTTATGCATATAGAAATTAGAGATGAGCGGGTTCGGTTTCTCTGAATCCGAACCCGCCAGAACTTCATGGTTTTTTTCACGGGTCCGAGCAGACTCGGATCTTCCCGCCTTGCTCGGTTAACCCGAGCGCGCCCGAACGTCATCATGACGCTGTCGGATTCTCGCGAGGCTCGGATTCTATCGCGAGACTCGGATTCTATATAAGGAGCCGCGCGTCGCCGCCATTTTCACACGTGCATTGAGATTGATAGGGAGAGGACGTGGCTGGCGTCCTCTCCATTTAGATTATAAGAGACTGAGAGAGATTTACTGGAGCTGACTAGGAGGAGTACTGTTACTGTAGAAGTGTAGAGACTGAGTGGAGAGAGTTTACTAGTGAGGACAGTGCAGTTTACTTTATAATCCGTTCTCTGCCTGAAAAAAGCGATACACAGCACACAGTGACTCAGTCACATATACCATATCTGTGTGCACTGCTCAGGCTCAGGCCAGTGTGCTGCATCATCTATATATATTATATATCTGTCTGACTGCTCAGCTCACACAGCTTATAATTGTGGGGGAGACTGGGGAGCACTACTGCAGTGCCAGTTATAGGTTATAGCAGGAGCCAGGAGTACATAATATTATATTAAAATTAAACAGTGCACACTTTTGCTGCAGGAGTGCCACTGCCAGTGTGACTGACCAGTGACCTGACCACACTGACCACCAGTATAGTTAGTAGTATACTTATATTGTGATTGCCTGAAAAAGTTAAACACTCGTCGTGTGACTTCACTTGTGTGTTGTTTTTTTTTTATTCTATAAAAATAAAACTCATTCTGCTGACAGACAGTGTCCAGCAGGTCCGTCATTATATAATATATAATATATACCTGTCCGGCTGCAGTAGTGATATATATATATTTTTTATATCATTTATCATCCAGTCGCAGCAGACACAGTACGGTAGTTCACGGCTGTGGCTACCTCTGTGTCTCTGCACTCGGCAGGCAGTCCGTCCATAATTGTAATACCACCTAACCGTGGATTTTTTTCATTCTTCTTTATACATACATAGTTACATAGACATCTTCTCTTTATCAACCAGTCTATATTAGCTGCAGACACAGTACAGTACGGTAGTTCACGGCTGTGGCTACCTCTGTGTCTGCACTCGGCAGGCAGTCCGTCCATAATTGTATACCACCTAACCGTGGTTTTTTTTCATTCTTCTTTATACATACATAGTTACATAGACATCTTCTCTTTATCAACCAGTCTATATTAGCTGCAGACACAGTACAGTACGGTAGTTCACGGCTGTGGCTACCTCTGTGTCTGCACTCGGCAGGCAGTCCGTCCATAATTGTATACCACCTAACCGTGGATTTTTTTCAGTCTTCTTTATACATACATAGTTACATAGACATCTTCTCTTTATCAACCAGTCTATATTAGCTGCAGACACAGTACAGTACGGTAGTTCACGGCTGTGGCTACCTCTGTGTCTGCAGTCGGCAGGCAGTCCATAATTGTATACTAGTATCCATCTCCATTGTTTACCTGAGGTGCCTTTTAGTTGTGCCTATTAAAATATGGAGAACAAAAATGTTGAGGTTCCAAAATTAGGGAAAGATCAAGATCCACTTCCACCTCGTGCTGAAGCTGCTGCCACTAGTCATGGCCGAGACGATGAAATGCCAGCAACGTCGTCTGCCAAGGCCGATGCCCAATGTCATAGTACAGAGCATGTCAAATCCAAAACACCAAATATCAGAAAAAAAAGGACTCCAAAACCTAAAATAAAATTGTCGGAGGAGAAGCGTAAACTTGCCAATATGCCATTTACCACACGGAGTGGCAAGGAACGGCTGAGGCCCTGGCCTATGTTCATGGCTAGTGGTTCAGCTTCACATGAGGATGGAAGCACTCAGCCTCTCGCTAGAAAAATGAAAAGACTCAAGCTGGCAAAAGCAGCACAGCAAAGAACTGTGCATTCTTCGAAATCCCAAATCCACAAGGAGAGTCCAATTGTGTCGGTTGCGATGCCTGACCTTCCCAACACTGGACGTGAAGAGCATGCGCCTTCCACCATTTGCACGCCCCCTGCAAGTGCTGGAAGGAGCACCCGCAGTCCAGTTCCTGATAGTCAGATTGAAGATGTCAGTGTTGAAGTACACCAGGATGAGGAGGATATGGGTGTTGCTGGCGCTGGGGAGGAAATTGACCAGGAGGATTCTGATGGTGAGGTGGTTTGTTTAAGTCAGGCACCCGGGGAGACACCTGTTGTCCGTGGGAGGAATATGGCCGTTGACATGCCAGGTGAAAATACCAAAAAAATCAGCTCTTCGGTGTGGAGGTATTTCACCAGAAATGCGGACAACAGGTGTCAAGCCGTGTGTTCCCTTTGTCAAGCTGTAATAAGTAGGGGTAAGGACGTTAACCACCTCGGAACATCCTCCCTTATACGTCACCTGCAGCGCATTCATAATAAGTCAGTGACAAGTTCAAAAACTTTGGGTGACAGCGGAAGCAGTCCACTGACCAGTAAATCCCTTCCTCTTGTAACCAAGCTCACGCAAACCACCCCACCAACTCCCTCAGTGTCAATTTCCTCCTTCCCCAGGAATGCCAATAGTCCTGCAGGCCATGTCACTGGCAATTCTGACGAGTCCTCTCCTGCCTGGGATTCCTCCGATGCATCCTTGCGTGTAACGCCTACTGCTGCTGGCGCTGCTGTTGTTGCCGCTGGGAGTCGATGGTCATCCCAGAGGGGAATTCGTAAGCCCACTTGTACTACTTCCAGTAAGCAATTGACTGTTCAACAGTCCTTTGCGAGGAAGATGAAATATCACAGCAGTCATCCTACTGCAAAGCGGATAACTGAGGCCTTGACAACTATGTTGGTGTTAGACGTGCGTCCGGTATCCGCCGTTAGTTCACAGGGAACTAGACAATTTATTGAGGCAGTGTGCCCCCGTTACCAAATACCATCTAGGTTCCACTTCTCTAGGCAGGCGATACCGAGAATGTACACGGACGTCAGAAAAAGACTCACCAGTGTCCTAAAAAATGCAGTTGTACCCAATGTCCACTTAACCACGGACATGTGGACAAGTGGAGCAGGGCAGGGTCAGGACTATATGACTGTGACAGCCCACTGGGTAGATGTATGGACTCCCGCCGCAAGAACAGCAGCGGCGGCACCAGTAGCAGCATCTCGCAAACGCCAACTCTTTCCTAGGCAGGCTACGCTTTGTATCACCGCTTTCCAGAATACGCACACAGCTGAAAACCTCTTACGGCAACTGAGGAAGATCATCGCGGAATGGCTTACCCCAATTGGACTCTCCTGTGGATTTGTGGCATCGGACAACGCCAGCAATATTGTGTGTGCATTAAATATGGGCAAATTCCAGCACGTCCCATGTTTTGCACATACCTTGAATTTGGTGGTGCAGAATTTTTTAAAAAACGACAGGGGCGTGCAAGAGATGCTGTCGGTGGCCAGAAGAATTGCGGGACACTTTCGGCGTACAGGCACCACGTACAGAAGACTGGAGCACCACCAAAAACTACTGAACCTGCCCTGCCATCATCTGAAGCAAGAAGTGGTAACGAGGTGGAATTCAACCCTCTATATGCTTCAGAGGTTGGAGGAGCAGCAAAAGGCCATTCAAGCCTATACAATTGAGCACGATATAGTAGGTGGAATGCACCTGTCTCAAGCGCAGTGGAGAATGATTTCAACGTTGTGCAAGGTTCTGATGCCCTTTGAACTTGCCACACGTGAAGTCAGTTCAGACACTGCCAGCCTGAGTCAGGTCATTCCCCTCATCAGGCTTTTGCAGAAGAAGCTGGAGACATTGAAGGAGGAGCTAACACGGAGCGATTCCGCTAGGCATGTGGGACTTGTGGATGGAGCCCTTAATTCGCTTAACAAGGATTCACGGGTGGTCAATCTGTTGAAATCAGAGCACTACATTTTGGCCACCGTGCTCGATCCTAGATTTAAAGCCTACCTTGGATCTCTCTTTCCGGCAGACACAAGTCTGCTGGGGTTGAAAGACCTGCTGGTGACAAAATTGTCAAGTCAAGCGGAACGCGACCTGTCAACATCTCCTCCTTCACATTCTCCCGCAACTGGGGGTGCGAGGAAAAGGCTCAGAATTCCGAGCCCACCCGCTGGCGGTGATGCAGGGCAGTCTGGAGCGACTGCTGATGCTGACATCTGGTCCGGACTGAAGGACCTGACAACGATTACGGACATGTCGTCTACTGTCACTGCATATGATTCTCTCAACATTGATAGAATGGTGGAGGATTATATGAGTGACCGCATCCAAGTAGGCACGTCACACAGTCCGTACTTATACTGGCAGGAAAAAGAGGCAATTTGGAGGCCCTTGCACAAACTGGCTTTATTCTACCTAAGTTGCCCTCCCACAAGTGTGTACTCCGAAAGAGTGTTTAGTGCCGCCGCTCACCTTGTCAGCAATCGGCGTACGAGGTTACATCCAGAAAATGTGGAGAAGATGATGTTCATTAAAATGAATTATAATCAATTCCTCCGCGGAGACATTGACCAGCAGCAATTGCCTCCACAAAGTACACAGGGAGCTGAGATGGTGGATTCCAGTGGGGACGAATTGATAATCTGTGAGGAGGGGGATGTACACGGTGATATATCGGAGGGTGAAGATGAGGTGGACATCTTGCCTCTGTAGAGCCAGTTTGTGCAAGGAGAGATTAATTGCTTCTTTTTTGGGGGGGGTCCAAACCAACCCGTCATATCAGTCACAGTCGTGTGGCAGACCCTGTCACTGAAATGATGGGTTGGTTAAAGTGTGCATGTCCTGTTTTGTTTATACAACATAAGGGTGGGTGGGAGGGCCCAAGGACAATTCCATCTTGCACCTCTTTTTTCTTTTCTTTTTCTTTGCATCATGTGCTGATTGGGGAGGGTTTTTTGGAAGGGACATCCTGCGTGACACTGCAGTGCCACTCCTAGATGGGCCCGGTGTTTGTGTCGGCCACTAGGGTCGCTAATCTTACTCACACAGTCAGCTACCTCATTGCGCCTCTTTTTTTCTTTGCGTCATGTGCTGTTTGGGGAGGGTTTTTTGGAAGGGACATCCTGCGTGACACTGCAGTGCCACTCCTAGATGGGCCCGGTGTTTGTGTCGGCCACTAGGGTCGCTAATCTTACTCACACAGCTACCTCATTGCGCCTCTTTTTTTCTTTGCGTCATGTGCTGTTTGGGGAGGGTTTTTTGGAAGGGACATCCTGCGTGACACTGCAGTGCCACTCCTAGATGGGCCCGGTGTTTGTGTCGGCCACTAGGGTCGCTAATCTTACTCACACAGTCAGCTACCTCATTGCGCCTCTTTTTTTCTTTGCGTCATGTGCTGTTTGGGGAGGGTTTTTTGGAAGGGCCATCCTGCGTGACACTGCAGTGCCACTCCTAGATGGGCCCGGTGTTTGTGTCGGCCACTAGGGTCGCTAATCTTACTCACACAGCTACCTCATTGCGCCTCTTTTCTTCTTTGCGTCATGTGCTGTTTGGGGAGGGTTTTTTGGAAGGGACATCCTGCGTGACACTGCAGTGCCACTCCTAGATGGGCCCGGTGTTTGTGTCGGCCACTAGGGTCGCTTATCTTACTCACACAGCGACCTCGGTGCAAATTTTAGGACTAAAAATAATATTGTGAGGTGTGAGGTATTCAGAATAGACTGAAAATGAGTGTAAATTATGGTTTTTGAGGTTAATAATACTTTGGGATCAAAATGACCCCCAAATTCTATGATTTAAGCTGTTTTTTAGTGTTTTTTGAAAAAAACACCCGAATCCAAAACACACCCGAATCCGACAAAAAAAATTCGGTGAGGTTTTGCCAAAACGCGTTCGAACCCAAAACACGGCCGCGGAACCGAACCCAAAACCAAAACACAAAACCCGAAAAATTTCAGGCGCTCATCTCTAATAGAAATACTGTGTGATGCAAATACAAGAATAGCACTGTAATATACTGGAGGGTGGTGTTTACCTCCCACAATTCTATCTAGAAACTCCAATTGCAAAAATTACCATTTTCAAGACAGAAAAGTGCAAGGTTTAGTTCTCTTTGCTAACCCTGGAGCCAAAAAAAAAATGCTTTCCCTTCTCCGTTATTCCAATATAAGGGTAAAGGCACATCCAGGACACAGGTGAGTTAAACTGTGCAAAGTTTACCTGGAGAACCATGGCCTGAAACCTGCTCCCTACAATGGTCTGCCCAGGAGACAACGCATCTGCCAACTAATTGTCGCTTTGGGAATATTGAGGCTTGCGTCTTGCTCTCAGTGGGGCAATGCTGTAGAACGTCTTTTCTTTACTCTGTCTTCTCAATTTATTTCAAGCTCTTCTACTGCTAGAAAATAGAAGTATTGTAGAGTGAGAAATATTCTACACAACCCGCATTCCCGAGCCTGTATATGGATGAATAAGTGATGTTTTAATCCATGATGGGTTCAGTGTAGAAGCTTTATTCTGTGTTATTTTTACTTTTCAGAGACCACAATGGATCCTTTTTATTTTCAAACATTTCAGTAGGGAAAGTCAGAAAACATTACTTCATTTTAATCACTTTTAATTATAAGGTATAGGCAGCCAAGCGTACCGAGTATTTAAAGTGACATGTATTTATGCAACAGGATGCACAAAGGGACCTCCGAGTAGGATATATCATGCAGTTTAAAGAAGAAATAAGATGTAAAATACGTAAATATAAAATGATATAGGCCCTCATTCTGAGTTGATCGCTAGCTGCTTTCGTTCGCAGCGCAGCGATTAGGCACAAAAACGGCAGTTTTGCGCATGCGTATGCGGCACAATGCGCACGCGCGTCGTACTATTACAACGAACAATGTAGTTTAACACAAGGTCTAGCGACGCTTTTCATTCGCACTGCTGGCCGCAGAGTGATTGACAGGAAGTGGGTGTTTCTGGGAGGTAACTGACCGTTTTCGGGAAGTGTGTGTAAAAACGCAGGCGTGTCAGATACAAACGCAGGCGTGCCTGGGGAGACGCAGGCATGGCTGGCCGAACGCAGGGCGTGTTCGTGACGTCAAAACAGGAACTAAACAGTCTGAAGTGATCGCTAGCTAGGAGTAGGTCTGGAGCTACTCTGAAACTGCACAATCTTTTTTTGTAGCAGCGCTGCGATCCTTTCGTTTGCACTTCTGCTAAGCTAAGATACACTCCCAGAGGGCGGCGGCTTAGCGTTTGCACTTTGCACGGCTGCTAAAAGCAGCTAGCGAGCGATCAACTCGGAATGAGGGCCATAGTACATTATATATTATTCACTATGTTTCAAATTCTTCAGAATCTGGAATTAGATACTGTGGGGCAGATGTATTAAGCCTGGAGAAGTGATAAAGCAGTGCTAAGTGCAAGGTGATAATCATAGGCGTGCGCAGAACATTTTATAAGGGGGTGCACAACTGGAGTGGCGTGCCTTGCACTGCCTACCGGACATGCCTAGCACCATATATTAGCAGTCAGAGAGAAGGCGGAAGAAAAAGAGAGAGGCGAGACAGAGGGTAGAGAGAGAGGGCCAGGGTAGAGAGAGAGAGGGGGTACAGGTGGCACTGTGTAGCTCATTCTGTCCACGTACCCCTAGTACAAGCATCACTGTGTGTGTTCCTTCAGTACAAGACGCACTGGGTACCTGAGGCAGCGGCGGTTCACCCTTTGAGTACCGGCAGCAGCGGTAACCTCTTCTGGTTACTGTTGGATTGTGACGTCGGGCAACAGCATCAGAGAGGAGAAGAAACGGTGAGAGGAGGGACTGGATCACCTCCTCCCGCTAGTACTGCGTTGACAGTGCTGCTGTATATGCCCCTTCAATGCACCACATTGCCGCAGGTACCTGCTTAAAAATATATATATAAAAAGTGGCACAAACCACATGGGGTGGGAAAGGGCCAGTCTGTTTCCTCCCCCTTCCTGGATCATACAGTGCCCCCAGTCACCCCACACACATATTGTCCCCTCCAGTCACCACTCTGCCCCCCCATACACACACACACACACACACACACACACACACACACACACACACACACACTGTGGTCAAAGTGGAAATTTTGAAGTGGGGGTATGGAAAAGTGAAGGTGGAAATTCTCCAGAAAAGGGGGTGTGGCCACTCAAAAGGGTGTGTGTCCTTCAGTGCAGTTTACTACCCCATATAACCCTTATACACATTATGCATCACAATAGTAGGACTCCTTATACTATAGAGTACTGTTGCACCTTTCACATTATAGCACACGGTATGAGCCAAAATTCACATTATAGCACACGGTATGAGCTGAAATTCACATTATACCCCATTTTATGAGCCGAAATTCATACTATACCCCATGGTATGAGCCGAAATTAACATTATAGCACACGGTATGAGCCGAAATTCACATTATAGCACACGGTATGAGCCGCAATTTACATTATAGCACACGGTATGAGCCGAAAATTCACATTATAGCACACAGTATGAGCCGAAATTCACATTATAGCACACGGTATGAGCCGAAATTCACATTATAGCACACGGTATGAGCCGCAATTCACATTATAGCACACGGCAGGAGCCGCAATTCACATTATAGCATAAGGTATGAGCCGCAATTCACATTATAGCACACGGTATGAGCTGCAATTCACATTATAGCACACGGTATGAGCCGCAATTCACATTATAACACACGGTATGAGCCGCAATTCACATTATAGCAGACGGAATGAGCCGAAATTCACATTATAGCACACGGTATGAGCCGCAATTCACATTATAGCACACAGTATGAGCCGCAATTCACATTATAGCACACGGTATGAGCCGAAATTCACATTATAGCACATGGTATGAGCCAAGATTCACATTATAGCAGACGGAATGAGCCGCAATTCACATTATAGCAGACGGTATGAGCCAAAATTCACATTATAGCAGACGGAATGAGCCGCAATTCCCATTATAGCACACGGTATGAGACAAAATTCAGGGAGAGTGACAGCAGGGACATAGTGACAGGGAGAGTGACAGAGGGACAGCAAGAGCATACAGTAGGGACTAGGGAGAGAAAAAGGCAGCAGGGTAAAATTACCTATTGAGCTGTGGCGGAGGCTGTGGACTGCGGTGCAGTGGATAAGGAGGCCGCGCGGCCGCTCCTGATTGGCTGTCGGTTTGAGAAAGCTCTGTGACCAGTGGATGCGGCGGCGGGAATCTTCAGTCAGTGCTCAAAGTGTATACGGCCCACTCAGAGCATTTTATATATTTATCGTGAGGCAGTCACTCAGTCACTCTGTGAGTGACGATGCGGCTACTGATGACCGGCGGAAGCGCAGCGGGACGGGAGGGGATGTAACTGCCGGGCAGCGCTGCACACAGGTGATCCGATCGTTGCTATCTGTGTGCTGCTGTAGTAGCACTGCTACAACAGCAGCACACAGACCGTGATGATCGGATCGCAGGCGTGGCGAGCGGGGGGTGCCGGACATTAGGGGGTGCCTGTGCGCACCAGGCACCCCCCGTGCGCACGCCTATGGTGATAATGCACCAGTCAATCAGCTTCTAACTGTAAATTTACATATTGGAGCTGATTGGCTGGTGCGTTATCACCTTGCACTTATCACTGCTTTATCACTTCTCCAAGCTTAATACATCTGCCCCTGCATCTGGTATTCAGATGTGGTTGGAGTGGCATCCTGCGCCGGACCCGTTCTATACATACGCAAATGGATCCTGCAACGCAGAACGGCAGCAGATGCCATTTTGGGGGAGGGAGGAGGCCAGGAATCTCTGTTGTTGGACTGGGATTTCCTGGCCTCTACGATGGGCGGCTTGCAAATCCCCATGGGTGTCGCAAGCCACCTGATGGTGAATGAGTGATCTGATGCTTGTGCAGGTTGGATCACTACTGCAGCAGGAGGCGTCTGCTTGTAATAGACGCCTCCTGCTGCATCACCTTACAGCCCGAAAGGGGCTTCGTTGCGCTCGCTCCCCCTCCCCCGCCAGCATTCTAATCCCCGGGATCCCGGCGTCGGTATGGTGACCAGCGGGAGCCCAAGCGCCGGTCACCCCCTAAATATGTAAGAGTAGAATATTTGCATTATTTTGTGGTGAAAACAGAAATACAGCTTTAATACTTATGATTTATGGGCAGTCATGGAGCCCGCTGGGCAGCTGGTTGTCATCATGCTTCCACGATGATGGGCCTATTTTTATGTGGGGCCTGGAGCTCTAGTTCCATCTTTCCCAATGTTCATCTAGCCTGTGACAACCACCGAACTCACACAGTGGTATTCTTTCTACAATGGAAATCAAACATAGGGGGTAATTCAGACTGGATCCCTGCAGCGGCAGCGATCGCAGTCTGAATTCCTTTGTGGAGTGCGCTCGCACAGCGGGCGCACTGAGCGGGGGCACCCCTGGAGCCCAGTGAGATGCTAAACGCATCTCAGGGCTGCGATCGCCTCTGCCTGATTGACAGGCAGAGGCGGTCGTAGGGCGGGAGGGGGCGTGCCAACGGCGTTAGAATGCCGTTGGCGGGGCATGGTCCGGGCAATGCAGGCATGTCCGGACCATTGTGGGGGCGGACGTGATGTCACACGCAGCCGCTGCGTCCCGGGATGCGGTGGGTAGTTCCCAGCCAGAGCGCAGGAGCTGCGCCGGCAGGGAGTTATTCGCTGGGTGAAAAAAGCATCACCGCCAACTCAAAATTCAGCAATAGACCCCAGACCATCACACGTCCTCCTCCGTGTGTGATAGTTGGCGTTACAGGGGTTTATTAACTAACGGGCAGCTTGTAAAATAAAAGGACAATGCTTCTAATAGTAAAACATGAGATGCTTTGCAATTAAAAGCTTTGTTCTCCAGTGCTGCTGATTGGTCCTGGTCTCTTTTAAAAGGCAGATTATACCCAAAAGACCAACCATTGCATCCGATGGTGAGAATCCCGACAGGAGCTAGGTAAGTACACTTACCTAAACCTAACCCTTCCCCACCGGCAGCCTAACCCTAACCCTCCCTTTCCCGGAGCCTAACCCTAACCCTCCTCCAGTAGCCTAAACCTAACCTCCCCCCCCACTCCCCCCAGCTTACCTGTCTGCAGCCTGGCAAACCCTTGTTCGTGATTCCAGCGGTCAGGATTCCGGTGCCGGTATTGTGATCTTTGTCACAATGTTGGCGCATTCTGAGCATTCCGGCGTATGTCTTTCGACTGCTGGTATCCCGATTGCCGGATCCTAACTGGATTCCCTTTTATTTAGCCTGCACCCCGGTCTTGTTCCAGCTCCGTTAACTCTTCATCATCCTCCTCAGTGCATTTACTTAGGACTCAGCCTGCAAGGTTATTACCACGTGCATGGTGCTTATATTCCACCTCACAGTGCCTCTTCTGTCTACACTGAGATCTTGCCCTAACACTCTGTGTTCCATTCTCGCCAATTATGTTCTGAACTGCTCCAGCCAATAATCCTGCAGTCTCCAGCCTAATGTGTAAGCCCCTACTGCTGAGGTTTAAGTCATGGCGGCCACCTAAGTACCGGTGTGTACATTATACACTAAGGTAACAACAGAGGGCTGTTATTGGCAGAAGACCCTCTCTGGCTGTAGGAGTCTCACACAATAGTGCTATAGTTTCCTAACATATCGTACACAGTTTGAGCACCTTTAATGTATTCATCCATTTATGTTAAATACCATTATAATTTGGTTTATAGCCTCTGTCCACTGCTGACCACTGGCACCATAGACCACTATCCTGTCTGTAACCTGTTTAATTTTCCAAATGACATAAAATATCATAGTCATTGAATATTAGATTTATAATTTCTTTCACACCATGTCTATATATAATTCTCCCTGTGCATCGCCTTCCAGTTTTCAGAGTCTGACCTAGATTGTCTGATATCACACCTCTACAGTCATTGTGATTGACATCCTAGGCCTAAAAAGAAACAGATCCCACAAAAACATGATAACAAAATAAAGGCAGTTTAATACTATGGTACTGTAAAGACAGTGATGTGAAGAAACAGCAAACAGCGGGGGCCTATTGCCTTGTTATGGCCTCACCCTATTAAGCAATGTGCTTATAGTCAGCAATTATCCCTCTGTCATTAATAATAGAGTGGACTATTGTTCAAGTATTGAACGGCCAGCATGGCGTTAAGAAAACAAATGCATTTAAAGTATATGCTCTATTCTTGTTTTTATTTAGCACTGTTTTAATTGTTAGTTTATTAGCATCATTTTTTTTTTAAATAACTTTGCTTTTACTAATGGAAGTGATGGTCAATGGCTCAAGTGCACAACGTCATAAACTGGCTGGGTGAAATGCTAAAATATTATTATTATTATTATTATTATTATTATTATATCGTCTTGCTCTCAGTGGTGTTAAAAGAAATACTGCAATTATTTCAGTTTTAATAAATAGGCCCAAGAGTTCATGTCTGTATATACGGGATCCGGTCAGGATCCCGGCAGTCGAAATACCTATGCCGGAACACGACACTGCTCGGAATGCGCCGGCATCCCAAATAAGGCCACACTGGAATCCCGACAGGCAGGATCCTGCCTGTTTGCCAGGCATCTGACGATGTAAGCCTCGGTGGGAAGGGGCGCGTAGGGGGGACGGGAGGAGTTAGGGTTTGGCTACGGGTGGAGGTATAGGGTTAGGCTGCAGGGAGGGGCGGGGGGGGGGTTAGGTTTAGGCTGTGGAGAGGGAGGGTTAGGTTTAGGAACCCTCAGGGAGCGTTAGGGTTAGGCTGCGGGGGAAGGTTGGGTTTAGGCTGCGGGAAGGGTGGGGTTAGGTTTAGGCACCACTGGGGAGGGTTATGTTTAGGCTGCAGGAACGGAGGGTTAGGGGGGCATTGGGGAAAGGTAAGTATACTTACCTTGCCCCTGTTGGGATTCTCACCAGTCGGTATTCTGACCGCTAACATCCCCACCGCCGGCAAATAAATCTCAACCCCTGAACACTTGTGGAACTGTGTTCTGTTAAATGCCCGGTAGATTATTTTCTTAAGTCTTCCTTTCCTAATAATGTCAACTTTGCCCTCTATATGCCTGCAGGTAAAAGGCCTGTTGGCGTAACATAAGGCTTCGTTTAGTGTCACACGTAAGGAAGTGTCTTTTGCACATGACCACAGATGCGCTTACACACTTGTGTGTGTTTTTCTTAAAGAGCGTACATAGATGTTCATCATCATCATCATCAACTCATAAACATGCATCCTCCTGATGAGCCTGCAAAGATACCTTTCTTAAAAGGCATATCTAAAGACACATATGATCCAAAATAGGAGGCATCTCTTAAAGAGGCATGGAAACCTCGCTTTTGCATGGCAATGCATTCACGCGAGAACCACAGGCATTAGAGGAGGGGGCCGATGTGCAGTCTCCGTGGCCTTCTCCCCACTTATCCAGCACGTGCGCTGATTAGACTCTCACTTTGCAGAGGTGGATTTTGACCTCATTGGGCCCTAAGCAAGGCATCAATTTTGGCCCCCCTTCTTCAAACACTCTCCCCCCTGTCAGTTAATGTATGCCAACTTCACCCATCCCCCCCACCCCCTGCGCTGAGAGCTTGCGCAGACACCAGCCCGCTTCTCTCCCGGACCTGGTGACAGCCCCCCACCCCCCATCCCACTCTTGGATAGCTCCTCAGCAGCAGATGCCGGGATGGTTTTTACCTGATTCCTGTCCCTGCTTCTTGCGGTCAGAACTTCAAGCTGGCTGCCCTTGAGTTACAAGGATGGCGCGGTATGTGCCCGGGGAGTGGCCGCAGGATGGAGTGGCATGCGCCCAGGTGTCAGAGGTTGCAGGTCGCAGTGACATGCAGCAGCAGAGCTGATCCAGCAGCTGCAGCGCGGATCCTCCTTTACCTCTCTCCCTGTTCTGCAGAACATGTCATGCACTGTTACTGCCGCCGGTGTCCGGCACCGCACCGCATTACAGTGTTCAAACTTGAAATAAATGACAGCTCCCGACAGTCCTTGCGGCTGGAGCTGCAGTTTATTTTGAGTTTGAACATTGTAGTGTGGTGCAGCGGCGGAGGCCCCTTCGCAGATTCAGATCTCTTGGCGGACACGCCGGGACACGCCGGGCCCTAAGCGACGTGTCTCTCGTGGCATATTCCTGGTGATTTCTGCAGTGTTGGAAGAACACTGCAGAAATCACCTTCTTTCCTACAACTGATGCCGTCTTCCTTACCTACAGTAGGTGAGCTTTGGTTTGGCTAATTGGCACAGAAACTTTTTCTCCAAACAATCAGCAGCAGATATGATTGTTAGTAAGAGGACACATGTATTGGCTTACAAGTCCAAACCCCCATCCATAAACTAGGGCAAAGCCTCTATATAGGACACTGACAAGACCCTCCCCCATACTTGTCAAACAACGGCGGCCATTCCTTTCACAAGAGCTAATTAACTTAAAACATATCTATCTGCTTCTAAAGTTATACCCCTTTCACACCGCAGCTATAACCCGGTAAATTGCCATTTTTTAAGCCTTGCAAAACGGTTCTAGCTGCGGTGTGAAAGGGCCACTTTAAATTTACTGGTTACAGATTACTGGTATTTTAAAACGGTTAAAAAGTAGTGATGAGCGGGTTCGGTTCCTCGGAATCCGAACCCCCCCGAACTTCAGCCTTTTTACACGGGTCCGAGGCAGGTTCGAACCTTCCCGCCTTGCTCGGCTAACCCGAGCGCGCCCGAACGTCATCATCCCGCTGTCGGATTCTCGCGAGGCTCGAATTCTATCGCGAGACTCGGATTCTATATAAGGAGCCGCGCGTTGCCGCCATTTTCACACGTGCATTGAGATTGATAGGGAGAGGACGTGGCTGGCGTCCTCTCCGTTTATAGAGAAGAGAGTAGAGAGTTAGAGACACTATTTAGTATTTACTAATTTTGGGGAGCATATTAGGACTGGAGTACTACTACTTGCTGATAGTGTGACCATTGACCACCAGTTTAATTAATCCGTTCTCTGCCTGAAAAAAAACGATACACAGTGTGACACAGTCACATACCATATCTGTGCTCAGCCTCAGTGTGCCCTCAGTGTGCTGCATCATCATATGTAATACTGTATATCTGACTGTGCTGAGTGCTCACTGCTCACACAGCTTAATTGTGGGGGAGACTGGGGAGCAGTTAGAGCAGGAGTACATAAATAATATATTTTAAGTACAGTGCACACTTTTGCTGCCAGAGTGCCACACTGCCAGTGTGACTGACCAGTGACCACACTGACCACCAGTATATTGTGATTGTCTGCTTAGGACGGAGTACTACTTGCTGATAGTGTGACCAGTGACCAGTGACCACCACCAGTTTAATTAATCCGTTCTCTGCCTGAAAAAAAAACGATACACAGTGTGACACAGTCACATACCATATCTGTGCTCAGCCCAGTGTGCTGCATCATATGTAATACTGTATATCATTATCTGACTGTGCTGAGTGCTCACTGCTCACACAGCTTAATTGTGGGGGAGACTGGGGAGCAGTTATAGCAGGAGTACATATTTTAAGTACAGTGCACACTTTTGCTGCCAGAGTGCCACTGCCAGTGTGACTGACCAGTGACCACTGACCACCAGTATATTGTGATTGTCTGCTGACCACCAGTATATTGTGATTGTCTGCCTGAAAAAGTTAAACACTCGTCGTGTGGTGTTTTTATAAACGCATTCTGCAGACAGTGTCCAGCAGGTCCGTCATTACATAATATATACCTGTCCGGCTGCAGTACTAGTGTGATATATATATATATTTTAATTTTATCTCATTATCATCCAGTCTATATTAGCAGCAGACACAGTACGGTAGTCCACGGCTGTAGCTACCTCTGTGTCGGCAGTCGCTCGTCCATCCATAATTGTATACCACCTACCCGTGGTTTTTTTTTCTATCTTCTTGATACTAGTAGCTTACTTTAGGAGTCTGCAGTGCTGACAGACAGTGTCCAGCAGGTCCGTCATTACATAATATATATACCTGTCCGGCTGCAGTACTAGTGTGATATATATATATATTTTAATTTTATCTCATTATCATCCAGTCTATATTAGCAGCAGACACAGTACGGTAGTCCACAGCTGTAGCTACCTCTGTGTCGGCAGTCGCTCGTCCATCCATAATTGTATACCACCTACCCGTGGTTTTTTTTTCTATCTTCTTGATACTAGTAGCTTACTTTAGGAGTCTGCAGTGCTGACAGACAGTGTCCAGCAGGTCCGTCATTACATAATATATATACCTGTCTGGCTGCAGTACTAGTGTGATATATATATATATTTTAATTTTATCTCATTATCATCCAGTCTATATTAGCAGCAGACACAGTACGGTAGTCCACGGCTGTAGCTACCTCTGTGTCGGCAGTCGCTCGTCCATCCATAAGTATACTAGTATCCATCCATCTCCATTGTTTACCTGAGGTGCCTTTTAGTTGTGCCTATTAAAATACGGAGAACAAAAATGTTGAGGTTCCAAAAATAGGGAAAGATCAAGATCGACTTCAACCTCGTGCTGAAGCTGCTGCCACTAGTCATGGCCGAGACGATGAAATTCCATCAACGTCGTCTGCCAAGGCCGATGCCCAATGTCATAGTACAGAGCATGTAAAATCCAAAACACCAAATATCAGTAAAAAAAGGACTCAAAAATCTAAAATAAAATTGTCGTCGGAGAAGCGTAAACTTGCCAATATGCCATTTACCACACGGAGTGGCAAGGAACGGCTGAGGCCCTGGCCTATGTTTATGGCTAGTGGTTCAGCTTCACATGAGGATGGAAGCACTCAGCCTCTCGCTAGAAAAATGAAAAGACTCAAGCTGGCAAAAGCACAGCAAAGAACTGTGCGTTCTTCGAAATCCCAAATCCACAAGGAGAGTCCAATTGTGTCGGTTGCGATGCCTGACCTTCCCAACACTGGACGTGAAGAGCATGCGCCTTCCACCATTTGCACGCCCCCTGCAAGTGCTGGAAGGAGCACCCGCAGTCCAGTTCCTGATAGTCAGATTGAAGATGTCAGTGTTGAAGTACACCAGGATGAGGAGGATATGGGTGTTGCTGGCGCTGGGGAGGAAATTGACAAGGAGGATTCTGATGGTGAGGTGGTTTGTTTAAGTCAGGCACCCGGGGAGACACCTGTTGTCCGTGGGAGGAATAGGGCCATTGACATGCCTGGTGAAAATACCAAAAAAATCAGCTCTTCGGTGTGGAAGTATTTCAACAGAAATGCGGACAACATTTGTCAAGCCGTGTGTTGCCTTTGTCAAGCTGTAATAAGTAGGGGTAAGGACGTTAACCACCTCGGAACATCCTCCCTTATACGTCACCTGCAGCGCATTCATAATAAGTCAGTGACAAGTTCAAAAACTTTGGGCGACAGCGGAAGCAGTCCACTGACCAGTAAATCCCTTCCTCTTGTAACCAAGCTCACGCAAACCACCCCACCAACTCCCTCAGTGTCAATTTCCTCCTTCCCCAGGAATGCCAATAGTCCTGCAGGCCATGTCACTGGCAATTCTGACGAGTCCTCTCCTGCCTGGGATTCCTCCGATGCATCCTTGCGTGTAACGCCTACTGCTGCTGGCGCTGCTGTTGTTGCTGCTGGGAGTCGATGGTCATCCCAGAGGGGAAGTCGTAAGACCACTTTTACTACTTCCACCAAGCAATTGACTGTCCAACAGTCCTTTGCGAGGAAGATGAAATATCACAGTAGTCATCCTGCTGCAAAGCGGATAACTGAGGCCTTGGCATCCTGGGTGGTGAGAAACGTGGTTCCGGTATCCATCATTACTGCAGAGCCAACTAGAGACTTGTTGGAGGTACTGTGTCCCTGGTACCAAATACCATCTATGTTCCATTTCTCTAGGCAGGCGATACCGAAAATGTACACAGACCTCAGAAAAAGAGTCACCAGTGTCCTAAAAAATGCAGCTGTACCCAATGTCCACTTAACCACGGACATGTGGACAAGTGGAGCAGGGCAGGGTCAGGACTATATGACTGTGACAGCCCACTGGGTAGATGTATGGACTCCCGCCGCAAGAACAGCAGCGGCGGCACCAGTAGCAGCATCTCGCAAACGCCAACTCTTTCCTAGGCAGGCTACGCTTTGTATCACCGGTTTCCAGAATACGCACACAGCTGAAAACCTCTTACAGCAACTGAGGAAGATCATCGCGGAATGGCTTACCCCAATTGGACTCTCCTGTGGATTTGTGGCATCGGACAACGCCAGCAATATTGTGTGTGCATTAAATATGGGCAAATTCCAGCACGTCCCATGTTTTGCACATACCTTGAATTTGGTGGTGCAGAATTATTTAAAAAACGACAGGGGCGTGCAAGAGATGCTGTCGGTGGCCAGAAGAATTGCGGGACACTTTCGGCGTACAGGCACCACGTACAGAAGACTGGAGCACCACCAAAAACGCCTGAACCTGCCCTGCCATCATCTGAAGCAAGAAGTGGTAACGAGGTGGAATTCAACCCTATATATGCTTCAGAGGTTGGAGGAGCAGCAAAAGGCCATTCAAGCCTATACAATTGAGCACGATATAGGAGGTGGAATGTACCTGTCTCAAGCGCAGTGGAGAATGATTTCAACGTTGTGCAAGGTTCTGCTGCCCTTTGAACTTGCCACACGTGAAGTCAGTTCAGACACTGCCAGCCTGAGTCAGGTCATTCCCCTCATCAGGCTTTTGCAGAAGAAGCTGGAGACATTGAAGGAGGAGCTAACACAGAGCGATTCCGCTAGGCATGTGGGACTTGTGGATGGAGCCCTTAATTCGCTTAACAAGGATTCACGGGTGGTCAATCTGTTGAAATCAGAGCACTACATTTTGGCCACCGTGCTCGATCCTAGATTTAAAACCTACCTTGGATCTCTCTTTCCGGCAGACACAAGTCTGCTGGGGTTCAAAGACCTGCTGGTGAGAAAATTGTCAAGTCAAGCGGAACGCGACCTGTCAACATCTCCTCCTTCACATTCTCCCGCAACTGGGGGTGCGAGGAAAAGGCTCAGAATTCCGAGCCCACCCGCTGGCGGTGATGCAGGGCAGTCTGGAGCGACTGCTGATGCTGACATCTGGTCCGGACTGAAGGACCTGCCAACGATTACGGACATGTCGTCTACTGGCACTGCATATGATTCTTTCCCCATTGAAAGAATGGTGGAGGATTATATGAGTGACCGCATCCAAGTAGGCACGTCAAACAGTCCGTACTTATACTGGCAGGAAAAAGAGGCAATTTGGAGGCCCTTGCACAAACTGGCTTTATTCTACCTAAGTTGCCCTCCCACAAGTGTGTACTCCGAAAGAGTGTTTAGTGCCGCCGCTCACCTTGTCAGCAATCGGCGTACGAGGTTACTTCCAGAAAATGTGGAGAAGATGATGTTCATTAAAATGAATTATAATCAATTCCTCCGTGGAGACATTGACCAGCAGCAATTGCCTCCACAAAGTACACAGGGAGCTAAAAATGGTGGATTCCAGTGGGGACGAATTGATAATCTGTGAGGAGGGGGATGTACACGGTGATATATCGGAGGATGATGATGAGGTGGACATCTTGCCTCTGTAGAGCCAGTTTGTGCAAGGAGAGATTAATTGCTTCTTTTTTGGTGGGGGTCCAAACCAACCCGTCATTTCAGTCACAGTCGTGTGGCAGACCCTGTCACTGAAATGATGGGTTGGTTAAAGTGTGCATGTCCTGTTTATACAACATAAGGGTGGGTGGGAGGGCCCAAGGACAATTCCATCTTGCACCTCTTTTTTCTTTCATTTTTCTTTGCATCATGTGCTGTTTGGGGAGTGTTTTTTGGAAGGGCCATCCTGCGTGACACTGCAGTGCCACTCCTAGATGGGCCAGGTGTTTGTGTCGGCCACTAGGGTCGCTTAGCTTACTCACACAGCTACCTCATTGCGCCTCTTTTTTTCTTTGCGTCATGTGCTGTTTGGGGAGTGTTTTTTGGAAGGGCCATCCTGCGTGACACTGCAGTGCCACTCCTAGATGGGCCAGGTGTTTGTGTCGGCCACTAGGGTCGCTTATCTTACTCACACAGCTACCTCATTGCGCCTCTTTTTTTCTTTGCGTCATGTGCTGTTTGGGGAGTGTTTTTTGGAAGGGCCATCCTGCGTGACACTGCAGTGCCACTCCTAGATGGGCCAGGTGTTTGTGTCGGCCACTAGGGTCGCTTAGCTTACTCACACAGCTACCTCATTGCGCCTCTTTTTTTCTTTGCGTCATGTGCTGTTTGGGGAGTGTTTTTTGGAAGGGCCATCCTGCGTGACACTGCAGTGCCACTCCTAGATGGGCCAGGTGTTTGTGTCGGCCACTAGGGTCGCTTAGCTTACTCACACAGCTACCTCATTGCGCCTCTTTTTTTCTTTGCGTCATGTGCTGTTTGGGGAGTGTTTTTTGGAAGGGCCATCCTGCGTGACACTGCAGTGCCACTCCTAGATGGGCCAGGTGTTTGTGTCGGCCACTTGGGTCGCTTAGCTTAGTCATCCAGCGACCTCGGTGCAAATTTTAGGACTAAAAATAATATTGTGAGGTGTGAGGTGTTCAGAATAGGCTGAAAGTGTGAAAATGAGTGGAAATTATGGTTTTTGAGGTTAATAATACTTTGGGATCAAAATGACCCCCAAATTCTATGATTTAAGCTGTTTTTTAGGGTTTTTTGAAAAAAACACCCGAATCCAAAACACACCCGAATCCGACAAAAAAAATTCGGTGAGGTTTTGCCAAAACGCGGTCGAACCCAAAACACGGCCGCGGAACCGAACCCAAAACCAAAACCCGAAAAATTTCAAGTGCACATCTCTATTAAAAAGCAGGGTCCTACACGGTTCAGACCCGTTTCATTGTGCAATGTGAAAGGCTCAGAAACGGTATTTCCAAACCACAGAAGGTGATAGGCTGTCTCCATCAGGGACGTGCAGTCAGTGGAGGCAGGGGAGGCAGTGCCTCCCCTGTCATAATAATTAAAATGATAAAAAGAAGATATTTATAACAGAGTCTGTGATAAATATCTTCTTTTATTATTTTAATAATCTCTCCCCCCCGTGAAAATGTTGGTCTGGGAGGCAGCGGGAGAGGAGCCTCCCGCACCTAACATTAAAGTCCGGGCAGCGGGGGGGCGGGCAGGGGGCGGGGCGCAGCAATGGGCTGTGAAAGCCCATTGAGAAAGTACAGGGAAGCGGCACCTATACTGGTGCCGCAATGACAGGGGCGTGCATTCAGCCCAGACGAATGCACGCCCCTGTCACTGCCCCAGATGTGATTGGCCCAGCGGATCCAGAGCTGGATCCGCTGTCCAATCACTAGCGAGCCCCCTTCCCGGCTGCAGCAGGCGCCGTGGGCTGTGTGGGCGCCTGCTGCAGCCGGCGCCGCTGACTGACAACAGGGGTCATAATTGACCCCTAGTGTCTGAGCGGCGCTACAGTGGGAGAGACGTCATGAGTCATGACGTCTCTCCCATAGTACAGCAGAGACGAGCCGGCGGCCGGAGACGGAGGACGGCAATGCAGGAGCGGTAAGTATGTTTTTTTTTAAATATATGTGTGTGTTTGAGGCGCAGCTACGGGGGCACAACTACCAGGGGCGCAGCTACGGGGGCACAACTACCAGGGGCGCAGCTACGGGGGCACAACTACAAGGGGCGCAGCTACGGGGGCACAACTACCAGGGGCGCAGCTACGGGGGCACAACTACAAGGGGCGCAGCTATGGGGGCACAACTACCAGGGGCGCAGCTACGGGGGCACAACTACAAGGGGCGCAGCTACGGGGGCACAACTACAAGGGGCGCAGCTACGGGAGCACAACTACAAGGGGCGCATCTACGGGGGGCACAACTACAAGGGGCGCAGCTACGGGGGCACAACTACAAGGGGCGCAGCTACGGGGGCACAACTACAAGCGACGCAGCTACGGGGGCACAACTACCAGGGGCGCAGCTACGGGGCACTACTACCAGGGGCGCAGCTACGGGGGCACAAATACCAGGGACGCAGCTACGGGGGCACAACTACAAGGGGCGCAGCTACGGGGGCACAACTACAAGGGGCGCATCTACGGGGGCACAACTACAAGGGACACAGCTACGGGGGCACAACTACCAGGGGCGCAGCTACGGGGGCACAACTACCAGGGGCGCAGCTACGGGGGCACAACTACAAGGGGCGCAGCTACGGGGGCACAACTACAAGGGGCGCAGCTACGGGGGCACTACTAATGGGGGCGCTGCTATGGGGGCACAACTACAAGGGGCGCAGCTACGGGGGCACAGCTACAAGGGGCGCAGCTACGGGGGCACAACTACAAGGGGCGCAGCTACGGGGGCACAACTACAAGGGGCGCAGCTATGGGGGCACAACTACAAGGGGCGCAGCTACGGGGGCACAACTACAAGGGGCCCAGCTACGGGGGCACAACTACAAGGGGCGCAGCTATGGGGGCACAACTACAAGGGGCACAGCTACGGGGGCGCAACTAGAAGGGGCGCAGCTATGGGGGCGCAACTACGGGGGGCACAACTACAAGGGGCACAACTACAAGGGGCGCAGCTACAGGGGCACAACTACAAGGGGCGCAGCTACGGGGGCACAACTACAAGGGGCACAGCTACAAGGGGCATAGCAACTGGGGGCAAAGCTACAGGCCAGCCGGCAGCAGCACTCTCCCCTGTCTGTGCTAACGTCTTCCCGCGTCAGCGAGTGCATAATATTCATTAATTTCTCTCTCTCCCCCTCCCCTCTCTCTCTCTCTCTCTCTCTCTCTCTCTCTTTCTCTCTCCTCCTGTGGATTACTTCGTTTGTAAGTATAATTTTCATTTTTATAGGTACCCCTATTGGATTCTACAGGACAAGTGTACGTGACCGGCGTGGGATGTAGGTAAGTAATCTCTAATTTTTACAGGAACCACCTATTGGATTCTACTGGACAAGTGGACGTGACCGGCGTGGGATGTAGGTAAGTATGTGTGAGTGTGTAAGTGTGTTTTAATAAATTTTTACTTTCACGGTGTGTGTGTTGTGTTTTTATTTGGGTATTTTTGTTGTTGTAGAACTACAGGTACCAGCGGGCCCGTTATTTCCCCACATGCTGGTACTTGAGGTTCTCCAAGTACCAGCAAGCGGGGGAGGCTTGCTGGGCCTTGTAGCTCCACAACAAAAAACAATATTCTTTTTTTTACACACTTATGGCTATCAGCCCAGCACCCACCGCCCAGGGGTGCTGGGGACAGCCTCGGGCTTCACCCCTAGCCCTTGGGTGCCTGGAGGGGGGGAGACCCCTTGATTTAAGGGGTCCCCACTCCTCCAGGGAACCCCGGCCAGGGGTGACTAGTTGGGGGGGTAATGCCACGGCCGCAGGGACCTACATAAATGTGTCCCCCGGCTGTGGCATTATGTCCCTGGCTAGTGGAGCCCGGTGCTGGTTTTAAAAATACGGGGGACCCCTACATCTTTTGTCCCCCGTATTTTTGGAACCAGGACCGGTCTAAGAGCCCGGTGCTGGTTGTCTAAATACGGGGAACCCCTGTCCAATTTTTTCCCAGTATTTAAACAACCAGGACCGGCTCAAAGAGCCAGAGGCTGGTTATGCTTAGGAGGGGGGACCTCACACATTTTTTTTTTTACATTTTTTAACCCATTCAGACCCTTCTCCATTAAGTTAATGGAAGCCCTGGACAACAAAATTGCATTCATGTCCTCCTCCCACTCCCTTCCCAAACACTAATTTTTATTTATTTTTCTATAAAAATTTACAATATATCACAAGTATGATGAGCAGGCAGGCAGCGGGCATTGGCGGCATCGGACTGAGATGCAAATTAGTGGCGGAGGGCTGGGTCAGTTGATGGTAGGCATGTTTGTAAGCCATTGGCGGTGGCAGCAGACATTGGCTCAGAGGCAGTAGTGGGCATTGGCTCGGCGGCGGTAGGGGTCATCGGCAGGATCTGGCGGACATTATGGCTGTAGTGCCTCACCAGCCACTGACCTCACCGCACGCCACTGGTCTCCATGCGTGATGTCACCAGGCAGAAGCAGGAAATAAACTGGAGGAAAGGAAACACATGAGAGTGAAGAAGCGTTTTATTATACAGAATACAGTTTAAAATGGCAAATTGGAGTGATGAGGAGGTTAGGGAGCTGCTTAGGATGAGAAGGGATGAAGAAATATGTAGACAAATCACTGGGACAGTGAAGGATGCAGTAATCTACAAAAACATGGCAAAGATGCTTGAAGCTGCTGGGTTCCATCGTACAACTAGCCAAATTATTAATAATTAATTCATAATTAATTATTAATAATGTGTGGGCCAGAAAAGTCCATTTAAAATGACAACCACTGTTTTCTATGGGAGAAACGGGTTCAGTGTGAAAGGTACCAAAACGGTAATGAAATGGTAATATACCAGTTACAACATGCGATGTGAAGGGGGTTTAACTGCTCCGATCCGTTTTAAGAACCGTTTAAAAAAACGTTTCAAAAGCAGGGTTTGCGATGTGAAAGCAGCATAAGTGAGCCAGCAAGCTGCAAATTACTAGGGAGTCATCAAACAAAGAACCAAATGTGCAAGTCACGACGGATATATTTTCTTTCCAAAAACCCCCACAAATCTATGTCCACCCAAGTAGTAGCGGAAGTCCCAGATTTATTTTTATGACAAACACACACCATGTTATTATACAGGTTTATAAAGCCTTCGATGTCTCAGGAATCAGTTCTAGTTGTTAGAACACGGTGTTTGACAGCAGTTATTACGAATTTGACTTTTTCATTGAAACGGATCCCATTAACAGTTTTCCTGTAGCGCAAATGCTGATGGGATCTCTATTATTGTTACAGAGAATAAAACACATTTTAAATGAGAAACATACTGAGGCTTCATTTGCGAAACAGCCTCATAAACTAACTATCATAATGATCATTTTCAGTTAAAATTCCAACTCAAGATAAAATACTTTTGCAATCTGCAGAGACTAGAACTACTGAGCAGGAGAATCCTAAACTGTGACATTTTACTGTCAGTACATATGCAGCTTTATACGCCTGTGCCTAGTTTAGATGATGAATGATCGGGTCCATTGCTTTTTGGGAGTTCATTATACTCAGTGTCCAGAAAAGGAAGCGTTACGTAGATATATGGTGCAGGGCGCTGTTTTAACAAGATGCAAAATTGGAGATACAGTACAGTAATGTTAAAGTGCCTTTGTCAGCTACAGAAGGTCGAAGCAGCAATTTTATGGTATAAGTCAATATTCTGCCCATAATTCAGGAGAACTAGCGCCATTAGAGGAAAAAGAAAGACTAGTTCCTAGTGATAGGGCTAAGGGCCTCATTCAGTATGGATCGCATACTCCCAAATAATGGGCCAGTGGGCAAAGCTGCCAAAAGTCAGTGAAACGCGTTAGTGGGCCATTCCCTGGCCTTGGGCAAAGCCAGAATCTTCACCTTGGACAACTGCTTAGACATTTAATGCCATCCGGCAACAACATCTGTGGACAAAAAGAGACATCTATCACTTCTGCTTTGGGCTCCACCATTGGGATTTGGACCATCGCTAATTGGAATTCCCAGCCACATCCACAGAACTGGTAATTATTCGCCTAAAGACTGGATTGTTAGACCCAAACAGGCCTTGCTATTTCGTAACTGGCAGGCACTGTGCCCAAAGGGTCCATCAATCTCACTGCATCAGAGACTGGCCAAAAGGCTCATAGATTTTAACCATTTTATCTGTTATTCTTAGAGGATTGTATTCATATTTATGTTTGTATTTAGCCATCTATTACCATTGATGTATAAATAAATTTTACCACTTAATTATTTAAAGCTCCTGTCTGTTTAGACTGAACGCTGTTCTTGTATATTCGGTTGGAAAATCATTTTTAGTTTGTTAAAAAATGAAAGGAAATAATAAATGCAATTTTCTTCTCCCGATGTCACAGATCCCCTAATTGGTGAACGCTAGGAATAACCCGCCCTGGAGCCGGCGTGCTTTACCATTGTTACATTCAATTTACCTTTAACTTTCGTAACAGCTGATCTTAGAGCCTAACAAGTGCGTGTGTGTAGTACAGAGCAGTGGTCTCCAACCTTAATTGGGGTGTGAGCTACTTTCGGAAAATAAAACCTCTGAAGGAGCTCCCCCCTCCCCCCAATGCGTATGCGTTCCTGCGAAAGTGTGTGTGGTCTCACAACTACAAGTAATGCCCCCCGCTGCGTAGTGCCAGGTACACAAATAATGCCCCTCAGCAGTGCCAGATATACAAATAATGCCCCCAGCAGTGCCAGATACACAAATAATGCCTCCCAGCAGTGCCAGATACACAAATAATGTCCCCAGCAGTACCAGATACACAAATAAAAGAATTCGAGGGACAAATTAGGCCCGAGAATAAATAAGCGTCCTGGGTTTTTTAAAAGAAGGAGCCTGGGGCAGGGATTAAGGGAAAGGGGGAGGGGGGGGGGATAGAGCAGGTAGCACAGTAGGGTCCTATAGGAGAAAGGGGAGGAGAGTTACCTGGGAGGTACAAAAGACCAGGAAGACCAGGCAGGCTCCCTCTTTCATTGCTGATCAAGGATCCAAGAAGGCACCCACCATCACAGCTCCTGGAATCAAGGAAAGAGATAAGTACAATTTAAAAATTTTTACCCCTCTCAGCGCTCCCCCTCTCACAAACTGCAGGTATACACACACAGTAGCCCACATGCACGTAGGATCATACTTCCCTTGCCAAGTTAAACCCCACCGCTGTGCAGCCAGCACACGCTAGCAGCATGCCCAGGCCGAAGAGGAACCCCCCCCCCCCCCCCCCGGCGTCTCATTCAAGCAGACGCTTTCAAGGCCACGTCAGCGCGCGGTGCAGCGCGCAGCCACGGGCCCCGGACGGGGTCGGCGAGACCTCCGCCCGCTTCCCCCCTCCATTCTTGGCTGGCAAGCGGCGGCCTCGAGGCGGGCTCCGGCGCGTCAGCGCTCAGCCCGTCGCGGGATGTAGCACCTCGCATCCCGTCGCGCGGCGCGCACACCCCTCCCCTCCCGGCGCCGAGCGAACGCATCACGCTCGGCGCCGCTCTACGGCAGCGGCAGCCTGATTCCGTGGCTTCGGCGGGGCAGGCCCCACCGCCGGAGCCCGCAAGGACCCCCCCGCATCACCGGACAGGTGCAGCACGTACCCACACATGATGGGGCGTGCGCACCAGCGGCAGCAGCAGACCACAGCTCCAGAGGTGCAGGGCCCACCACCGGAGCACATAGGTACACCCCCCGCATCCCAGTACGCAAATAGCACGTACCCATACATGATGGGGCGTGCAAACCAGCAGCAGCAGTTCACGGCTCCGGCGGGACAGGCCCCACCGCCGGAGCCCACACGTACACCCCCCGCATCCCAGTGCACGCGCGGCACGTACCCACACATGATGGGGCGTGCCCAGCAGCAGCAGCAGCATATCACGCCTCCGGCGGCACAGGCCCCACCGCCGGAGCCCGTGCAGACACCACCAGCGACGCTGCACATGAGCCACCCGTACCCACCAATGTTGGTGCGGGACACCCTCGCACCGCACGCACGCGCAGAGCAAGCGGCATGCAGCCAGCCGCAATACGCAGCGGTACAGCAGCTAGGGTGGGGGCAGCAGCACGCAGCGCTCACCCCCTGGTGGCAGGCAGGGCTGCACCTTCCCCCGGCCCATTACTCACAATGGGCGAGCTGCTGGCCCACCACCGCCCAAACTCCATGGTACCCACCCCCGTCGCAGCCAGCAGCAGCAAGCCATTACACACACCCGGGAGGAGCCATACACAGGGCACTCCCCCTCCAGCCATGCGGGCTGCCCCTCACCTTAGACTGCGGCCCGCAGCAGCATACGGGTCAGGCAATGGGGACAGGGATCAGCGAAGGCTTGGGGTCAGGAGACCGCAGACAGAGCAGTGGGGCGCAGGCCCTCCAGCCGCTAGAGGGGCAGCAGCAGCGGCACCCAGCGGAACAGCCTCAGCCGCAACCAGCGGATACGTTACACATGTCTTCTGTGAGATTACAGGTTCCAGCCTCCATAGAAGGTAGGCAGCCGGCAGCAGGGTCATCGGATCAAGTCGCGGCGGGCGCGCTGCGCGACGAGGGACAGAACGAAGCGGCAGAGATGGTCAAGCGGACACCCGAGGCTACAGGAACAGGTGAGCAAAAGTCTTTTTCCAGCAGTAGCGAATCATACACTGACTCTAGCGACTCATCTAGCTCCGCCGAAAGGCGGCGACAGTTCAGAAAATATTTTAAACGCAAAAGGAGTAGCAAGAAGCGCAGCAGGGAGGCGGGGAAGAAGGGGGACGCAGGGCCAGAATCGCAAGAGAGCATGGTGCACTGCGCTAATACAGCAATATTGAGGGGGGTTAGGCCAAAAGTAAAGGAGGGTATACGCAAGGGGAAGTTCGTGGACGTATTCGCAATGACGGAAGAAGCGAAACGCAGTCTAGAGGCGGCCAAGGCAGCGGGCACAAGGGAGGAGGAGGCGCGGAGAGATTACGCTCATTGGACGGTGGGTATGTACGTTTTCGCAGCGTGCTACATTGAGTCAAGGCCAGCCGAGGCCTTGAACATCCTCCGTTACATGCACATGATACATAGCATGTACATGACGGCCAGAGCATGGGTTTGGAGGCAATATGACGAGAAATTTAGAAAAAAGCAAGAAGGGTTGAAGGTCATTAGCTTTGGGGTGAAAGACGTAGAAGTTTGGCTGGAAGTCACAAATCAGGCGGCGCAATCGGCAGAGCGCAGGCAGCCCTTTCTGCCAAAGGCAGGCGGTAACGCCACAACAAAAGGAAAATGCTATGCGTTTAATTCCACCACATGCAGCAGGGGAGCGGGTTGCCGTTACAAGCACACATGCATACGCTGCAACGCAAATCATTCAGCCAAAGACTGCAGTCGCGCACAAGGTAAAGGGGGTGATAAGCAAGGCGCCCTCCCCAATAAATACTGAACCGCTACAGCGTTGGCTAGGCCGCTACCCGCTAAGAGTGGAGGCGGCCTTTTTGGAAAAGGGGTTCATGGAGGGGTTCAAGTTGCCAATAGAGAGGCCAGTGTCAGCAGTAGCAAAAAGGAATTTGAAGTCAGCGAGAGATTTCCCGGAGGTGGTCAGGGCCAAAATAGAAGGGGAAATTCAGTTGGGGCGCATGGCTGGACCATTCCCCTCGCCGCCCCTAGAAGGGCTGTGCGTTTCACCGCTAGGGGTCGTCCCTAAGAAGGAGGCGGGGAAGTTCCGGTTGATACAGCACCTGTCTTTTCCAGAGGACGAATCAATAAACGATGCCCTAGACCCCCAGGCCTGTAGCGTATCATACCAATCGTTCGAGCAGGCGCTAGCTATGGTGCAGGGATGCGGCGAAGGGGCCTTGCTGGCGAAAGTGGATATCGAGTCCGCGTTTCGCCTGCTACCACTACACCCAAATTCCTTCAAGTACATGGGGTTTAAGCTAGGGGAGCAATACTACATAGACAAGTGCTTACCAATGGGTTGCTCTATCTCATGCACTTTCTTCGAACGGTTCAGCTCATTCCTAGAATGGTGCGTAAAGGCAGGGACAGGCGCGAGCGGGGTAACACATTACTTAGACGACTTCCTGCTAATGGGCCCTAAGGGCAGCAAGGAGTGCGAGGAGCTGTTATTCTCGACGCAGGCGCTGTTCAGTCAGCTAGGGGTCCCGATAGCAGCAGAGAAGACGGAAGGGCCCACAACAAGGCTAACATTTCTAGGCATAGAGATCGACACAGAGCTTGGCCTGTGCCGGCTACCGGTAGAGAAGATAGAGAAACTAAAGGGCAGGCTGCAGGAATGCGCAGGGGCGGAAAAAGTCACGCTTAAACAGATGCAGTCGCTGTTAGGATTGTTGAACTTTGCATGCAGGGTCATTCCCATGGGCAAAGTGTTTTGCCGCAGGTTAGAGAAGGCGACATGCGGGGTCAAGAAAGCGCGATACAAGATACGCATATCAAGCGAACTGAGGCAGGACATACGGGTATGGTTGGAATTCCTAAAAGAGTTCAATGGGGTACGAATATGGCTGCCCGAACCAGTGCACAGCACAGGGCTACAATTGTACACCGACGCCTCTGGGGCAGTCGGCTTCGGGGCTTACTTGGGGGGGGAATGGTGTGCGCAGCCCTGGCCAGAGGCATGGCGGGAAGCCGGGTGGACAAAAAATATGTTGCTGCTGGAGCTCTTCCCGATAATAGTGGCGGTGGAGTTATGGGCAGACAGGTTAGCGAACAAAAGCATAGTATTCTGGTGCGATAACTTAGGGGTGGTACAGGCGATAAGCAACCAAAAAGCAGAATCGCCACAAGCGCTCAGGCTACTGAGGCACCTAGTGCTGCGCTGCTTGCAAAAGAACATAGACTTCATAGCGCGTCACGTCCCGGGGGTGGAAAATGAGATTGCGGATGCGCTTTCCAGGTTCCAGTGGGGTAGATTCAGGGCGCTCGCACCACAAGCCAGGTCAGAGGGTTTACACTGTCCTGATTATATCTGGCAGATTATCAAGCCGGGCTAGCAAGGCTAGCAAGAAAGGCAGTGGCACCGCGGACGCTGAGGACGTACGAGGCGGCTTTCAGCGAATGGCAGGCGTTCAGGATAGGAAAAAGAGAGGCGGGTAAGAACGCTCGCGAGGAACTGTTGGAGTACGTGTGGCAGGGATATAGCCAGGGGAGATCTAAGGCAGCAATGTCCGCAACACTCGCAGGGATAGCATACGTCTCAAAGCTGAGAGGGGAGGAGGACCCCACAAAGTCATTTTTGTTGTCAAAAGCACTGAAAGGGTGGGCAAGAGAGCAGGCAACGCCAGGCGACGCGCGCAGGCCCATAGGGCGCCCCATGCTTAAGAACTTAATAGAAGTAGTCAGTCGCATTGCAGCGGATGAGTACGAAACAGGGCTTTTCCGCCTGGCTTTTTCCCTCGCATTCTTAGGAGCTTTCAGGGTAGGGGAGCTGGTAGCGAGCTCCAAGAGCTCAAAAGATTCGGGCCTAATGGCAGGCAACGTAGCGGTGGAAAAAGACAGGGTGCTCTGCAAGATACACAAGTCCAAAACAGATCAGTTAGGCCGGGGGCGCTGGGTAACGATAGGAAGGCAGGAAGAGGAAAGCACATGCGCAGTAACACTAGCAAGCGATTTCGAGCGGAAACGCCCGCAAGGGCCCTGGCCGCAGTGGCTAGTGCACGATAGCGGTTCTCCCCTGACTAGATTCCAGTTCCAAAGCGTATTCAAGAAGGGCCTGAGGGCATTACAGCTGCCCGTGGGGCAATACGGTACCCATTCCTTTAGGATAGGGGCGGCAACCTGTGCGGAGGCTGAGGGGCTGCCGGCAAGCGAGATCAAAAAGCTAGGCAGGTGGAAGTCGGGAGCGTACAAGGTATACTTACGCACGGAAAAGCACGACTAGAAAGCAGCGCGGCGTCTTTCGCGAAACCCAAGGCCTTAAGCTGCCCGCCATTAAAATGGGGGAATGAAGGACTTTTTCCAATTTTGCCCTCAAACAAAATGAGGTTTTGTGGTTTTCACCTTCATATGGGTCGCGTGAAAGTTCGCAAGCAAAGGCCGCATACAACAGGGGGTAACGTACATGTGTAATTCTGCTTTTCAGGAGGGAAAAAGAAGGACGGGAGAGTCTGGATGGTCGGCCACTCGTATATTTACTGGGCCAGCAGACACAAATCAGCAGGGAGCTTAGCACAAAAGGGGGGGGCAAAAGTGGAATGGATAGGCATCAGGGGTTTGAGGTGGAAAGGGCTACGGGACACGTTGCTAAGGAACGAGAGGGCACAGGGGATGCCAGGGAGGGTCGTAATACACCTAGGGGGCAACGATCTGGGAAAAAGCAAGGGGAGCGAGCTGATTACGGCAATACAAGCTGACATTCAATGGCTGAAGGGAAGGTGGCCCAATACAGGGATCACATGGTCCGATATAGTCCCAAGGGCGCAGGGGGGCCCGGGGTTAGAAAGGGTCAGAAGGAAGGTGAACAAAGCGGTAGCCCGCCTATTAACGGAAGAAGGCGATACAATCGCCAGGCACCCGTTGTTGAGGTTCGGAGAGGAAGGGCTGTTCAGGCAAGACGGAGTACACCTGACAGAGGAAGGTTTAGCTATATTCTTGGGCGACATAGCAGAAAGCGTCAGTGGGAGGCAGGAGGTAGCAGCGGGTGGCGGGCCTGGGTTCTAGGAACCAGGCTATGGCGGCAAGCAGTGCTCCTCGGCGGTCTGTAGTAGCGCAACGTCGGTTGGCCGGCACTTCCCCAGATACTCTGCGAATTTGTCGTGGCCTCAAGGGCCGACACGGTCGTCATCTTAAGGGTGGACCGGTGCTATGCCAATGGTGGGAAGTGGTACCGCTCAGCTAACTTGCGCAAGGGCGGGACTTAGGTTCCGCCCCGTTGTTTAATTTAGGAGAAATTAATATGGAGGCTGTAGCCGGGGGTATGCACTGCTTTCTCGCCACCCACTTATAGAGTACCAATTCTAATCCAATCAATAAATTTGGCTGTGACCTTTTAAATCGCAATTCAGTTGTCCGAGTGGTTATTGGGGAGAAAAAGGGGGGTAGGGGGTGGACGGCGAGGCCGTTAATAAAATCAATGGACGGCTTAAAGAATTCGAGGGACAAATTAGGCCCGAGAATAAATAAGCGTCCTGGGTTTTTTAAAAGAAGGAGCCTGGGGCAGGGATTAAGGGAAAGGGGGAGGGGGAGGGGGGGGGGGATAGAGCAGGTAGCACAGTAGGGTCCTATAGGAGAAAGGGGAGGAGAGTTACCTGGGAGGTACAAAAGACCAGGAAGACCAGGCAGGCTCCCTCTTTCATTGCTGATCAAGGATCCAAGAAGGCACCCACCCGCCCGCCCAAATGATAGGGCAATAGGCCTTCGTAATTGGGAAGTGAATTGTTTAATTAGTCATTTCGGTGGTGGCACCGATAGGCCAGTCCAGAGTTTTCAGCATCACCAGGGCGAGGGTGAGGTAACTGGAATTGAAATTAAGTACGCCCGGTGGAGGCACCGTCAGGCCAATTCTGGCTTTAAGCATGGTCTGGCAAAAGAGGTACAGCAGGCGCGGCAAGCAGTGCTCCTCGGCGGTCTGTAGTAGCGCAACGTCGGTTGGCCGGCACTTCCCCAGATACTCTGCGAATTTGTCGTGGCCTCAAGGGCCGACACGGTCGTCATCTTAAGGGTGGACCGGTGCTATGCCAATGGTGGGAAGTGGTACCGCTCAGCTAACTTGCGCAAGGGCGGGACTTAGGTTCCGCCCCGTTGTTTAATTTAGGAGAAATTAATATGGAGGCTGTAGCCGGGGGTATGCACTGCTTTCTCGCCACCCACTTATAGAGTACCAATTCTAATCCAATCAATAAATTTGGCTGTGACCTTTTAAATCGCAATTCAGTTGTCCGAGTGGTTATTGGGGAGAAAAAGGGGGGTAGGGGGTGGACGGCGAGGCCGTTAATAAAATCAATGGACGGCTTATGCCCCCAGCAGTGCCAGATACACAAATAATGCCCCAGCAGTGCCAGATACACAAATAATGCCTCCCAGCAGTGCCAGATACACAAATAATGTCCCCAGCAGTGCCAGATACACAAATAATGTCCCCAGCAGTGCCAGATACACAAATAATGCCCCCCAGCAGTGCCAGATACACAAATAATGTCCCCAGCAGTGCCAGATACACAAATAATGTCCCCAGCAGTGCCAGATACACAAATAATGTCCCCAGCAGTGCCAGATACACAAATAATGTCCCCAGCAGTGCCAGATACACAAATAATGCCCCCAGCAGTGCCAGATACACAAATAATGGCTCCCAGCAGTGCCAGATACACAAATAATGTCCCCAGCAGTGCCAGATACACAAATAATGCCCCCAGCAGTGCCAGATACACAAATAATGCCTCCCAGCAGTGCCAGATACACAAATAATGTCCCCAGCAGTGCCAGATACACAAATAATGTCCCCAGCAGTGCCAGATACACAAATAATGTCCCCAGCAGTGCCAGATACACAAATAATGTCCCCAGCAGTGCCAGATACACAAATAATGTCCCCAGCAGTGCCAGATACACAAATAATGCCCCCAGCAGTGCCAGATACACAAATAATGCCTCCCAGCAGTGCCAGATACACAAATAATGTCCCCAGCAGTGCCAGATACACAAATAATGTCCCCAGCAGTGCCAGATACACAAATAATGCCCCCAGCAGTGCCAGATACACAAATAATGCCTCCCAGCAGTGCCAGATACACAAATAATGTCCCCAGCAGTGCCAGATACACAAATAATGCCTCCTAGCAGTGCCAGATACACAAATAATGTCCCCAGCAGTGCCAGATACACAAATAATGCCCCCAGCAGTGCCAGATACACAAATAATGCCCCCAGCAGTGCCAGATACACAAGTAATGCCTCCCAGCAGTGCCAGATACACAAATAATGTCCCCAGCAGTGCCAGATACACAAATAATGCCCCCAGCAGTGCCAGATACACAAATAATGTCCCCAGCAGTGCCAGATATACAAATAATGTCCCCAGCAGTGCCAGATACACAAATAATGTCCCCAGCAGTGCCAGATACACAAATAATGTCCCCAGCAGTGCCAGATACACAAATAATGCCCCCAGCAGTGCCAGATACACAAATAATGCCTCCCAGCAGTGCCAGATACACAAATAATGTCCCCAGCAGTGCCAGATACACAAATAATGTCCCCAGTAGTGCCAGATACACAAATAATGTCCCCAGCAGTGCCAGATACACAAATAATGCCTCCTAGCAGTGCCAGATACACAAATAATGTCCCCAGCAGTGCCAGATACACAAATAATGTCCCCAGCAGTGCCAGATACACAAATAATGCCTCCCAGCAGTGCCAGATACACAAATAATGCCCCCAGCAGTGCCAGATACACAAGTAATGCCTCCCAGCAGTGCCAGATACACAAATAATGTCCCCAGCAGTGCCAGATACACAAATAATGCCTCCCAGCAGTGCCAGATACACAAATAATGCCTCCCAGCAGTGCCAGATACACAAATAATGTCCCCAGCAGTGCCAGATACACAAATAATGCCTCCCAGCAGTGCCAGATACACAAATAATGCCCCAGCAGTGCCAGATACAATGCCCCCACCAGTGCCAGATACAATTCCCCCCGCAGTGCCAGTTAAAATGCCCCCCCCCCCCACAGCCCCAGATAAAATGCCCCCCCCCCGCAGTGTCTGATACAGTGCCCCACACAGTGCTAACCCTTGCTGGCTTCTTCTACTGCCGCCGGTGCTGCTCCTCCTGTATGAGGGACGGAAGGGGAGGAGAGCGCAGCGCGCGCCTCTCCTGTGAAGTTCGGAGAGCGGCTGCGGTGAGGGTGACAGAGTCTCCGGCGGCGGCGGGCATTTAAAATATGGTGCCGGTAAGGGAGCCAATCAAAACTCGCGGTCCGGCAGCCAATCAGGTGCCGCCACTGCTGGTCCACGACCTCTGATTGGCTGACGGCCGGCACCATATTAGAAATGAAGGAAGGAGGAGTGACAGTGACTGCCCAAGCCCGTGCGCTCTGTGAGCTACCGAAAATACTACGGCGAGCTACCGGTAGCTCACGAGCTACGGGTTGGAGATAGAGGATATAGAGGATCTACAGTGGTAGACAGTTATTACAGTAGGTCAACAGGGTCAAAATGTTTTATTTTTTTGGGGTGTCATTTTGTATGTTTCATCATATGTGACCACAATCAATGGAAACGTGTACCCCCACGGGCTCGCATCGCCCACCACGCTTCAGACAAGGTGACTCGCTCCGCTACCACTATGCTCGCCACAGGTTATTATTCCCAGTCGTACTCCACGTTGGTAGTAAATGGTAGGGATGTGCACTTGCAATTTTTCGGGTTTTGTGTTTTGGTTTTGGGTTCGGTTCCGCGGCCGTGTTTTGGGTTCGACCGCGTTTTGGCAAAACCTCACCGAATTTTTTTTGTCGGATTCAGGTGTGTTTTGGATTCGGGTGTTTTTTTCAAAAAACCCTAAAAAACAGCTTAAATCATAGAATTTGGGGGTCATTTTGATCCCAAAGTATTATTAACCTCAAAAACCATAATTTCCACTCATTTTCAGTCTATTCTGAATACCTCACACCTCACAATATTATTTTTAGTCCTATTTGCACCGAGGTCGCTGGATGACTAAGCTAAGCGACCCTAGTGGCCGACGCAAACACCTGGCCCATCTAGGAGTGTCACTGCAGTGTCACGCAGGATGGCCCTTCCAAAAAACACTCCCCAAACAGCACATGACGCAAAGAAGAAAAAAAGAGGCGCAATGAGGTAGCTGTGTGAGTAAGCTAAGCGACCCTAGTGGCCGACACAAACACCTGGCCCATCTAGGAGTGGCACTGCAGTGTCACGCAGGATGGCCCTTCCAAAAAACACTCCCCAAACAGCACATGACGCAAAGAAGAAAAAAAGAGGCGCAATGAGGTAGCTGTGTGAGTAAGCTAAGCGACCCTAGTGGCCGACACAAACACCTGGCCCATCTAGGAGTGGCACTGCAGTGTCACGCAGGATGGCCCTTCCAAAAAACACTCCCCAAACAGCACATGACGCAAAGAAGAAAAAAAGAGGCGCAATGAGGTAGCTGTGTGAGTAAGATAAGCGACCCTAGTGGCCGACACAAACACCTGGCCCATCTAGGAGTGGCACTGCAGTGTCACGCAGGATGGCCCTTCCAAAAAACACTCCCCAAACAGCACATGACGCAAAGAAGAAAAAAAGAGGCGCAATGAGGTAGCTGTGTGAGTAAGCTAAGCGACCCTAGTGGCCGACACAAACACCTGGCCCATCTAGGAGTGGCACTGCAGTGTCACGCAGGATGGCCCTTCCAAAAAACACTCCCCAAACAGCACATGACGCAAAGAAGAAAAAAAGAGGCGCAATGAGGTAGCTGTGTGAGTAAGATAAGCGACCCTAGTGGCCGACACAAACACCTGGCCCATCTAGGAGTGGCACTGCAGTGTCACGCAGGATGGCCCTTCCAAAAAACACTCCCCAAACAGCACATGACGCAAAGAAGAAAAAAAGAGGCGCAATGAGGTAGCTGTGTGAGTAAGCTAAGCGACCCTAGTGGCCGACACAAACACCTGGCCCATCTAGGAGTGGCACTGCAGTGTCACGCAGGATGGCCCTTCCAAAAAACACTCCCCAAACAGCACATGACGCAAAGAAGAAAAAAAGAGGCGCAATGAGGTAGCTGTGTGAGTAAGATAAGCGACCCTAGTGGCCGACACAAACACCTGGCCCATCTAGGAGTGGCACTGCAGTGTCACGCAGGATGGCCCTTCCAAAAAACACTCCCCAAACAGCACATGGCGCAAAGAAGAAAAAAAGAGGCGCAATGAGGTAGCTGTGTGAGTAAGATAAGCGACCCTAGTGGCCGACACAAACACCTGGCCCATCTAGGAGTGGCACTGCAGTGTCACGCAGGATGGCCCTTCCAAAAAACACTCCCCAAACAGCACATGGCGCAAAGAAGAAAAAAAGAGGCGCAATGAGGTAGCTGTGTGAGTAAAATAAGCGACCCTAGTGGCCGACACAAACACCTGGCCCATCTAGAAGTGGCACTGCAGTGTCACGCAGGATGGCCCTTCCAAAAAACACTCCCCAAACAGCACATGACGCAAATAAAAATGAAAGAAAAAAGAGGTGCAAGATGGAATTGTCCTTGGGCCCTCCCACCCACCCTTATGTTGTATAAACAGGACATGCACACTTTAACCAACCCATCATTTCAGTGACAGGGTCTGCCACACGACTGTGACTGAAATGACGGGTTGGTTTGGACCCCCACCGAAAAAGAAGCAATTAATCTCTCCTTGCACAAACTGGCTCTACAGAGGCAAGATGTCCACCTCATCATCATCCTCCGATATATCACCGTGTACATCCCGCTCCTCACAGATTATCAATTCGTCCCCACTGGAATCCACCATCTCAGCTCCCTGTGTACTTTGTGGAGGCAATTGCTGCTGGTCAATGTCTCCACGGAGGAATTGATTATAATTCATTTTAATGAACATCATCTTCTCCACATTTTCTGGAAGTAACCTCGTACGCAGATTGCTGACAAGGTGAGCGGCGGCACTAAACACTCTTTCGGAGTACACACTTGTGGGAGGGCAACTTAGGTAGAACAAAGCCAGTTTGTGCAAGGGCCTCCAAATTGCCTCTTTTTCCTGCCAGTATAAGTACGGACTGTCTGACGTGCCTACTTGGATGCGGTCACTCATATAATCCTCCACCATTCTTTCAATGGTGAGAGAATCATATGCAGTGACAGTAGACGACATGTCCGTAATCGTTGTCAGGTCCTTCAGTCCGGACCAGATGTCAGCATCAGCACTCGTTCCAGACTGCCCTGCATCACCGCCAGCGGGTGGGCTCGGAATTCTGAGCCTTTTCCTCGCACCCCCAGTTGCGGGAGAATGTGAAGGAGGAGATGTTGACAGGTCGCGTTCCGCTTGACTTGACAATTTTGTCACCAGCAGGTCTTTGAACCCCAGCAGACTTGTGTCTGCCGGAAAGAGAGATCCAAGGAAGTTTTTAAATCTAGGATCGAGCACGGTGGCCAAAATGTAGTGCTCTGATTTCAACAGATTGACCACCCGTGAATCCTTGTTAAGCGAATTAAGGGCTCCATCCACAAGTCCCACATGCCTAGCGGAATCGCTCCCTTTTAGCTCCTCCTTCAATGCCTCCAGCTTCTTCTGCAAAAGCCTGATGAGGGGAATGACCTGACTCAGGCTGGCAGTGTCTGAACTGACTTCACGTGTGGCAAGTTCAAAAGGTTGCAGAACCTTGCACAACGTTGAAATCATTCTCCACTGCGCTTGAGACAGGTACATTCCACCTCCTATATCGTGCTCAATTGTATAGGCTTGAATGGCCTTTTGCTGCTCCTCCAACCTCTGAAGCATATAGAGGGTTGAATTCCACCTCGTTACCACTTCTTGCTTCAGATGATGGCAGGGCAGGTTCAGGCGTTTTTGGTGGTGCTCCAGTCTTCTGTACGTGGTGCCTGTACGCCGAAAGTGTCCCGCAATTCTTCTGGCCACCGACAGCATCTCTTGCACGCCCCTGTCGTTTTTTTAAAAATTCTGCACCACCAAATTCAAGGTATGTGCAAAACATGGGACGTGCTGGAATTTGCCCATATTTAATGCACACACAATATTGCTGGCGTTGTCCGATGCCACAAATCCACAGGAGAGTCCAATTGGGGTAAGCCATTCCGCGATGATCTTCCTCAGTTGCCGTAAGAGGTTTTCAGCTGTGTGCGTATTCTGGAAACCGGTGATACAAAGCGTAGCCTGCCTAGGAAAGAGTTGGCGTTTGCGAGATGCTGCTACTGGTGCCGCCGCTGCTGTTCTTGCGGCGGGAGTCCATACATCTACCCAGTGGGCTGTCACAGTCATATAGTCCTGACCCTGCCCTGCTCCACTTGTCCACATGTCCGTGGTTAAGTGGACATTGGGTACAACTGCATTTTTTAGGACACTGGTGAGTCTTTTTCTGACGTCCGTGTACATTCTCGGTATCGCCTGCCTAGAGAAGTGGAACCTAGATGGTATTTGGTAACGGGGGCACACTGCCTCAAGAAATTGTCTAGTTCCCTGTGAACTAACGACGGATACCGGACGCATGTCTAACACCAACATAGTTGTCAAGGCCTCAGTTATCCGCTTTGCAACAGGATGACTGCTGTGATATTTCATCTTCCTCGCAAAGGACTGTTGGACAGTCAATTGCTTGGTGGAAGTAGTAAAAGTGGGCTTACGACTTCCCCTCTGGGATGACCATCGACTCCCAGCAGCAACAACAGCAGCGCCAGCAGCAGTAGGCGTTACACGCAAGGATGCATCGGAGGAATCCCAGGCAGGAGAGGACTCGTCAGAATTGCCAGTGACATGGCATGCAGGACTATTGGCATTCCTGGGGAAGGAGGAAATTGACACTGAGGGAGTTGGTGGGGTGGTTTGCGTGAGCTTGGTTACAAGAGGAAGGGATTTACTGGTCAGTGGACTGCTTCCGCTGTCGCCCAAAGTTTTTGAACTTGTCACTGACTTATTATGAATGCGCTGCAGGTGACGTATAAGGGAGGATGTTCCGAGGTGGTTAACGTCCTTACCCCTACTTATTACAGCTTGACAAAGGCAACACACGGCTTGACAAATGTTGTCCGCATTTCTGGTGAAATACTTCCACACCGAAGAGCTGATTTTTTTGGTATTTTCACCAGGCATGTCAACGGCCCTATTCCTCCCACGGACAACAGGTGTCTCCCCGGGTGCCTGACTTAAACAAACCACCTCACCATCAGAATCCTCCTTGTCAACTTCCTCCCCAGCGCCAGCAACACCCATATCCTCCTCATCCTGGTGTACTTCAACACTGACATCTTCAATCTGACTATCAGGCACTGGACTGCGGGTGCTCCTTCCAGCACTTGCAGGGGGCGTGCAAATGGTGGAAGGCGCATGCTCTTCACGTCCAGTGTTGGGAAGGTCAGGCATCGCAACCGACACAATTGGACTCTCCTTGTGGATTTGGGATTTCGAAGAACGCACAGTTCTTTGCGGTGTTTTTGCCAGCTTGAGTCTTTTCAGTTTTCTAGCGAGAGGCTGAGTGCTTCCATCCTCATGTGAAGCTGAACCACTAGCCATGAACATAGGCCAGGGCCTCAGCCGTTCCTTGCCACTCCGTGTGGTAAATGGCATATTGGCAAGTTTACGCTTCTCCTCCGACAATTTTATTTTAGATTTTGGAGTCCTTTTTTTACTGATATTTGGTGTTTTGGATTTTACATGCTCTGTACTATGACATTGGGCATCGGCCTTGGCAGACGACGTTGCTGGCATTTCATCGTCTCGGCCATGACTAGTGGCAGCAGCTTCAGCACGAGGTGGAAGTGGATCTTGATCTTTCCCTAATTTTGGAACCTCAACATTTTTGTTCTCCATATTTTAATAGGCACAACTAAAAGGCACCTCAGGTAAACAATGGAGATGGATGGATACTAGTATACTTATGGATGGACGAGCGACTGCCGACACAGAGGTAGCTACAGCCGTACTGTGTCTGCTGCTAATATAGACTGGATGATAATGAGATGAAATCAATATATATATATATAATATCACTAGTACTGCAGCCGGACAGGTATATATATTTATTATGTAATGACTGATGACGGACCTGCTGGACACAGTCAGCTCAGCAGCACCGCAGACTGCTACAGTAAGCTACTATAGTAGTATGTATAAAGAAGAAAGAAAAAAAAAAACCACGGGTAGGTGGTATACAATTATGGATGGACCAGCGACTGCCGACACAGAGGTAGCTACAGCCGTGGACTACCGTACTGTGTCTGCTGCTAATATAGACTGGATGATAATGAGATGAAATCAATATATATATATATATAATATCACTAGTACTGCAGCCGGACAGGTATATATATTTATTATGTAATGACTGATGACGGACCTGCTGGACACTGTCAGCTCAGCAGCACCGCAGACTGCTACAGTAAGCTACTATAGTAGTATGTATAAAGAAGAAAGAAAAAAAAAAAACCACGGGTAGGTGGTATACAATTATGGATGGACCAGCGACTGCCGACACAGAGGTAGCTACAGCCGTGGACTACCGTACTGTGTCTGCTGCTAATATAGACTGGATGATAATGAGATGAAATCAATATATATATATATAATATCACTAGTACTGCAGCCGGACAGGTATATATATTTATTATGTAATGACTGATGACGGACCTGCTGGACACAGTCAGCTCAGCAGCACCGCAGACTGCTACAGTAAGCTACTATAGTAGTATGTATAAAGAAGAAAGAAAAAAAAAAAAACACGGGTAGGTGGTATACAATTATGGATGGACCAGCGACTGCCGACACAGAGGTAGCTACAGCCGTGGACTACCGTACTGTGTCTGCTGCTAATATAGACTGGATGATAATGAGATGAAATCAATATATATATATATATATAATATCACTAGTACTGCAGCCGGACAGGTATATATATTTATTATGTAATGACTGATGACGGACCTGCTGGACACTGTCAGCTCAGCAGCACCGCAGACTGCTACAGTAAGCTACTATAGTAGTATGTATAAAGAAGAAGAAAGAAAAAAAAAAAACCACGGGTAGGTGGTATACAATTATGGATGGACCAGCGACTGCCGACACAGAGGTAGCTACAGCCGTGGACTACCGTACTGTGTCTGCTGCTAATATAGACTGGATGATAATGAGATGAAATCAATATATATATATATAATATCACTAGTACTGCAGCCGGACAGGTATATATATTTATTATGTAATGACTGATGACGGACCTGCTGGACACTGTCAGCTCAGCAGCACCGCAGACTGCTACAGTAAGCTACTATAGTAGTATGTATAAAGAAGAAGAAAGAAAAAAAAAAAAAAACCACGGGTAGGTGGTATACAATTATGGATGGACCAGCGACTGCCGACACAGAGGTAGCTACAGCCGTGGACTACCGTACTGTGTCTGCTGCTAATATAGACTGGATGATAATGAGATGAAATCAATATATATATATATAATATCACTAGTACTGCAGCCGGACAGGTATATATATTTATTATGTAATGACTGATGACGGACCTGCTGGACACAGTCAGCTCAGCAGCACCGCAGACTGCTACAGTAAGCTACTATAGTAGTATGTATAAAGAAGAAAGAAAGAAAAAAAAACCACGGGTAGGTGGTATACAATATTATATATATATTATATACAATTATATATATATATATATATATATATATATATATATTAAACTGGTGGTGACTGGTGGTCAGGTCACTGGTCACACTATCAGCAACTTGCAAGTAGTAATCCTAAGCAGACAATCACAATATATATTATACTGGTGGTCAGTGTGGTCACAATGGCAGTGTGGCACTCTGGCAGCAAAAGTGTGCACTGTACGTTATATGTACTCCTGAGTCCTGCTCTCAGACTCTAACTGCTCCCCACTGTCAGTGTCTCCCCCACAAGTCAGATAATATACAGTCACACTATCTATCACTTCAGCAAGTAACAACTAGTACTCCTCCTAATGCTCCCCAAAATTACTACTGTGTCTCTCTCTACTGTCTCACTCTCTTCTCTATAAAGGGAGAGGACGCCAGCCACGTCCTCTCCCTATGAATCTCAATGCACGTGTGAAAATGGCGGCGACGCGCGGCTCCTTATATAGAATCCGAGTCTCGCGATAGAATCCGAGCCTCGCGAGAATCCGACAGCGGGATGATGACGTTCGGGCGCGCTCGGGTTAACCGAGCAAGGCGGGAAGATCCGAGTCGCTCGGCCCCGTGTAAAAAAACATGAAGTTCGGGCGGGTTCGGATTCCGAGGAACCGAACCCGCTCATCCCTAGTAAATGGAGCAAAAGTTGGAAAAATATGTTAAAAAAAAAACATTAAAAAACTTATTTTGACCAATAGGCTGCGGGGAGGGGGGATGGAGAGGGGTGTTAGGTTTAGGCACTAAGGGGGACGGTTAGGGTTAGGCTGCGGAAAGGGGGTGTTAGGTTTAGGCACTAAGGGGGAGGTTATGGTTAGGCACTAAGGGGGGAGGTTAAGGTTAGGCTGCAGTAATGGAGGGTTAGGGGGTAGTGGGGGTAGAATTCTTACCTCACCCCTGTCGGGATCGTGACCATTGGGATGCCCGCGTCTGTATTGTTACCGCACACGGAAACCACCCTAAACTATCTAAAGCTGGGTCTGGCTGAGGTTTGGGGTGGGGGCCCCTGTCTAAGGCTGGGTCTGGCTGAGGTGTGGAGTGGGGGCCCCTGTCTAAGGCTGGGTCAGGCTGAGGTTTGGGGTGGTGGGCCCTGTCTAAGGCTGGGTCTGGCTGAGGTTTGGGGTGGGGGCCCCTGTCTAAGGCTGGGTCAGGCTGAGGTTTGGGGTGGGGGCCCCTGTCTAAGGCTGGGTCTGGCTGAGGTTTTGGGGTGGGGGCCCCTGCCTAAGGCTGGGTCTGGCTGAGGTTTGGGATGGGGGCCCCTGTCTAAGGCTGGGTCTGGCTGAGGTTTGGGGTGGGGGCCCCTGTCTAAGGCTGGGTCTGGCTGAGGTTTGGGGTGGGGGCCCCTATCTAAGGCTGGGTCAGGCTGAGGTTTGGAGTGGGGGCCCCTGTCTAAGGCTGAGTCTGGCTGAGGTTTGGGGTGGGGGTCCCTGTCTAAGGCTGGGTCTGGCTAAGGTTTGGGGTGGGGGCCCCTGTCTGTTTTTCAAGTATATATTTTTTTTGCTCATTTGTAAGAGCGCGTGTAGAGGTTCAGTACATTACACGACGTGTGTCCACAAATAGATTTTTCTGATGAAAGTGTACCTTGATTGTTTCCAAAAGATAGAAAAGAATGAATCAACTCAAAGAAGCAAAAACTTTACAGTAAAGACTCTATACAGAAAATACTGTATGAATGTAATGTTCCCATTAACAACTATACACCATGGACATCAGACTCACATTACAGTTTCCAGATCGTAGACTGTTGCTTGGTAAAATGAAAAACGTATTAGGAGGTAATTTGCTTGGGGGGGGGGGGGGGGCGGAGATTTTGCCTACTTAGGGGCCTGCACAGGGTTTAATCCGGCTCTGCTACAGCCTAACCTTAACCGTAACCATAAACCTATCACTAACATGCTGCCATTATTGAACCAATGAATTACAGTACGTATATATATATATATATATATGTATATATATATATAAAAAATAGAGTGCAATAGAGCGCCTGATAGTGTTTATATATTAAACTATTATTGTATAGCCAGTTCACCCTGTGAGGTGTGTAAAGTGCAATATTTAAAAAAAGAACAACTTAGCTCCTTGGAGGCAGCTTCGATCAGATGACGCTTTAGAACATGTAAATTAAAAAACAAAAGAAGAACATAGTGTGTACTGTTTTTACAGAGTTAAAATGCACATAAAACTCTGAAAATAGGAACCTTGCTGGTCCCAATAGCCATACAGAAGTTTGTCAGAATACAAATAAAAACACAATTTATTATAACAATCCTGACGCAAAGGCAGGTAGCAAACGTACAAGATAAAAACAATTAGGTAGCTTATCTATCCATGATTGGAAATGTTGTGTAAACAGCAATTTAGTAACCAGAGATTCAATTTAAAATCCTGTAGCAAATGCAGGTATCATACGTACGAGATAAAAACATAAAAACGGCTTATCTGTCCAATGTTAGAAGTATCGGGTGAGCAGCAAATCCCAATCCCAACGCGTTTCGTCCTTTAGCAGAGGACTTCTTCAAGGGGATACATGATGGGAGCAAAGCAGGATATTTATGGAGTTGAAAATTATTTTGGAGTCCATAAGCGGTTCCAAAATAATGTTTCACCTTATATCTAATACTTAAAGGTTACTATAAATGTGCCTATGTTATTACACAGGTATATTATTGTTTTACTAAGGCATGTTCACCTATTGCACCTGTCACAGGAAGTGATGTGTCATTTCCTGTTTGCCATGTGACTAATTTTCAACTCCATAAATATCCTGCTTTGCTCCCATCATGTATCCCCTTGAAGAAGTCCTCTGCTAAAGGACGAAACGCGTTGGGATTGGGATTTGCTGCTCACCCGATACTTCTAACATTGGACAGATAAGCCGTTTTTATGTTTTTATCTCGTACGTATGATACCTGCATTTGCTACAGGATTTTAAATTGAATCTCTGGTTACTAAATTGCTGTTTACACGACATTTCCAATCATGTATAGATAAGCTACCTAATTGTTTTTATCTTGTACGTTTGCTACCTGCCTTTGCGTCAGGATTGTTATAATAAATTGTGTTTTTATTTGTATTCTGACAAACTTCTGTATGGCTATTGGGACCATTTTCAGAGTTTTATGTGCATTTTAACTCTGTAAAAACAGTACACACTATGTTCTTCTTTTGTTTTTTAATTTACATGTTCTAAAGCGTCATCTGATCGAAGCTGCCTCCAAGGAGCTAAGTTGTTCTTTTTTTTAAAAATTGCACTTTACACACCTCACAGGGTGAACTGGCTATACAATAATATTTTAATATATAAACACTATCAGGCGCTCTATTGCACTCTATTTTTTATCTATTTCCCCTGTACTGGGCATGAGCTGCCACCCATTGATTTATGGGGTGTGTTATAAATATCTCTAATTAATTCCATAACAATTTATTAGTGTGTCATAATTAGGACTGGTCCAGGCGCTATTCTTCATTTGTTCTATGTATATATATATATATATATATATATATATATATATACGTAAATCCCTAACATCACATCCCTTGATGAAAAGTCATATCTCTGAAAGTCATCCTGGGTGATTTTATTTGTGATAAATTGTTCAGCCCACAGGTCAAGTAAGGAAATCATATTATAGTCACCATACAGGGAAGATTTCATTCTACAGTGTGCTCTGCTCCCACGTATCCGAGTTTGATGGACAGGAGACCCTTGAGCATCTGCTGGAAAATCTTAATACATTTAAACACCAGCCAGCAAGTGTAACACAGCCCATCAGCTCATCAGCATATCCCTGTCACGGCCGCTCAGTGTCACCGAGGTATAATCGAGCTGACACTCTGATTGTTCCATATGAATAAAAAAACATTTGAGCACAAACACACAAAGCATCTCTTATGCTGTACTACAGTCATTATTTGTGCTTGTTACTTTATGTACCATCAGCCTTGAATTGAAGTGTGTTGTGTTAAAGTGAGATTTTTGTGTACAGATGATGGAAAGACAGGAAAGAGACTTAGGTTTTTTTAATTATTATTATTTATGAAAGGCTGAAGTGTTGTGGCCCCCATCTCTCTGCCTCAAGAAAGAATATAAAAATGTTCCTACTATATGGACAGCAGGGCAGCCACTAGGGGGGAACTGTGGGGACTGGTGTCCTGGGCTCTTACAGAAAGGGGGTCCCACCCTCCTATCACCAATACCTGTAGAGCTGCACCAGTCTGTGAATCAACAGCAGGCCGATGCGTAGGGAGTACTTCTTAAAACACGCCTTATCTGATGCATCAGTTCTCTGTGAACCGTTCCTGTAGATCCACAAGACTCCACCTATATGTACTGTACCTTTACAATGTATGACATCACAATGGAGGTGGAGCAGTGCGGCAGAGTTTTTTTTGGGGGGAAGGAGGAGCCCTGTCTATTCTGTCAGTTCCGGGCCCCACAATTTCTGATGGCAGCCCTGATGGACAGTGTGTGAAGAGGGCCATTGGTTCCTTATTTGTTTTAGTGCATGCATTGCACTATCTATGAGCAAAAACTGCCACTAGCCTATGGGAGTGTGTGAACCAATAGTAAGCCACGAGCAGAGAGATTGTTGCTTCCTATTGGTGTTCTCAGGTTGGAAAGGAGGGGCCTGAAAAGAATTCCACACAAGCCCCCTCGCTTTGGCAGAGGCAGTTCCGGTTACCTATTGTAGAAAGCCCATAGGTTAAAGAGGTAGTTACACTTTGCAGATGTCTGTTATGTGTTCTGCATGCATATTGCATCTCAGTCAATTCTTAGGGGTACATTTACTAAGGTGGGAGTTTTTTTTTAGAATCGGTGATGTTGCTCATAGCAACCAATCAGATTCTATCTATTATCTTCTAGGAGCAGCTAGATAAATGTTAAGAAGAATTTGATTGGTTGCTATGGGCAACCAGTTCTAAAAAAAAATCCCACCTTAGTAAATTTACCCATATATGTTACTTTGCCTATTATCCTTTGTTTTCTTTGGATAAAGTGCTGTAATTGATGGATTGGGAAGATTGGGTTTGTCCCGAGAACAATTTGTGTAATGGATTGTCAAAAATAGCTGCCTCTGTCATAAAGAAGGAATAAGGGGGTTCTATTTAGTAAGCCTTGGAGAGAGATAAAGTTGAAAGAGATAAAGTACTAACCAATCGGCTCAGGGGCGCTTTAAGAGAGGAGGAGGCCCGTGTTCAGCCTCCTCCGTTCAGGCTGCCTCCTCTCTGCCAGCAGATTGACAATTGCTCTACAAAGGATTAATGAGATAATCACCCGAGGTCTTGGGGATTTAGTTTTTCATTGTTCCTATCACATGTTCAGCTTACATATATATAAGTGGCCCATTGATAAGTAATAAATGCTCCCCTAAGGCTTTAGGTGGTCATTCCGAGTAGTGATGAGCGGGTTCGGTTCCTCGGAATCCGAACCCCCCCGAACTTCACCCTTTTTACACGGGTCCGAGGCAGACTCGGATCCTCCCGCCTTGCTCGGTTACCCGAGCGCGCCCGAACGTCATCATCCTGCTGTCGGATTCTCGCGAGATTCGGATTCTATATAAGGAGCCGCGCGTCGCCGTCATTTTTCACTCGTGCATTGGAAATGATAGTGAGAGGACGTGGCTGGCGTCCTCTCACTTTGTTTCAGGGGGCTGCACTGCAATTATCTTTATTCTGGGGACCAGCAGTATTATAGGAGGAGTACAGTGCAGAGTTTTGCTGACAGTGACCACCAGTATACGTTGTCTGCCTGAAAAACGTTCCATATCTGTGCTCAGTGTGCTGCATATATCTGTGCTCACACTGCTTTATTGTGGGGACTGGGGACCAGCAGTATTATATAGGAGAAGTACAGTGCAGAGTTTTGCTGACCAGTGACCACCAGTATACGTTCTCTGCCTGAAAAACGCTCCATATCTGTGCTCAGTGTGCTGCATATATCTGTGCTCAAACTGCTTTATTGTGGGGACTGGGGACCAGCAGTATTATATAGGAGGAGTACAGTGCAGAGTTTTGCTGACCAGTGACCACCAGTATTATACGTTCTCTGCCTGCAATACGCTCCATATCTGTGCTCAGTGTGCTGCATATATCTGTGCTCACACTGCTTTATTGTGGGGACTGGGGACCAGCAGTATTATATAGGAGGAGAACAGTGCAGAGTTTTGCTGACCAGTGACCACCAGTATTATACGTTCTCTGCCTGAAAAACGCTCCATATCTGTGCTCAGTGTGCTGCATATATCTGTGCTCACACTGCTTTATTGTGGGGACTGTGGACCAGCAGTATTATATAGGAGGAGTACAGTGCAGAGTTTTGCTGACCAGTGACCACCAGTATTATACGTTCTCTGCCTGAAAAACGCTCCATATCTGTGCTGCATTGTAGTATATAGTAGGAGTACAGTGCATCATTTTGCTGACCACCAGTATATAATATATAGGAGTACGGTACAGAAGGCCACTGCTCTACCTACCTCTGTGTCGTCAAGTATACTATCCATCCATACCTGTGGTGCATTTCAGTTTTGCACAGTTTGCTGACCACCAGTATATAATATATAGCAGTACGGTACAGTAGGCCACTGCTCTACCTACCTCTGTGTCGTCAAGTATACTATCCATCCATACCTGTGGTGCATTTCAGTTTTGCACAGTTTGCTGACCACCAGTATATAATATATAGCAGTACGGTACAGTAGGCCACTGCTCTACCTACCTCTGTGTCGTCAAGTATATTATCCATCCATACCTGTGATGCATTTCAGTTTTGCACAGTTTGCTGACCACCAGTATATAATATATAGCAGTACGGTACAGTAAGCCACTACTCTACCTACCTCTGTGTCGTTAAGTATACTATCCATCCATACCTGTGGTGCATTTCAGTTTTGCACAGTTTGCTGACCACCAGTATATAATATATAGCAGTACGGTACAGTAGGCCACTGCTCTACCTACCTCTGTGTCGTCAAGTATACTATCCATCCATACCTGTGGTGCATTTCAGTTTTGCACAGTTTGCTGACCACCAGTATATAATATATAGCAGTACGGTACAGTAGGCCACTGCTCTACCTACCTCTGTGTCGTCAAGTATACTATCCATCCATACCTGTGGTGCATTTCAGTTGTGCGCAGTATATATAGTAGTAGGCCATTGCTATTGATACTGGCATATAATTCCACACATTAAAAAATGGAGAACAAAAATGTGGAAGGTAAAATAGGGAAAGATCAAGATCCACTTCCACCTCGTGCTGAAGCTGCTGTCACTAGTCATGGCCAAGACGATGAAATGCCATCAACGTCGTCTGCCAAGGCCGATGCCCAATGTCATAGTAGAGAGCATGTAAAATCCAAAACACAAAAGTTCAGTAAAATGACCCAAAAATCAAAATTAAAAGCGTCTGAGGAGAAGCGTAAACTTGCCAATATGCCATTTACGACACGGAGTGGCAAGGAACGGCTGAGGCCCTGGCCTATGTTCATGGCTAGTGGTTCAGCTTCACATGAGGATGGAAGCACTCATCCTCTCGCTAGAAAAATGAAAAGACTTAAGCTGGCAAAAGCACAGCAAAGAACTGTGCGTTCTTCTAAATCACAAATCCCCAAGGAGAGTCCTATTGTGTCGGGTGCGATGCCTGACCTTCCCAACACTGGATGGGACGAGGTGGCGCCTTCCACCATTTGCACGCCCCCTGCAAGTGCTGGAAGGAGCACCCGCAGTCCAGTTCCTGATAGTCAAATTGAAGATGTCACTGTTGAAGTACACCAGGATGAGGATATGGGTGTTGCTGGCGCTGAGGAGGAAATTGACAAGGAGGATTCTGATGGTGAGGTGGTTTGTTTAAGTCAGGCATCCGGGGAGACACCTGTTGTCCGTGGGAGGAATATAGCCATTGACATGCCTGGTCAAATTACAAAAAAAATCACCTCTTCGGTGTGGAATTATTTTAACACAAATGCGGACAACAGGTGTCAAGCCGTGTGTTGCCTTTGTCAAGCTGTAATAAGTAGGGGTAAGGACGTTAACCACCTCTGAACATCCTCCCTTATACGCCACCTGCAGCGCATTCATCATATGTCAGTGACAAGTTCAAAAACTTTGGATGACAGCGGAAGCAGTCCACTGACCACTAAATCCCTTCCTCTTGTAACCAAGCTCCTGCAAACCACACCATCAACTCCCTCAGTGTCAATTTCCTCCTTACACAGGAAAGCCAATAGTCCTGCAGGCCATGTCACTGTCAAGTCTGACGAGTCCTCTCCTGCCTGGGATTCCTCCGATGCATCCTTGAGTGTAACACCTCCTGCTGCTGGCGCTGCCGTTGTTGCTGCTGGGAGTCGATCGTCATCCCAGAGGGGAAGTCGGAAGACCACTTGTACTACTTCCAGTAAGCAATTGACTGTCCAACAGTCCTTTGCGAGGAAGATGAAATATCACAGCAGTCATCCTGCTGCAAAGCGGATAACTCAGGCCTTGGAAGCCTGGGCGGTGAGAAACGTGTTTCCGTTATCCACCGTTAATTCACAGGCAACTACAGACTTGATTGAGGTACTGTGTCCCCGGTACCAAATACCATCTAGGTTCCATTTCTCTAGGCAGGCGATACCGAAAATGTACACAGACCTCAGAAAAAGAGTCACCAGTGTCCTAAAAAATGCAGTTGTACCCAATGTCCACTTAACCACGGACATGTGGACAAGTGGAGCAGGGCAGACTCAGAACTATATGACTGTGACAGCCCACTGGGTAGATGTATTGCCTCCCGCAGCAAGAACAGCAGCGGCGGCACCAGTAGCAGCATCTCACAAACGCCAACTCGTTCCTAGGCAGGCTACGCTTTGTATCACCGCTTTCCAGAAGAGGCACACAGCTGACAACCTCTTACGGAAACTGAGGAACATCATCGCAGAATGGCTTACCCCAAATGGACTCTCCTGGGGATTTGTGACATCGGACAACGCCAGCAATACATCTGGGCAAATTCCAGCACGTCCCATGTTTTGCACATACATTGAATTTGGTGGTGCAGAATTATTTGAAAAATGACAGGGGCGTGCAAGAGATGCTGTCGGTGGCCCGAAGAATTGGGGGCCACTTTCGGCATTCAGCCACCGCGTGCCGAAGACTGGAGCACCAGCAAACAGTCCTGAACCTGCCCTGCCATCATCTGAAGCAAGAGGTGGTAACGAGGTGGAATTCAACCCTCTATATGCTTCAGAGGATGGAGGAGCAGCAAAAGGCCATTTAAGCCTATACATCTGCCGACGATATAGGCAAAGGAGGGGGAATGCACCTGACTCAAGCGCAGTGGAGAATGATTTCAACGTTGTGCAAGGTTCTGCAACCCTTTGAACTTGCCACACGTGAAGTCAGTTCAGACACTGCCAGCCTGAGTCAGGTCATTCCCCTCATCAGGCTTTTGCAGAAGAAGCTGGAGACATTGAAGGAGGAGCTAAAACAGAGCGATTCCGCTAGGCATGTGGGACTTGTGGATGGAGCCCTTAATTCGTTTAACCAGGATTCACGGTTGGCCAATCTGTTGAAATCAGAGCACTACATTTTGGCCACCGTGCTCGATCCTAGATTTAAAACCTGCATTGGATCTCTCTTTCCGGCAGACACAAGTCTGCAGAGGTTCAAAGACCTGCTGGTGAGAAAATTTTCAAGTCAAGCGGAACGTGACCCGTCAACAGCTCCTCCTTCACATTCTCCCGCAACTGGGGGAGTGAGGAAAAGGCTAAGAATTCCGAGCCCACCCGCTGGCGGTGATGCAGGGCAGTCTGGAGCAAGTGCTGACATCTGGTCCGGACTGAAGGACATGCCAACGATTACTGACATGTCGTCTACTGTCACTGCATATGATTCTCTCACCATTGAAAGAATGGTGGAGGATTATATGAGTGACCGCATCCAAGTAGGCACGTCAGACAGTCCGTACGTATACTGGCAGGAAAAAGAGGCAATTTGGAGGCCCTTGCAGAAACTGGCTTTATTTTACCTAAGTTGCCCACCCTACAGTGTGTACTCCGAAAGAGTGTTTAGTGCAGCCGCTCACCTTGTCAGCAATCGGCGTACGAGGTTACTTCCAGAAAATGTGGAGAAGATGATGTTCATCAAAATTAATTATAATCAATTCCTCCGTGGAGACATTCACCAGCAATTGCCTCCAGAAAGTACACAGGGACCTGAGATGGTGGATTCCAGTGGGGACGAATTAATAATCTGTGAGGAGGGGGATGTACACAGTGAAAGGGGTGAGGAATCGGAGGATGATGATGAGGTGGACATCTTGCCTCTGTAGAGCCAGTTTGTGCAAGGAGAGATTGATTGCTTCTTTTTTGGTGGGGGCACAAACCAACCAGTCATTTCAGTCACAGTCGTGTGGCAGACCCTGTCGCTGAAATGATGGGTTCGTTAAAGTGTGCATGTCCTGTTTATACAACATAAGGGTGGGTGGGAGGGCCCAAGGACAATTCCATCTTGCACCTCTTTTTTCTTTCATTTTTCTTTGCATCATGTGCTGTTTGGGGACTATTTTTTTGAAGTGCCATCCTGCCTGACACTGCAGTGCCACTCCTAGATGGGCCAGGTGTTTGTGTCGGCCACTTGTGTCACTTAGCTTAGCCATCCAGCGACCTTGGTGCACCTCTTTTTTTCTTTGCATCATGTGCTGTTTGGGGACTATTTTTTTTAAGTGCCATCCTGTCTGAAACTGCAGTGCCACTCCTAGATGGGCCAGGTGTTTGTGTCGGCCACTTGGGTCGCTTAGCTTAGTCATCCAGCGACCTCGGTGCAAATTTTAGGACTAAAAATAATATTGTGAGGTGTGAGGTGCTCAGAATAGACTGAAAATGAGTGGAAATTATGGTTATTGAGGTTAATAATACTATGGGATCAAAATGACCCCCAAATTCTATGATTTAAGCTGTTTTTGAGGGGTTTTTGTATAAAAACACCCGAATCCAAAACACACCCGAATCCAACAAAAAAATTTCAGGGAGGTTTTGCCAAAACGCGTCCGAATCCAAAAAACAGCCGCGGAACCGAATCCAAAACCAAAACACAAAAGTTAAACCCGAAAAATGTCCGGTGCACATCACTAATTCCGAGTTGATCGCTAGCTGCATTCGTTTTGAGGCAAAAAAACTGCACTTCTGCGCATGCATATGCGGCGCAATGCGCACGCGCAAAGCAATATTACAACGAATGTTGTAGTTTCACACAGGGTCTAGCGAAGCTTTTCAGTTGCACTGCTGGCCGCAGAGTGATTGACCAGAAGTGGGCGTTTCTGGATGTCAACTGACCGTTTTCAGGGAGTGTTCAGAAAAATGCAGGCGTGCCAGAAAAAATGCAGGCGTGGCTGGGCGAACGCAGGGCGTGTTTGTGACGTCAAAACAGGAACTGAATGGTCTGAAGTGATCGCAAGCGCTGAGTAGGGTTTGAGCTACTCTGAAACTGAACAAAAAAACTTTGCAGCCGCTCTGCGATCCTTTCGTTCGCACTTCTGCTAAGCATAGCGTTTGCACAGCTGCTAAAAACTGCTAGCGAGCGATCAACTCGGAATGACCACCTTAATCTGCTCTCCATAACTGTAGTTGTCTTTAGGGGAAGAGTTACCAAAGCATCTAAAAACAACCAATCAGAGTCTATAATTTTGTAGAACTGCAAGAAAGAAATTATATCTAGAATCCGATTGGTTGTTAAGGCCATCAACTCCACTTGTTTGTTTTAGAAGCTTTAGTGAATCTTTAGTAAATCTACCCCTAAGCCTTCTGGCTCATACAATAAACAATCCCCAACTGTCGTGTATGGGGCTGATGACATAAGAAAAGTCACCTTTCTTTACTAATTGTCCTTCAACATCCACAGACTTCCTAACATAGTGCTAGCGAAATAAAAACCAATATAAACTGTGACATTTCTTTTTGTTTTTCTTAAATGAATAATTCAAGAATCTATGTATAAAATGGTGATAGGTCATGTGAAGATACGGGGTTCTTCTAATCACTCAGACATAGAGCCGATGAAACCAAAGTGATGGTTTATTTCTCACAGCACACAGGAATAGATAATTCACAGGAAGCAGAAGTAAATATAGCCCAGAAACAGTATACAGGTAGCAGTCCAGATAGTAAGTCCTAGTAGAGGATTTAGGTCCACAGCAATTCCGTGCAGAAGTTCCAGATAAACAGGTCCACACAGCAGAACTATCACTGAGTCCACACAGCAGTGATAGCAGATTAGTCCATGCGGTAGTAAGTACATATGGTGATGCGTTCCACAAGGTTCCCTGGCAGAGAATCACCCCTTAGCCAGAGTCCTGCGACTAACATGCAGAGCTGACCTGCGCAACCTCTTTTAAAACCTTCCAAATGCCCATCATGCCGCGCTCACCTGGGGAGGAGACGCAGGTTCCTGATTGGTGGTATCCCACCTCAGGTATTTCCCTATTCCCTCCCACAGCTGGCCTTCTCCTGCTGACCACATGCTGTGTCAGGCTCCGCATTATCTGTGAGGGACCAGGATGGAACAGATGAAAGTAAACAGAAGGAACAATGACAGGGAAATTGGTTTAAGTCCTGATTGTCCCCTGTGGAGGAGAAGCTTCAAAGAGACATTACCTGGTCCTCAAATGTATTTCCTGTGTGACCATATAAGGATCACAGGATGGACTCAATAGGCATAGCAATGATAACCTGTAATAACCTCATACCGGACTGGCATCCTCCTACAATAACATAACATGACAGCACTAGGTGCCAGGTCACAGCACACCTGTATTTACCTGGGTAAGATTATAGTACAGAATATATAGGCTAATGGATGAACACACACTTGGGGTAATAGTGACACGAGCCAGAGAGACATGGGAACAGAAGGAATAAAAAGTACATTAAACGCTATAAAGATTGAAACACCACAAATACAGTATTAGCCCCCCGATATCCCCAAATTCCTTCCTCTACTTTTTTATTCCTGTTCTGAAGTGTTGAGGAAACATTTCCACTAGAGATGAGCGGGTTCGGTTCCTCTGAATCCGAGCCCGCCCGAACTTCAGGTTTTTTACACGGGTCCGAACAGGCTCGGATCTTCCCGCCTTGCTCGGCTAACCCGAGCGCGCCCGAACGTCATCATCACGCTGTCGGATTCTCGCGAGGCTCGGATTCTATCGCGAGACTCGGATTCTATATAAGGAGCCGCGCGTCGCCGCCATTTTCACACGTGCATTGAGAGTCATAGGGAGAGGACGTGGCTGGCGTCCTCTCCGTTTAGAGAAGAGAGAGACACAGTATTTTGGGGAGCATTATTAGGAGGAGTACTACTATACTGTATACTACTATACTACTTGCTGAAGTGATATTTATAGATTAGACAATAGATAGTGTGACTGTAAGTGTATTATCTGACTTGTGGGGGAGACACTGACAGTGGGGAGCAGTTAGAGTCTGAGAGCAGGACTCAGGAGTACATATAACGTACAGTGCACACTTTTGCTGCCAGAGTCAGTGCCACACTGCCATTGTTGTGACCACACTGACCACCAGTATAATAATATATTTTGTGATTGTCTGCTTAGGCCTCGGAGTACTAGTTGCAAGTTGCAACGTGACCTGAAGTGACCACCAGTTTAATAATCAATCACCACCAGTTTAATATATATATATATATATATATATATATATATAATTGTATATAATATATATATATATATATAATATTGTATACCACCTACCCGTGGTTTTTTTTTTTTTCATTCTTCTTTATACATACTACTATAGTAGCTTACTGTAGCAGTCTGCGGTGCTGTGCTGACCTGACAGTGTCCAGCAGGTCCGCCATCAGTCATTACATAATAAATATATATAGTACCTGTCCGGCTGCAGTACTAGTGATATTATATTGATTTCATCTCATTATCAATAATTTATCATCCAGTCTAGACTCTATATTAGCAGCAGACACAGTACGTTAGTCCACGGCTGTAGCTACCTCTGTGTCGGCACTCGGCAGTCCATCCATAATTGTATACCACCTACCCGTGTTTTTTTTTTTTCTTTCTTCTTTGTACATACTACTATAGAGTATAGTAGCTTACTGTAGCAGTCTGCGGTGCTGCTGAGCTGACAGTGTCCAGCAGGTCCGTCATCAGTCATCATTACCTAATAAATATATTATCTACCTGTCCGGCTGCAGTACTAGTGATATTATATATACATACATATATATATTGATTTCATCTCATTATCAATCATCCAGTCTATATTAGCAGCAGACACAGTACGTTAGTCCACGGCTGTAGCTACCTCTGTGTCGGCACTCGGCAGTCCATCCATAATTGTATACCACCTACCCGTGGTTTTTTTTTTTCTTTCTTCTTTGTACATACTACTATAGTATAGTAGCTTACTGTAGCAGTCTGCGGTGCTGCTGAGCTGACAGTGTCCAGCAGGTCCGTCATCAGTCATAATAAATATATTATCTACCTGTCCGGCTGCAGTACTAGTGATATTATATATACATACATATATATATATTGATTTCATCTCATTATCAATCATCCAGTCTATATTAGCAGCAGACACAGTACGTTAGTCCACGGCTGTAGCTACCTCTGTGTTGGCACTCGGCAGTCCATCCATAATTGTATACCACCTACCCGTGGTTTTTTTTTTTCTTTCTTCTTTGTACATACTACTATAGTATAGTAGCTTACTGTAGCAGTCTGCGGTGCTGTGCTGACCTGACAGTGTCCAGCAGGTCCGTCATCAGTCATCATTACCTAATAAATATATTATCTACCTGTCCGGCTGCAGTACTAGTGATATTATATATACATACATATATATATATATTGATTTCATCTCATTATCATCCAGTCTATATTAGCAGCAGACACAGTACGGTAGTCCACGGCTGTAGCTACCTCTGTGTCGGCACTCGGCAGTCCATCCATAATTGTATACCACCTACCCGTGGTTTTTTTTTCTTCTTTCTTCTTTGTACATACTACTATAGTATAGTAGCTTACTGTAGCAGTCTGCGGTGCTGCTGAGCTGACAGTGTCCAGCAGGTCCGTCATCAGTCATCATTACCTAATAAATATATTATCTACCTGTCCGGCTGCAGTACTAGTGATATTATATATACGTACATATATATATTGATTTCATCTCATTATCAATCATCCAGTCTATATTAGCAGCAGACACAGTACGTTAGTCCACGGCTGTAGCTACCTCTGTGTCGGCACTCGGCAGTCCATCCATAATTGTATACCACCTACCCGTGGTTTTTTTTTTCTTTCTTCTTTGTACATACTACTATAGTATAGTAGCTTACTGTAGCAGTCTGCGGTGCTGCTGAGCTGACAGTGTCCAGCAGGTCCGTCATCAGTCATCATTACCTAATAAATATATTATCTACCTGTCCGGCTGCAGTACTAGTGATATTATATATACATACATATATATATATTGATTTCATCTCATTATCATCCAGTCTATATTAGCAGCAGACACAGTACGGTAGTCCACGGCTGTAGCTACCTCTGTGTCGGCACTCGGCAGTCCATCCATAAGTATACTAGTATCCATCCATCTCCATTGTTTACCTGAGGTGCCTTTTAGTTGTGCCTATTAAAATATGGAGAACAAAAATGTTGAGGTTCCAAAATTAGGGAAAGATCAAGATCCACTTCCACCTCGTGCTGAAGCTGCTGCCACTAGTCATGGCCGAGACGATGAAATGCCAGCAACGTCGTCTGCCAAGGCCGATGCCCAATGTCATAGTACAGAGCATGTCAAATCCAAAACACCAAATATCAGTAAAAAAAGGACTCCAAAACCTAAAATAAAATTGTCGGAGGAGAAGCGTAAACTTGCCAATATGCCATTTACCACACGGAGTGGCAAGGAACGGCTGAGGCCCTGGCCTATGTTCATGGCTAGTGGTTCAGCTTCACATGAGGATGGAAGCACTCAGCCTCTCGCTAGAAAACTGAAAAGACTCAAGCTGGCAAAAGCACCGCAAAGAACTGTGCGTTCTTCGAAATCCCAAATCCACAAGGAGAGTCCAATTGTGTCGGTTGCGATGCCTGACCTTCCCAACACTGGACGTGAAGAGCATGCGCCTTCCACCATTTGCACGCCCCCTGCAAGTGCTGGAAGGAGCACCCGCAGTCCAGTTCCTGATAGTCAGATTGAAGATGTCAGTGTTGAAGTACACCAGGATGAGGAGGATATGGGTGTTGCTGGCGCTGGGGAGGAAATTGACCAGGAGGATTCTGATGGTGAGGTGGTTTGTTTAAGTCAGGCACCCGGGGAGACACCTGTTGTCCGTGGGAGGAATAGGGCCATTGACATGCCTGGTCAAAATACAAAAAAAATCAGCTCTTCGGTGTGGAAGTATTTCACCAGAAATGCGGACAACATTTGTCAAGCCGTGTGTTGCCTTTGTCAAGCTGTAATAAGTAGGGGTAAGGACGTTAACCACCTCGGAACATCCTCCCTTATACGTCACCTGCAGCGCATTCATAATAAGTCAGTGACAAGTTCAAAAACTTTGGGTGACAGCGGAAGCAGTCCACTGACCAGTAAATCCCTTCCTCTTGTAACTAAGCTCACGCAAACCACCCCACCAACTCCCTCAGTGTCAATTTCCTCCTTACCCAGGAATGCCAATAGTCCTGCAGGCCATGTCACTGGCAATTCTGACGAGTCCTCTCCTGCCTGGGATTCCTCCGATGCATCCTTGAGTGTAATGCCTACTGCTGCTGGCGCTGCTGTTGTTGCTGCTGGGAGTCGATCGTCATCCCAGAGGGGAAGTCGTAAGCCCACTTGTACTACTTCCAGTAAGCAATTGACTGTCCAACAGTCCTTTGCGAGGAAGATGAAATATCACAGCAGTCATCCTGCTGCAAAGCGGATAACTGAGGCCTTGACAACTATGTTGGTGTTAGACGTGCGTCCGGTATCCGCCGTTAGTTCACAGGGAACTAGACAATTTATTGAGGCAGTGTGCCCCCGTTACCAAATACCATCTAGGTTCCACTTCTCTAGGCAGGCGATACAGAGAATGTACACGGACGTCAGAAAAAGACTCACCAGTGTCCTAAAAAATGCAGTTGTACCCAATGTCCACTTAACCACGGACATGTGGACAAGTGAAGCAGGGCAGGGTCAGGACTATATGACTGTGACAGCCCACTGGGTAGATGTATGGACTCCCGCCGCAAGAACAGCAGCGGCGGCACCAGTAGCAGCATCTCGCAAACGCCAACTCTTTCCTAGGCAGGCTACGCTTTGTATCACCGCTTTCCAGAATACGCACACAGCTGAAAACCTCTTACGGCAACTGAGGAAGATCATCGCGGAATGGCTTACCCCAATTGGACTCTCCTGTGGATTTGTGGCATCGGACAACGCCAGCAATATTGTGTGTGCATTAAATATGGGCAAATTCCAGCACGTCCCATGTTTTGCACATACCTTGAATTTGGTGGTGCAGAATTTTTAAAAAAACGACAGGGGCGTGCAAGAGATGCTGTCGGTGGCCAGAAGAATTGCGGGACACTTTCGGCGTACAGGCACCACGTACAGAAGACTGGAGCACCACCAAAAACTACTGAACCTGCCCTGCCATCATCTGAAGCAAGAAGTGGTAACGAGGTGGAATTCAACCCTCTATATGCTTCAGAGGTTGGAGGAGCAGCAAAAGGCCATTCAAGCCTATACAATTGAGCACGATATAGGAGGTGGAATGCACCTGTCTCAAGCGCAGTGGAGAATTATTTCAACGTTGTGCAAGGTTCTGATGCCCTTTGAACTTGCCACACGTGAAGTCAGTTCAGACACTGCCAGCCTGAGTCAGGTCATTCCCCTCATCAGGCTTTTGCAGAAGAAGCTGGAGACATTGAAGGAGGAGCTAACACGGAGCGATTCCGCTAGGCATGTGGGACTTGTGGATGGAGCCCTTAATTCGCATAACAAGGATTCACGGGTGGTCAATCTGTTGAAATCAGAGCACTACATTTTGGCCACCGTGCTCGATCCTAGATTTAAAGCCTACCTTGGATCTCTCTTTCCGGCAGACACAAGTCTGCTGGGGTTGAAAGACCTGCTGGTGAGAAAATTGTCAAGTCAAGCGGAACGCGACCTGTCAACATCTCCTCCTTCACATTCTCCCGCAACTGGGGGTGCGAGGAAAAGGCTCAGAATTCCGAGCCCACCCGCTGGCGTGATGCAGGGCAGTCTGGAGCGACTGCTGATGCTGACATCTGGTCCGGACTGAAGGACCTGACAACGATTACGGACATGTCGTCTACTGTCACTGCATATGATTCTCTCACCATTGAAAGAATGGTGGAGGATTATATGAGTGACCGCATCCAAGTAGGCACGTCACACAGTCCGTACTTATACTGGCAGGAAAAAGAGGCAATTTGGAGGCCCTTGCACAAACTGGCTTTATTCTACCTAAGTTGCCCTCCCACAAGTGTGTACTCCGAAAGAGTGTTTAGTGCCGCCGCTCACCTTGTCAGCAATCGGCGTACGAGGTTACATCCAGAAAATGTGGAGAAGATGATGTTCATTAAAATGAATTATAATCAATTCCTCCGTGGAGACATTGACCAGCAGCAATTGCCTCCACAAAGTACACAGGGAGCTGAGATGGTGGATTCCAGTGGGGACGAATTGATAATCTGTGAGGAGGGGGATGTACACGGTGATATATCGGAGGATGATGATGAGGTGGACATCTTGCCTCTGTAGAGCCAGTTTGTGCAAGGAGAGATTAATTGCTTCTTTTTTGGTGGGGGTCCAAACCAACCCGTCATTTCAGTCACAGTCGTGTGGCAGACCCTGTCACTGAAATGATGGGTTGGTTAAAGTGTGCATGTCCTGTTTATACAACATAAGGGTGGGTGGGAGGGCCCAAGGACAATTCCATCTTGCACCTCTTTTTTCTTTAATTTTTCTTTGCGTCATGTGCTGTTTGTGGAATGTTTTTTGGAAGGGCCATCCTGCGTGACACTGCAGTGCCACTCCTAGATGGGCCCAGTGTTTGTGTCGGCCACTAGGGTCGCTTATCTTACTCACACAGCTACCTCATTGCGCCTCTTTTTCTCTTTGCGTCATGTGCTGTTTGGGGAGGGTTTTTTGGAAGGGCCATCCTGCGTGACACTGCAGTGCCACTCCTAGATGGGCCCGGTGTTTGTGTCGGCCACTAGGGTCGCTTATCTTACTCACACAGCTACCTCATTGCGCCTCTTTTTTTCTTTGCGTCATGTGCTGTTTGGGGAGTGTTTTTTGGAAGGGCCATCCTGCGTGACACTGCAGTGCCACTCCTAGATGGGCCCGGTGTTTGTGTCGGCCACTAGGGTCGCTTATCTTACTCACACAGCTACCTAATTGCGCCTCTTTTTTTCTTTGCGTCATGTGCTGTTTGGGGAGGGTTTTTTGGAAGGGCCATCCTGCGTGACACTGCAGTGCCACTCCTAGATGGGCCCGGTGTTTGTGTCAGCCACTAGGGTCGCTTATCTTACTCACACAGCTACCTCATTGCGCCTCTTTTTTTCTTTGCGTCATGTGCTGTTTGGGGAGGGTTTTTTGGAAGGGCCATCCTGCGTGACACTGCAGTGCCACTCCTAGATGGGCCCGGTGTTTGTGTCGGCTACTAGGGTCGCTTATCTTACTCACACAGCTACCTCATTGCGCCTCTTTTTTTCTTTGCGTCATGTGCTGTTTGGGGAGGGTTTTTTGGAAGGGCCATCCTGCGTGACACTGCAGTGCCACTCCTAGATGGGCCCGGTGTTTGTGTCGGCCACTAGGGTCGCTTATCTTACTCACACAGCTACCTCATTGCGCCTCTTTTTTTCTTTGCATCATGTGCTGTTTGGGGAGTGTTTTTTGGAAGGGCCATCCTGCGTGACACTGCAGTGCCACTCCTAGATGGGCACGGTGTTTGTGTCGGCCACTAGGGTCGCTTAGCTTAGTCATCCAGCGACCTAGGTGCAAATTTTAGGACTAAAAATAATATTGTGAGGTGTGAGGTATTCAGAATAGACTGAAAATGAGTGGAAATTATGGTTTTTGAGGTTAATAATACTTTGGGATCAAAATGACCCCCAAATTCTATGATTTAAGCTGTTTTTTAGTGTTTTAAAAAAAAAACACCCGAATCCAAAACACACCCGAATCCGACAAAAAAAATTCGGTGAGGTTTTGCCAAAACGCGGTCGAACCCAAAACACGGCCGCGGAACCGAACCCAAAACCAAAACACAAAACCCGAAAAATTTCAAGTGCACATCTCTAATTTCCACCCAGGAGCGGTGGGTGCAGGGGAGAGAATATCATGCACGTGTGTACCACCTGAGTCCCACAGGGTGATGTCACACCAGACCCATGTGGTAAGAGGCAGTAGTGTTAAACAACCAGCAAGGACAATATCACAATATGACACATTCATTTTCACCAGCAGGGGATTTAGCAATTCAGGTGTTGGGTATCCCCACTCCGCAACATTGCAAACTTTTACACCCGGCACACCTAGTGGGTGTACTAATACCTGTGCCTCTGGCACAACGGGGCAGGGAGTACCTTCCACCTCCCCCCCTTGCACAAGGAACAGCTGCCTAAAGGCAGACCAATGTTGGGGTTCTGCCCCCAGCACTTCCGCAACTCTGTCCAGTCCTTCCTTCCTCAAACCCCAACTAGGGGGCGGGCAAATCTCCGTACAGCACGTGGTCTCAATACCCAGTGCTGAGGATGGACCCTTCATCAGAAACAATTCAGCTGGTGGCTGCAGGGGAGTCACCAGCACAGGCTGGTCCTGTGCCCGCGCTCCCCCCTCAAAAGCCAGTATCTCACCTGCAGCGCCTTCTGCGCACTCCTCCACCTGGATAACCTCCACCCCCGCCAGTCCTGTGCGCTTGGTAGCTGGTGGGGTACCAGTCAGGTTTTTAACAACTGAAGCTTCCACAATTATCTCCACAACTTTCTCTTGCTCTGCAGATGGAAGGGGAGCGGGTTGCACTGTGCCTTCACCCAGGTAAAGGAGACAAGGTAACAAGCGGCATCTCCCAACCTCCACTTGATCTGTAGTTGCTTGGATCTGGCTTATGGCAGGCACATCCCTCGGCACATAGTTACAGTCCACACTTTCACAGGTATTACGGTGGTGCAACACATCCTTTTCTGGTTCCTGCTCTGATATTATGTTAACAGTCTCTGCTACCAATGTCACTGTTGAATCACAGGGTACGTACCAGTATTCACATCGCAGCTCCTCATTCTCCAAATCGTTAAAATGGAATGATCCTTCATAATCTTCTTGTGGAGTTAGGGTAGCAGGAGATACACAGGGCATGTTCTCATCAGCCTTCCTCAGTGAAATGAATGGGGCTGCCATTGCCAATCCATCGCGATGAGCCTCCCCCAGCTGAATAAGCTGGGCATCCTGGAGCAAGAGGCCATCCGTGACTGGTATGTTTGTAGTCGGGGAGTGGAACAATACTCCCCCATCCATGGTGATCTCTTGGGCACAGTCTTCATAGATTCCCTGGCAGCTGGTTACTAGGTCTACATCTTCCACCTCAGCAAAAGGGAAGGTGTAGCGCAGCTCCTCCTGGGATGTCTGTATTGTGGGCATAGCCTTCACTTCAGCGCTAGCCTCTCCCAGCATAGTACACCGGGTATCTGCTTCCCTTGGGTGTGGGAGAAGCTGTTGCAGACGGTGCCTTCCTGCATCCACCCTGCAACACTGGTCTAGCCATGCTGGGGTATCCAGGAGCCCCTGATCCATTGCCTCTTCCTCTGCCACAATGAAGCACTCCTCCAGACACTCCAGCTGTTTCCACACACGCATCCCTGGGCCGAGATGAAGGATCCACGTCCGGTAATCGGTAAACGCTTTTGCTGGATCCCCCTGATCCTGGAGAATAAGCTGGAGGATTTCCCTGCGAGTGCAGAATTGGAAAGGGATGCCTCGCAGCTGGCATTCTATCAGCTCCTCCATGCTCATTTCTTCCAATGTGATTATGGGCCCCCGTTGACAATGACTTTGCTCCCTTGGTAACAGGCACTTGCAAGGCGCACCCCTCAGTCATCTGCCCGGGTTGCAGCGGCCCCATTTTGGATATTTCCTCTGTCTCTAACCCAGAAGATAATTGATTCTGGACTTGCCCTTCAGCCTCAGAATATTGACTTCTCTGCATCATTTGGGTCACTGTAGCACTCACTTCCTCTGTGAATTCTACAAACTCTGGCTCCCTCAGCAGATTCCATGAGGCTGCCTCACTTTTACAGTGCAGGAATGCATCCCCCAGGTAACACAACTTGTCCTGTATGCTGGATACTCTCCAGCCACTGATCATCTGCCTAGCTTCATTCCAGTACTCCCAAATGTACTGCATCTTTATAGCACTCAATAACAGATCCGGCTTACCAGCCTGCCGATACACCGACACACCTCCATCCACGAGCTCCACTGCCCTGGGCGACTTGAGGCGTTCATTTTCTTTCCTTGGAAACATTTTATTTTGCACAGGACTGACACCTGCTCACTTGTTACCACCTCACTGCAGATCCTCTTGCATTACATGTGGCCTGTTCCTCTGTTCTCTGCTGGGCCTTCACGCTTCCTGCGGTCGTTGTTTGTTGTCTGAATGATCCCACCGCTGCCGCCAAATGTGAAGATACGGGGTTCTTCTAATCACTCAGACACAGAGCCGATGAAACCAAAGTGATGGTTTATTTCTCACGGCACACAGGAATAGATAATACACAGGAAACAGAAGTAAATATAGCCCAGAAACAGTATACAGGTAGCAGTCCAGATAGTAAGTCCTAGTAGAGGATTTAGGTCCACAGCAATTCCGTGCAGAAGTTCCAGATAAACAGGTCCACACAGCAGAACTATCACTGAGTCCACACAGCAGTGATAGCAGATTAGTCCATGCGGTAGTAAGTACATATGGTGATGCGTTCCACAATGTTCCCTGGCAGAGAATCACCCCTTAGCCAGAGTCCTGTGACTAACATGCAGAGCTGACCTGCGCAACCTCTTTTAAAACCTTCCAAATGCCCATCATGCCGCGCTCACCTGGGGAGGAGACGCAGGTTCCTGATTGGTGGTATCCCACCTCAGGTATTTCCCTACTCCCTCCCACAGCTGGCCTTCTCCTGCTGACCACATGCTGGGTCAGGCTCCGCATTATCTGTGAGGGACCAGGATGGAACAGAGGACAGTAAACAGAAGGAACAATGACAGGGAAATTGGTTTAAGTCCTGATTGTCCCCTGTGGAGGAGAAGCTTCAAAGAGACATTACCTGGTCCTCAAATGTATTTCCTGTGTGACCATATAAGGATCACAGGATGGACTCAATAGGCATAGCAATGATAACCTGTAATAACCTCATACCGGACTGGCATCCTCCTACAATAACATAACATGACAGCACTAGGTGCCAGGTCACAGCACACCTGTATTTACCTGAGTAAGATTATAGTACAGAATATATAGGCTAATGGATGAACACACACATGGGGTAATAGTGACACAAGCCAGAGAGACATGGAAACAGAAGGAATAAAAAGTACATTAAACGCTATAAAGATTGAAACACCACAAATACAGTATTAGCCCCCCGATATCCCCACAGGTCAGTATACATTATACAACATTGTGAGACACATACAGGGGATGCCGTTAAAATGGTGCCAGATGGGATCGTGGCGGTCAAAATACAAACGCCAAAATCACGAACGATGGCATAAGACCGCTGTCAAAATCCTGACGGAGGTCGGGATCCCGGCATCAAAATACAGACGCCTGGAATTCCGAATGTTCTTTCAGCAGGACGCGCTCGTGTCCTGTCGCTGGGGGGTGGGAGGTTAGGTTTAGGCATTACAAGGGGGGTTAGGGTGCAGGGACGGAAAGGTATGGTTAGGTACTGGGGAGGGTGGGTTAGGGTTAGGCACTTACAAGGGGAGGTTAGGGTTAGGCACCAAGTGGGGAGGGTTAGGGACCAGGAAGGGAGGGTCAGGTTTAGGCACTTAGAAGGGGAGGGTTAGGGTTAGACACTACTGGGGAGGGTTAGGGATAGGCACCCACAAGGGAGGGTTAGGGTAGGGGCAGGGGAGGGTTAGGGTACTTTCTGTGGGGCTGTCGGGATTCTGATGTCAGGATGCCGCTGTCGATATTCTGAACGTCGGCATTCCGTCCATTGGGATATCACACTGAATCCTACATACAGTTTTGTGTTTAATAGATTTATCAGATGATGACGTGAATATGGTGAATCGGTGCTCGGTGGAATGAGAATGAGGGAGGAATATATTCAGGATAAATCGGGTCATTGGCAATTTCTTTCTGATTCTGTATATTCATAAACATTTGGCGGTATGGAAAATAAACAGCGTAGAAATATTCTATTCTCATCTTTCTTCCGTCTTTCTTTTTCTGAAATAATGTGACTGGTGAAATAGAAATTGTCACAGATATAAATCACATAATATACAGCAAAAGTGAAAATAAAGCAAAGTTTGTTTTTAACTAAGATGAATCCTGTAACTAACTAGAAGGGGAAAATAAATAACCCAGGATTCAATGCGACATTTGGAGATATAAATTAGGGCGTGCGCAGAGTGGCATTAGGAGGGGATTCCGTCTCCTCTGCATTCCGGTAACGGAGGAGAGATGGGATGTCAGGGAATATTGTTTATCTCTATTTTAGGCGTCTATTTAGTAGTACATGGAGATAAAGTCGCTGGAGATAACGTCCCAGCCAATCGGCTCCTAACTGTCATTTTTTAAACCCAGCCTGTGACATGGCAGTTAGAAGCTGATTGGCTGGCACTTTATCTCCGTCCACTTTATCTGCATCCAAGGCTTAGTAAATAGACCACTTATTAGTGAGGTAAATGAAGGGCCAGAGATGGGGTGAAGCAGAATACTGTATAACATGCTTTCTCCAGATTTATCAAGCCTTGCAGAGTGATAAGTAGCACGGTGATAAAGTATCAACCAATCAGCTCCTAGCTGTCATTTTTCAAACACAGCTGTGACATGGCAGATAAGAGCTGATTGCCTGGTACTTTATCACCGTGCTATTAATAACTCTCCAAGGCTTGATAAATGGGCCCCTTAATCTGAAGTCATAGATGGGAGCAGAGTTGTAGCGTGGACACATGACACCCGGAGCAGGGTCATGTCATGGTGCCCCCACCCACCACCACCACCACCACACATACATACATACATACATTCACACACACACACACACACACACACACACACACACACACACACACACACACACACACACATATTTAGGCACAGACATACATAAACACACAAATATACACAGATATATACACACACATATAAACACACACAGATATACACATATACACACAGACATACATATACTCACACACACTGTAAACAAATATATATATACACATAAACACACACATGTATACACATTAGCACACAGACATATACACACATTTACACACAAACACAGACATATACACATGAACACACAGTATACACAGACATAAACACATACATACACATATACACACAGAGTACACACTGTAATTCTCACCAAGTGGGCAGCAGCTCCTCGTTCCAGCCTGGAGAGGCGGAGCTTCTATGTGATTGACAGGCTAGACCTCGTGGGTAGAAGGAAAGGACTGAGGAAAGGGAAGGGGTGGCCACCACCCTGCCTGCATGTTCCAGATCACTGAATGCAGATACCTGACAGCCAGGAAGCTTCTCCTGACAAGCCTCCAAACCTCCCCACTTCCCTAACACACCACACTGCACTGCACTGGATTCTCTGCACTGCAATCAGTGACATGGAACAAGCAGGCAGTGTGGTGGCCACCCCTTCCCTCTCTTCTAGTCATCTCCTCCTACCCCGAGATCCAGCGGCTCTCAGCTGTGTCACAGGGAGCCGGTGCCTTCTTTCCCCAGCGGCGCCTGGAGCTCGAGCTCCACTTGTTCCACCCTCCCTACGCAGAGCCGGCCTTAGCTATAGGCAAGCTAGGCATTTGCCTAGGGCATCCAAGCATGTCTAGGGGCATCCAAGCATGTCCCTGTAGTATCTCATGCTGGGAGGGACAGTCTGCAAACTAACTGTTACTTTCCAAATGTATTCAAACAGTACTTGTATACACTGCTGTTTACATTTGTCAAATAGAATACACATAGTCCCTTACTCTTCCTCCGACATGCTTGAATGCCCCTGACTTGTGAGATCTCAGACAGACAGCAGAAACCTGGTAACTGTTTTCCTGGACCTGTGACATTTTCACTGACTATATAAGGTTATTACTGGATGGCTCCTTATGATACCACATGTGTATTTTGGAAGACTGCTTCACATAAATCTGACATCACCTATACTGCTTGTGCACATGGGGGAGGGGGACCCTGCCATCCTGTGTGTGTCCCTTATCCCTGTGCAATTCCCAGGTGTCTGCAGAGACATAACATGGTAAGTGTTCTCCCCACACTTTATTTTGTAGTCAGTCCATGCTGTAAAATTCCCCTGCCATCCAGCACTGTAACGTGGTCAATAAGTTGTGTTTCATTATTTCTTTATGAAACATCAGTGCAGCGTGACTTTCGGACACGTCAAACTGGAGGGCAGAGCATATCGCTCCCACAGTATAAAATAAAGGGCATGCAGTTGCCGGGAGTAACAGACACCAGCAAACACACTGAACAGTGAAGAGAATGGACAGTTGCTACAGGTTTGATACTGGTCTTTTTGTATAAGCAGCAAGTATGGCAGTATCTGGACATTGCTGCTATCTGTGTCCAACCAGCAAGTGAAAATAAAGGATGAGGCTTGCAAAGGACGGCATACCCTGTGAGGTCACATCCCTTGTACGGGTGCCCCTTTAACAGGTGCGAGCGCAAGCATGGACTCACCCATCCTGCCACCCCCATCTCACAAAACGCAGTCACGGATCCAGGAAGCTGCATGGGCGCACACACTGACTGCAAGCACAAGTAAGTTTTATTAAAAAAGCTACTAGCATTACTAATGTGGGGTATATGTGTAAGGTGCATTACTGTGTGATATTATGTGTATTATGGGCATTACTAATGTGCGGCATATGTATAAGGTGCATTACTGTGTGGCATGTGTATTATGGGCATTACTAATGTGGGGTATATGTGTAAGGTGCATTACTGTGTGGCATTATGTGTATTATGGGCATTAGTAATGTGGGGTATATGTGTAAGGTGCATTCCTGTGTGGCATTATGTGTATTATGGGCATTACTAATGTGGGGTATATGTGTAAGGTGCATTACTGTGTGGAATTATGTGTACTATGGGCATTACTAATGTGGGGCATATGTGTAAGGTGCATTGCTGTGTGGCATTATGTGTATTATGGGCATTACTAATGTGGGGCATATGTGTAAGGTGCATTACTGTGTTGCATTATGTGTATTATGGGCATTACTAATGTGGGGTATATGTGTAAGGTGCATTACTGTGTGGCATTATGTGTATTATGGGCATTACTAATGTGGGGCATATGTGTAAGGTGCATTACTGTGTGGAATTATGGGGCATTAACCTGGAGAAGGAAGTGATAAATGCAAGGTGATAAATGCACCAGCCAAACAGTTCCAATATGTAAATTAACAGTTAGGAGCTGATTGGCTGGTGCGTTTATCACCTTGCATTTATCACTGGTTTATCACTTCCTTATGCCTTCTCCAGGTTAATACATCTGCCCCTATGTGTATTATGGGCATTACTAATGTGGGGCATATGTGTAAGGTGCATTACTGCGTGGCATTATGTGTATTATGGGCATTACTAATGTGGGGTATATGTGTAAGGTGCATTACTGTGTGGAATTATGTGTATTATGGGCATTACTAATGTGGGGCATATGTGTAAGGTGCATTCCTGTGTGACATTATGTGTATTATGGGCATTACTAATGTGGGGTATATGTGTAAGGTGCATTGCTGTGTGACATTGTGTGTATTATGGGCATTACTAATGTGGGGCATATGTGTAAGGTGCATTACTGCGTGGCATTATGTGTATTATGGGCATTACTAATGTGGGGCATATGTATAAGGTGCATTACTGTGTGGCATTATGTGTATTATGGGCATTACTAATGTGGGGCATATGTGTAAGGTGCATTACTGTGTGGCATTATGTGTATTATGGGCATTACTAATGTGGGGCATATGTGTAAGGTGAATTGCTGTGTGACATTATGTGTATTATGGGCATTACTAATGTGGGGCATATGTGTAAGGTGCATTACTGTGTGGCATTATGTGTATTATGGGCATTACTAATGTGGGTTATATGTGTAAGGTGCATTACTGTGTGGCATTATGTGTATTATGGGCATTACTAATGTGGGTTATATGTGTAAGGTGCATTGCTGTGTGGCATTATGTGTATTATGGGCATTACTAATGTGGGTTATATGTGTAAGGTGCATTACTGTGTGGCATTATGTGTATTATGGGCATTACTAATGTGGGTTATATGTGTAAGGTGCATTACTGTGTGGCATTATGTGTATTATGGGCATTACTAATGTGGGTTATATGTGTAAGGTGCATTGCTGTGTGGCATTATGTGTATTATGGGCATTACTAATGTGGGGCATATGTGTAAGGTGCATTCATGTGTGGAATTATGTGTATTATGGGCATTACTAATGTGGGGCATATGTGTAAGGGGCATTACTGTGTGGAATTATGGGGCATTGACCTGGAGAAGGAAGTGATAAATGCAAGGTGATAAATGCACCAGCCAATCAGTTCCAATATGTAAATTAACAGTTAGGAGCTGATTGGCTGGTGCGTTTATCACCTTGCATTTATCACTGGTTTATCACTTCCTTATGCCTTCTCCAGGTTAATACATCTGCCCCTATGTGTATTATGGGCATTACAGTGTGGCATTATGCAGGGTTGAACTGGCCCACAGGGTAGCCCCCCAGTGGCCCTACTGCCTGAGTGTTACTGGGTCAGATGCAGAACTAGCAGCGGTGCTAGGGGGCACCAGACAAGATTTTGCCTAGGGCATCAAATTGGCTAGGGCCGGCTCTGTCCCTACGCCCCTGGATGGGAGATTCGTAACCTGGAGATTACTACCACCCATATCAGGGCAGAGATTATTGACCTTTCACGAAAATCCTTATCCTAGAACAAATGTGGGATTTCTACAGGAGGGTTTCTGAATGTCTGACACAATAACCCTAGGCCTATACAGACACTTTGGGGTATATTTGCTAAGCTCCCGATTTTGTCCGATTTTGTGTTTTTTCTTCAAAGTGTCATCTCGAGAATTTACTAAACTCAAATCACGGCAGTGTTGAGGGCATTCGTATTTTTTTGGAAGTCAAAGTTAAAAAATACGAATTAATACACCATCGGTCAAACACGGCTGTTTAGGTATACAACTCGGTAATTTTCTATGCATTCGTATTTTAATTCTCTACCGTGAAAGTGCATTGGCGGCCGTGAAAAAAAGCAATCGTAAAAAAAAGCTGGAAAAAAATAGACCTGCTTTTGAGAATCGTGTTTACATGTGTTTACAATTCTACATTAATTACACCTTCATTTTGGGCCCTTTAAAAGGGAAACAAGCATATTTTTAACATCTCTCACTCTGAAATGGCTGCTGCCGTGTGTAGTTTTTATTTTTTTTCGCCTGTGGGATACCTGAGAGTGCTCCAGCAGGCTACAATAAACCAGGGCCACGAAACTGACCATGGTCAGCAGGTTGTCCATGTTCCGCGGAGGCTGCGCAGGGCTTGTTTTTTTAGGGGGCATTTAAACTTTAACACATTGGCCGTTGACCACCTCATACAGATGTTCTGGCTACATACAAACCTCATTTCCCGTCTGTATGACCTTGTCAAACTGGACTTAGACCCTGAAACAGCACACTCTCGCTCTGTCTCAGGGGGATGCGGTCAGGATGCCGCCGGACGGAATCCCGGCGGTCGAAATACCGACGCCGGAATCCCGACCGCCACAATCCCGACATATTCTCCCTCCGTGGAGGGAGCGTTCCGCTCGCCACCCCTGTCGGGATTGTGTGGTCGGGATTCCGGCGTCGGTATTTCGACCGCCGGGATTCCGACCGGCAGCATTTAGTACTGATCCCGTCTCAGGCCTGGACAAACACCTGCCTGTGTTGCACTTTATGGCTACTGGCAGCTTTCAGGCTGTGACTGGCGATGTAATTGCTATCTCACAGGCTACCTTTTCTAAATTTTAAAATCAGGTAAGTTAACACATACATGCTCCTCTATGTCTAAGTTGTGCTTCTGTTATGTAATTGTGACCCTCAATGGCTACTATATGGGTAATAGGCATAATATACTAATAAATATTGTGAACATGACCATTCTCTGACTACATATGTATATGTATATTTGTTTATAATGCTACTGTTGATGAAATTAATATAAATGTGTGGTAATTTAATTAGGGCTCTGCCATGTTTTACTGTGGAGCGGGAAAATCAATTGTCTCGCGACCCTCAGTCAGAGACTGAGTGTGTACCTAAGCCTAAATGCACAGCTGGGGGAGCACGAGACAGGATCATTGAGGGGTGTCCCGCGACCTGAGCGGGAAAATGACTGCTCTCGAGACCCCCTGACACGAGTATAAAAGGGGGGGTCACAGCGCATTAAGGGACTTGTGGTGCCCCTTCGGTGAGCATAACTTCTCTCTCCTCCTGCCCTGCATTCAAGAGCTGTAGACATTAAGCAGGAGCAGCGGAGAGGAAGGAGCCTCAGTCCGGGGGAAAGAGCACCTGAAGATCAGGCAAGAAGAGGGGACAGAAGAGAGTTGAGGCGAGGTAGCGGTATCCATATGAAGAGGACTTGAAGATAGCGGCATACCTGAGCGGAGGGATCAGCAAGAGCGGAGACTGAGAAGGCGAGAGCAGCGGGAGTCAAACTACATATGCAGTACATCTTGGTAAGACAACCCACCTTCTGAGCTCCAGTGCCTAGCGCCGCTCCCCGCTATAGCTTCCGCTGTCAGTACAGCTATCCCGCCGGTACAGTTGCTGCTGGTCCCCTCTGCCGGCGCCGCCCGCCGCATAGAGCCGCTTCCGCAGCTATCCCCGCCTGCCGGAGCCCGGACTCAGAGAAGCCGCCGCCCGAGCTCCGCCTCATAGAGCCGCCTCCGCAGCTATCCCCGCCTGCTGGAGCCCGTATTCAGAGAAGCCGCCGCCCGAGCTCCGCCTCGTAGATGCCACATCTGCCGCTATCCCCGCCCGCTGGAATCCCATACAGTATACGCTACTTGTTAGGAGCAGCCGCCCAAGCTCCGCCTGGTGGAGCCGCTGCTGTCGATACCCATGACTGCCGGAGCCAATTATACTATTAAATATAGATTAGACGCTGCCCAAAATCAAACTGTTAGCGCTACCTAATACCTCACCGTGCTGCCTATCTAAACACCCCTCTCACAGCGTTGTTTGCAGCGCATATCCCAATTGCGGATTTCACCTGTTCCCTTTTGCTGACAGCATCCTAACATCCACTGGTAGTCATAGCTACTGACAGGTATCCAGTGGGTACCAATGAAAGGGAAAGGGGGTGTGGCCAGTATTGCATTGCAAAGGCAATGGGCAGGAGCCCATTGTGAAGACAACTAAGGTCTGTGCTATATTAGTTTTGTATATCCCTATAGCCATACCTAGATGGATAAACTTACCTGACACTCAGCCTGTTCTTTTGTTTGTTGTGCTGCAGCAACTTTAGATGTCTATATAAGGAAGAGTGTAGTGAGCTTAGTCTACAAGTCACAGGATTGGAGGATATCTTATATAAAATTATCAACAGACATATATATATATATATATCTAAAACACTGGCTCCTATACTTACTTACCTAACAAAGGAGAATACTGCTGGTTAACATAAGAAGTATCAGACTATCTTTACTAAAGTGCAGCACCTATTAATACTGAATTAATTGGAAAGGAGCCAGCATAATAATTTTAAGCTTATATTAATAAGTACTTTATAATTCAAACGGACTATCCATATATATATATATATCTACAGATAGACTTAGAAAAATATATACATAGCCTAACTATTCATTGGATAGAGAAAGAGGAATAATGGAGTCTGTAACATATAATGGGAAGAAAAGGAAATAACCTCTCTGTTGTATAAGACCCATCCTTTGACAGAGTTCTTTATTTGGATACACTAGTAACATTGTTGCGCATTACAGAAAGCCAGTGATACAAGTAGCCTTCTCCTAAATATAACACATAGCTAGGATACTTCTAGTGGTATTGGATACATTCATTTCATTTGCTATTTCTACAAAGGATTTCAACCTCTGCTGGAAGGAAAACGACTATTACCGTGGAAGATATATATATATATTCTAAATCCATAGGAGCCAATATTCTAACTTGGTGGAGAAAGGACAGCTAAAAATATATATATGCATATATATAAATTTTCAGGATTAGGATATTGACTGTAATTCATCTGAAGGTTTGATCAGGACTGCTATAGCAACGGTTATGTGTAACGTAGATGTAATATGATTTAATGTAGTACTATTATAAGGTTGAGTAAGAAAGAAATATTCAGTATAGTAAGTGTTTCAGTTTTTTTTTTTTGAATTGTACACACTGATAATATCTATGTAAGGTACAGCTATTAATAGTATGTTTTAATGTAATACGAATGTTGCCACCGTTATGTATCAACAATTAAACCATATCTAATATTACTTATACTAAACGGCATCTAAGGATTGATGATTACTTACCTGATGTATGGGTGATAGTGGAGAATTGGAAAAAATAGAAGGTGAGTTGGTAACTGTAAAATATAATATAAAATAAAAGGTAGTTAGGGTTTTTCCAAAATTTACCCCTTTTTCGATATAACACTATCTATCATAAATTTAAATAATATTTAAATTAAATTAAATTAAATTAATTAATTAATTAATTAAATTAAATTAAAATTTACCCCTTTTTCGATATAACACTATCTATCATAAATTTAAATAATATTTAAATTAAATTAAATTAAATTAAATTTAAATAATAGACAGCGGGCACACATGTTTTTCTGCTGGCCAACCTTTCAGAATGATATCTTTCAACACTTTTATTGTGTCACCTCAGTTTCTTTCCTAATCTGTTCTTGTCTTGCAAGAGACACTGGTAGAGAAGCTACGATCAAATTAACATAGGCTTCTATCTCTTCATCCATCAGACTTTTGGAACCTTCACTTTTGTCCACAGCACGAGAAAGTGTGTCAGCAATGTACATGTATTTACCGGGACAGTACAGCAAGTGTACATCATATTTCTGTAGTCTGATAAGCATTCGTTGAATTCTCATGGGACAGTCATGCAATGATTTAGTCATGATAGCTACCAATGGCTTGTGGTCAGTTTCCACTGTAAATGTTTGACCATACACAAACTGATGAAATCGCTCACATGCATATGTGATCGCTAGAAGTTCTTTTTCTATCTGAGCATACCTTGTTTCAGCACTTGTCAGTGCTCTTGATGCATAGATTACTGGTTGCCATGTATCCTCATGTTCTTGTAACAGCACTGAGCCTAGGCCAAATTGCGAAGAATCCGCTGAAATTCTTATTCTTTTCGCAGGATCAAAGAATTTTAGCACTGGTTGCTCTGTAATGATCTGTTTCAAGTTTTGGCAACTTTCTTCTTGTTCATGTGAACACATTCACTCGTTATCTTTGTCCAACAACCATCTAAGAGAGGCTGTTTCTTCAGAGAGTTGAGAAATAAACTTTCCTAAGTAAGTAATCATTCCTATGAATCTTCTGACGTCGTCTTTGTTGTTAGGACGTTCCATGTTCACTATGGCTCATATTTTCCTTGGGTCTGGTTTTACACCTTGATCCAAGACCACGTCGCCCATAAAGGTAAGTGTATTCACACCAAATTCACATTTGTCCTTGTTTAGCTTTAGATTCACTTTCTTGACAAGTTCCATTACTTGTCTCAATCTAGAATCATGTTCTTCCTTTGTAGATCCCCAGACAATAATGTCATCCATCATTGTTTCAACACCTGGAATATGTTTAAAAATCATGTGTATCTTTTTGTGATATACTTCTGGAGCAGACAAAATTCCATATGGTAGTCAAAGAAATCTGTATCGACCTTCTGGTGTATTAAATGTACAAAGCTTTGAGCTGGTCTCATCTAGCTTCATTTGCCAGAATCCTGAAGATGCGTCCAATTTACTGAACCATTTTGCTCCCACAAATTGCGACATGATTTCATCTCTGGTTGGAAGTTTGAAATGTTCTCGTTTAATAGCTTTGTTTAAATCTCTGGGGTCTAGACATATTCTGAGTTGTCCATTTTTCTTTTCAACAATTACTAAGGAGCTTACCCATTCAGTAGGCTCATCAACTTTCTGTATCACACCCAAGGCTTCCATGCGATTTAACTCGTTTCAGTTTTTCTCTCAGCGCAAACGGCACTTTTCTACAGGGGTGTATCACTGAAGAAACTTGCGTGTGTCTATATTTATTTTATGCTCTCCATTCAAACAACTGAGACCTTCAAACAAGTCTCTGTATTCTGTAAACATCAATTTGCAGTCATCTTCTACTTGTGATGTCACCATAAAAACTTTCTTTAGCAAGCTTAGTTTCTCACAGGAACTTAATCCTAGAATCGGTTGCACATTTTTATCCACAATCAGTAGAGATGTTTTAAACTGTTGTCCCTTATATTTCAGTGTCACTAAGCATGTACCTTTCACAGGAATTTCCTCCCCAGTGTACCCTGTAACTTTCACTTTGGCTGGATGAATTTTAGGTTTTACTCTAAAAGTCTTATAGTCTTGAAATGATATTAAATTCACCTGCACGCCAGTATCAAGCTTAAAGGGAATGACAATCTCGTTCACAGTTAAAGGGACAATCCATTCTTTCTTATCTGCACTGCAAAGTTCAATGCAATACACAAAGAATTCATCTGTTTGTTTAACAGCATGCACTTTGGTTGTTTTACTTTTAATTTTACAGCATTTGGCAAAGTGATTAAGTCTACCACATTTCATGCAGGTTTTACCATAAGCAGGGCACATTTTAGGATTGTGAGCATTTCCACATCTACTACACATTTCCTTATTAGACTGTGGCTTAGACTGCTTAATTCTTGAGAATGGAGGTTTGCATGGCTCTGTTTTCTGCACTACATGGACATTAGCATCAACTTCCTTGTGTAACGTTTTGGCTTGAAATATAGTTATTTCTGCAGATCTACACATAGTCACTGCCTTGTCTAGTGTTAGGTCTTGCTCTCTCAGCAGTCTCTCTCTGAGTCCATTATCAGGTATTCCACAGACAATACGATCTCTAATCAGTGAATCCTTTAAATCACCAAACTCACAGGTTTTACTGAGTGATTGCAGCTCTGTAACATACTGATCAAATCCATCTCCAGACTTCTGATCACATGTGAAAAACTTATATCTTTCATATGTCACATTTTTCCTTGGCACAAAGTAATCTTCAAACTTTTGCATTATAGAAGATAGCACCATATTCTGCCCCTCAGCAAACTGAAAACTATTATAAATGTCCAGCACATCCTCTCCTATCACATGGAGGAAAATGGATGCCTTCGTTTTGTCAGCCTCTGAATCAGCTCCACATGCAGCAAGATATATATTAAACCTTTGCTTAAATCTTTTCCAGTTTTCAGACAAGTTACCAGACATCAGCATGCCGGTTGGAGGAGCTATTTTATCCATGGTTACTCACTGTTTGAAGATAGGAGCACACAGCAGGCTGGCCGACACTGAGTATCACAGCCTTACAGACTTCTGCAGGATTCTTTCACACTCTGAGAGCACTAGCAGTCCAAGTTACACATCTTCTGACACCATGTTTTGTTCATATGTTTGTAAATCCAGTCATCAGGACACAGAGACATGTGAGTTCACTGCTGTGCTGTTTATTCCATCACCAACTCCAGGCACACTGGACCACCCACTTCCCAGCATCCCCCTGGTCCCAGGGACCATCACTGAAGATTCAGGCTTACACATGTTAGTAAGGGAGTGTCTACAAATATTAAGCATTCTAATACACTAACATCACAGGCACCAGCCAAAATCTTGCCTAGGGCATCATATTGGTTAGGGCCGGCTCTGCTCCTAACTGTCATTTTTCAAACACAACCTGTAAGGGTTGCAGTTAAAATCCCGGCTGTCGGGATCCTGGTGTTCAGGATACCGGCGCCGAAATCCCAACAGCCGACAATGCCGACAGCCGGAATCCAGGAGCACCAGGGCTATTCCCACTCGTGGGTGTCCACGAAACCCATAGAGTGGGAATAGATTGTGTTGCGAGCGCAGCGAGACTGCAAGAGGACTCTTAGCGCTCGCCCCGCTGCCGACATTCTGGCGGGCGGGAATGCCGCTGTCGGTATATTGACCTCCGGCATTCCGTTCGCCGGTAAATCCTATGTAATCAGTAGCATGGCAGTTAGGAGCTGGTTGGTTGGTTCTTTATCACCATGCTATTTATCACTCTCGTAGGCTTGATAAATCTGAGTCAATATTTAAGGCCATTCCCCCGATCTGCCTGTAAATCACAAGACTCCGGGCTAGATGCATCATCGCATGGAGAGTGATAAACTGGTAGTGATAAACTACCAGCCAACCAGCTCCTAACTGTCATTTTTCAAGCACAGCCTGTGACATGGCAGTCTGGAGCTGATTGGCTGGTATTTTCTCTCTCTCCATCTTATGTAATAATGCATCTAGCCCTCCGTTTGAAAAAAAATGACAGTTAGGAGCTGATTGGTTGGTACTTTATCACCGTGCTATTCATCCCTCTCCAAGGCTGATAAATATGGGCAATAGAATGCTGATTGGGTGTAATATGGGTGAAAGAAAGAAAAAAAAGTTAAAATACAGAAGATGCTTGGTTCCTACTTGTAAATCTCTGGGCCTAATTCAGACCTGATCGCTAGCAGGCGATTATTGCACTGCTGCGATCAGATAGTCGCCGCCTACAGGGGGAGTGTATTTTCGCTGTGCAAGTATGTGAACGCATGTGTAGCAGAGCTGTACACACAGATTTTGTGCAGTCTCTGCACAGCCCAGAACTTACTCAGCCGCTGCGATCACTTCAGCCTGTCCGGGACCGGAATTGACGTCAGGAACCCTCCCTGCAAATGCTTGGACGCATCTGCGTTTTTCCAGACACTCCCAGAAAACGGTCATTTGACACCCACGAACACCTTCTTCCTGTCAATCTCCTTGCGAACGCCCGTGCGAACAAACCCGTCGCACAAACCCATCCGCTTTGTACTCGTGTGATGCGCCTGCGCATTGCGGTGCATACGCACGCGCAGTTTGGACCTGATTGCCCACTGTGCGAAAACGCAGCCTAGCGATCAGGTCTGAATTAGGCCCTCTGTTCTGTGCTTGGCAAACAGCACCAAATCATTTTGCTTTATTTTCTTTTAGCACAGAAAATTTCTTTGAAAGCCTTTAAACGCCCAATATTCATCAGAAAGAGTTAGTTAATAATAATAATAATAAAAAGGAGCTGCGAAATACCAGAACATTCCAGATATACTAGAGATTACAGTACTTCCCAATCTGCTTGTTTTGTGTGTTATACCACTCGGTTGCCGTGGTAACAGCGAGCAGCACAGTCTGTTTCCTTCATAAAAATGGCACGGCGTTCTCTTACTGACGCCATTGCATCTCATCCATCTTCTTTCCCCGCTGAATAAAGAGAACAATTAAATAGATTACTCTGGCATTTGTTCTGCTTGCGCCAATAACCGGTATCTGCCCTACCGTAGAAATTTGGATATACCAGAAGACCCTACTCTTGTAGGTAAAAATTCTCTTTTCTTTCATGAGAAAGGAGGATTCAGGGCCGGCGAAGGAGGTGAGTTGCCGATACCGTGGTGTTTCAACACCAGCAACAGGACTCGCACCCTTCGCCCCAGCCAATCCGCACCCCTATTAGCATAATGAGGCAGCGAACGCTTTTGAGTGAGAGCCCGCCGCAGTAGAGTGCAGTGGGTGATGCACGGATTCGGCCTGGTAAATCAGTTTGGCACCAATTGAATTCCACCCTATGACTCCTTTATAGACTGTCAGCATGGGTGTGGATCGCAGGGTTGACAGTAACTAGGTCGACAGTCATTAGGTCAACCACTATTGGTCGACAGTGACTAGGTTGACACTTGAAATAGGTCGACACGGTCATTAGGTTGACATGGAATATGTCGACATGGAAAAAGGTCGACATGAGTTTTTTTATATTTTTTGGGGGTCATTTTCTTCATAAAGTGACTGGGAACCCCAAGTAGCTACCGCTGCGTTCGGCACAGGTTACTATTCCCAATCGCAGTCCACGTGGATCGTAAAGTATGAATTTTTTTTTACATTTTTTTAAATTCATGTCGACATTTTCATGTGTCGACCTTTGGCAAGTCGACCTAGTGACCAGGTCCACCTGTTGAAGATGTCGACATAATGCATGTCAACCAATAATGGTCGACCTAATGACTGTCGACATAAGTGCTGTCGACCTAAAGACCAGATCCCGTCAGCATCATGTACCAGATGTAACCGGCTATGAGTATTCAAGGGTCATCCGCAGAGAGGATGGCGGTCGTTAGGTCGACATGAGTTAGGTCGACATATATTGGGTCGACATGCATTAGGTTAACATGATCACTAGGTCGACATGGTCATTAGGTCGACATGGGGGAAAGTCGACATGAGTTTTTCACAATTTGTTTCATTTTTTGACCTTTCTCGTACATAACGATCCACGTGGACTACAATTGGGAACGGTAACCTGTGCCAAGCGCAGTGGTAGCCGAGCGAGGGGACACGGTGCACTAATTGGGGTTCCCCGTCGCTTTTTGAAGAAAATGACACCAAAAAAAGTGAAAAAAACTCATGTCGACCTAATGGCCATGTCGACCTAGTGATCGTGTCGACCTAATGCATGTCAACCAAACGTGGTCGATCCAATGTATGTCGACCTAACTCATGTCGACCTAATGAACTACCCCCCGCAGAGGAAGGGGGTCTGTACTAGGCAGACAAGTCGTGTGCAATTTAGTTTTTAAATGTAAGATCAGACGCCAGTCACTTCTACGTTTCTGCGGGTGTTTTATATTCCCGCCGGTAAAAAGAATCGCTAGCCTCTGCCAATGTATGCATGCGGACAGGAGCGCAAATTACACTGTAAAAGTTTATTTGTTTAACACATAATACACTACACACAATCTTACTATTTCATGCACATAGAGTCTATATATCTCTATTGTGTTGGATAATTGAATTACGGCTTGTGATACCTGATGCGCGTGTTTAACGTGCTTCATACATTGTAATCTCTGACTCTTGGCCATATTATTTACTAACTGCTAATGGGTCTTACAAACAAGCTGACAGAGGCATAACTCTCAGCTGCTCAGTGTCCTCTGGGAGCCTTAAATGCCTGATCCAGCTCTCCAGACCGTTGTGTTATCTGACCGCCATCGTGTGCAATCAATGCTGTAAAACTCTCCCCAATGTCATGCGGTGGGCATGGCGCCTTAGTGACGCAGCCACTTGCATTAATTATTTTACCTATGAAAGGCAATATGAACAATTAAATTAGAAGGATTGAAATTGCATCAGTGGTAAAGGTCGGCAAATGGATGTGGCATAGTATAGGGATGGTGGAAAGCGTGTTCACAGTAATCACTGAATGTGGTCAGGTGTAATTTGATCGTGTGGTCTGACATCTCCTGGGCTTCTTTCTGCAGGGTCTTACGGTAATTCATCCCCTACTCAATATTATTGTCCAACACTACTGGCTGTTTCTCGCTGTTTGGTATTAAAACTACTATTATTACCTTTTAGTTAGTTATGATGGCCACATATTCTATAGTGCTGTACGAACTAAGAGGGGATCCAGTCAAAATACCGGCAGTCAAGGACCCGACACATCCCAGAGGTAAGTAAGTGGTTGGGGATAAGGTTAGGCAATTTCGTACCCAACCCACCAAGAATTATACTCCAGTACATGTTTCAGGGAAATTTACAATCTAATTTAACTATAGACACAAACACCATGACCCAACTATGGTGGTCATTCCGAGTTGATCGCTAGCTGCATTCGTTCGCTGTGCAGCGATGAGGCTAAAAAATGGCATTTCTGCACATGCGTATGCGACGCAATGCACACGCGCGGCGTACTATTACAACGAATGATGTAGTTTCACACAGGGTCTAGCGAAGCTTTTCAGTCGCACTGCTGGCCGCAGAGTAATTGACATGAAGTGGGCGTTTCTGGGTGTCAACTGACCGTTTTCAGGGAGTGTTCGAAAAAACGCAGGCATGCCAGCAAAAATGCAGGCGTGGCTGGGCGAACGCAGGGCGTGTTTGTGACGTCAAAATAGGAACTGAATGGTCTGAAGTGATCGCAAGCGCTGAGTAGGTTTTGAGCTACTCTGAAACTGCACAAAAGTTTTTTGTAGCCGCTCTGCGATCCTTTCGTTCGCACTTCTGCTATGCTAAAATACACTCCCAGTGAGCGGCGGCATAGCGTTTGCATGGCTGCTAAAAACTGCTAGCGAGCGAACAACTCGGAATGACCACCTATATCAGGGGTTTTTGGATATATCCTGTCTGTGACAGGAGAAAGAAATCAAAGCTGCCATTGAATACTCCCATGAACATAAGATGAACATTCACACCCAAATACAGAAAGCACCCTAGACTGTAATCAATCTTGCAACCGCAGCTCTACACGTGTTAGGTTCCCGCTAGTGATGAGCGGGTTCGGTTCCTCGGAATCCGAACCCCCTCGAACTTCACCCTTTTTACACGGGTCCGAGGCAGACTCGGATCCTCCCGCCTTGCTCGGTTAACCCGAGAGCGCCCAAACGTCATCATCCCGCTGTCGGATTCTCGCGAGATTCGGATTCTATATAAAGCCGCGCGTCGCCGCCATTTTTCACTCGTGCATTGGAAATGGTAGTGAGAGGACGTGGCTGGCGTCCTCTCACTTTGTTTCAGGTATGCTGCAGTGCAAATATCTTTATTCTGGGGACCAGCAGTATTATATAGGAGGAGTACAGTGCAGAGTTTGCTGACCAGTGACCACCAGTATTATACGTTGTCTGCCTGAAAAACGCTCCATATCTGTGCTCAGTGTGCTGCATATATCTGTGCTCACACTGCTTTATTGTGGGGACTGGGGAGCAGCTGTATTATATAGGAGGAGTACAGTGCAGAGTTTTGCTGACCAGTGACCACCAGTATTATACGTTCTCTGCCTGAAAAACGCTCCATATCTGTGCTCAGTGTGCTGCAAATATCTGTGCTCACACTGCTTTATTGTGGGGACTGGGGAGCAGCTGTATTATATAGGAGGAGTACAGTGCAGAGTTTTGCTGACCAGTGACCACCAGTATTATACGTTGTCTGCCTGAAAAACGCTCCATATCTGTGCTCAGTGTGCTGCATATATCTGTGCTCACACTGCTTTATTGTGGGGACTGGGGACCAGCAGTATTATATAGGAGGAGTACAGTGCAGAGTTTTGCTGACCAGTGACCACCAGTATTATACGTTCTCTGCCTGCAAAACGTTCCATATCTGTGCTCAGTGTGCTGCATATATCTGTGCTCACACTGCTTTATTGTGGGGACTGGGGACCAGCAGTATTATATAGGAGGAGTACAGTGCAGAGTTTTGCTTACCAGTGACCACCAGTATTATACGTTCTCTGCCTGAAAAACGCTCCATATCTGTGCTCAGTGTGCTGCATATATCTGTGCTCACACTGCTTTATTGTGGGGACTGGGGACCAGCAGTATTATATAGGAGGAGTACAGTGCAGAGTTTTGCTGACCAGTGACCACCAGTATTATACGTTCTCTGCCTGAAAAACGCTCCATATCTGTGCTGCATTGTAGTATATAGTAGGAGTACAGTGCATAATTTTGCTGACCACCAATATATAATATATAGGAGTACGGTACAGAAGGCCACTGCTCTACCCTACCTCTGTGTCGTCAAGTATACTATCCATCCATACCTGTGGTGCATTTCAGTTTTGCACAGTTTGCTGACCACCAGTATATAATATATAGCAGTACGGTACAGAAGGCCACTGCTCTACCTACCTCTGTGTCGTCAAGTATACTATCCATCCATACCTGTGGTGCATTTCAGTTTTGCACAGTTTGCTGACCACCAGTATATAATATATAGCAGTACAGTACAGTAGGCCACTACTCTACCTACCTCTGTGTCGTCAAGTATACTATCCATCCATACCTGAGGTGCATTTCAGTTGTGCGCAGTATATATAGTAGTAGGCCATTGCTATTGATACTGGCATATAATTCCACACATTAAAAAATGGAGAACAAAAATGTGGAAGGTAAAATAGGGAAAGATCAAGATCCACTTCCACCTCGTGCTGAAGCTGCTGCCACTAGTCATGGCCGAGATGATGAAATGCCATCAACATCGTCTGCCAAGGCCGATGCCCAATGTCATGGTAGAGAGCATGTAAAATCCAAAACACAAAAGTTCAGTAAAATTACCCAAAAATCAAAATTAAAAGCGTCTGAGGAGAAGCGTAAACTTGCCAATATGCCATTTACAACACGGAGTGGCAAAGAACGGCTGAGGCCCTGGCCTATGTTCATGGCTAGTGGGTCAGCTTCACATGAGGATGGAAGCACTCATCCTCTCGCTAGAAAAATGAAAAGACTTAAACTGGCAAAAGCACAGCAAAGAACTGTGCGTTCTTCTAAATCACAAATCCCCAAGGAGAGTCCAATTGTGTCGGGTACGATGCCTGACCTTCCCAACACTGGACGGGAAGAGGTGGCGCCTTCCACCATTTGCACGCCCCCTGCAAGTGCTGGAAGGAGCACCCGCAGTCCAGTTCCTGATAGTCAAATTGAAGATGTCACTGTTGAAGTACACCAGGATGAGGATATGGGTGTTGCTGGCGCTGAGGAGGAAATTGACAAGGAGGATTCTGATGGTGAGGTGGTTTGTTTAAGTCAGGCACCCGGGGAGACACCTGTTGTCCGTGGGATGAATATGGCCATTGACATGCCTGGTCAAATTACAAAAAAAATCACCTCTTCGGTGTGGAATTATTTTAACACAAATGCGGACAACAGGTGTCAAGCCGTGTGTTGCCTTTGTCAAGCTGTAATAAGTAGGGGTAAGGACGTTAACCACCTCGGAACATCCTCCCTTATACGTCACCTGCAGCGCATTCATCATAAGTCAGTGACGAGTTCAAAAACTTTGGATGACAGCGGAAGCAGTCCACTGACCACTAAATCCTTTCCTCTTGTGACCAAGCTCCTGCAAACCACACCACCAACTCCCTCAGTGTCAATTTCCTCCTTACACAGGAAAGCCAATAGTCCTGCAGGCCATGTCACTGTCAAGTCTGACGAGTCCTCTCCTGCCTGGGATTCCTCCGATGCATCCTTGAGTGTAACGCCTCCTGCTGCTGGCGCTGCTGTTGTTGCTGCTGGGAGTCGATCGTCATCCCAGAGGGGAAGTCGGAAGACCACTTGTACTACTTCCAGTAAGCAATTGACTGTCCAACAATCCTTTGCGAGGAAGATGAAATATCACAGCAGTCATCCTGCTGCAAAGCGGATAACTCAGGCCTTGGCAGCCTGGGCGGTGAGAAACGTGTTTCCGTTATCCACCGTTAATTCACAGGCAACTACAGACTTGATTGAGGTACTGTGTCCCCGGTACCAAATACCATCTAGGTTCCATTTCTCTAGGCAGGTGATACCGAAAATGTACACAGACCTCAGAAAAAGAGTCACCAGTGTCCTAAAAAATGCAGTTGTACCCAATGTCCACTTAACCACGGACATGTGGACAAGTGGAGCAGGGCAGACTCAGGACTATATGACTGTGACAGCCCACTGGGTAGATGTATTGCCTCCCGCAGCAAGAACAGCAGCGGCGGCACCAGTAGCAGCATCTCGCAAACGCCAACTCGTTCCTAGGCAGGCTACGCTTTGTATCACCGCTTTCCAGAAGAGGCACACAGCTGACAACCTCTTACGGAAACTGAGGAACATCATCGCAGAATGGCTTACCCCAAATGGACTCTCCTGGGGATTTGTGACATCGGACAACGCCAGCAATATTGTGCGTGCATTATATCTGGGCAAATTCCAGCACGTCCCATGTTTTGCACATACATTGAATTTGGTGGTGCAGAATTATTTAAAAAACGACAGGGGCGTGCAAGAGATGCTGTCGGTGGCCCGAAGAATTGCGGGCCACTTTCGGCATTCAGCCACCGCATGCCGAAGACTGGAGCACCAGCAAACAGTCCTGAACCTGCCCTGCCATCATCTGAAGCAAGAGGTGGTAACGAGGTGGAATTCAACCCTCTATATGCTTCAGAGGATGGAGGAGCAGCAAAAGGCCATTCAAGCCTATACATGTGCCCACGATATAGGCAAAGGAGGGGGAATGCACCTGACTCAAGCGCAGTGGAGAATGATTTCAATGTTGTGCAGGTTCTGCAACCCTTTGAACTTGCCACACGTGAAGTCAGTTCAGAGACTGCCAGCCTGAGTCAGGTCATTCCCCTCATCAGGCTTTTGCAGAAGAAGCTGGAGACATTGAAGGAGGAGCTAAAACAGAGCGATTCCGCTAGGCATGTGGGACTTGTGGATGGAGCCCTTAATTCGCTTAACCAGGATTCACGGGTGGTCAATCTGTTGAAATCAGAGCACTACATTTTGGCCACCGTGCTCAATCCTAGATTTAAAACCTACGTTGGATCTCTCTTTCTGGCAGACACAAGTCTGCAGAGGTTCAAAGACCTGCTGGTGAGAAAATTGTCAAGTCAAGCGGAACGTGACCCGTCAACAGCTCCTCCTTCACATTCTCCCGCAACTGGGGGAGCGAGGAAAAGGCTAAGAATTCCGAGCCCACCCGCTGGCGGTGATGCAGGGCAGTCTGGAGCGAGTGCTGACATCTGGTCCGGACTGAAGGACCTGCCAACGATTACTGACATGTCGTCTACTGTCACTGCATATGATTCTCTCACCATTGAAAGAATGGTGGAGGATTATATGAGTGACCGCATCCAAGTAGGCACGTCAGACAGTCCGTACGTATACTGGCAGGAAAAAGAGGCAATTTGGAGGCCCTTGCAGAAACTGGCTTTATTTTACCTAAGTTGCCCACCCTCCAGTGTGTACTCCGAAAGAGTGTTTAGTGCAGCCGCTCACCTTGTCAGCAATCGGCGTACGAGGTTACTTCCAGAAAATGTGGAGAAGATGATGTTCATCAAAATGAATAATAATCAATTCCTCCGTGGAGACATTCACCAGCAATTGCCTCCAGAAAGTACACAGGGACCTGAGATGGTGGATTCCAGTGGGGACGAATTAATAATCTGTGAGGAGGGGGATGTACACAGTGAAAGGGGTGAGGAATCGGAGGATGAGGAGGAGGTGGACATCTTGCCTCTGTAGAGCCAGTTTGTGCAAGGAGAGATTGATTGCTTATTTTTTGGTGGGGGCCCAAACCAACCAGTCATTTGAGTCACAGACTTGTGTGGAAGACCCTGTCGCTGAAATGATGGGTTTGTTAAAGTGTGCATGTCCTGTTTATACAACATAAGGGTGGGTGGCAGGGCCCAAGGACAATTCCATCTTGCACCTCTTTTATCTTTCATTTTTCTTTGGTTCATGTGCTGTTTGGGGACTATTTTTTTATTTTTTGAAGTGCCATCCTGTCTGACACTGCAGTGCCACTCCTAGATGGGCCAGGTGTTTGTGTCGGCCACTTGGGTCGCTTAGCTTAGTCATCCAGCGACCTCGTGCAAATTTTAGGACTAAAAATAATATTGTGAGGTGTGAGGTGTAGAATAGACTGAAAATGAGTGGAAATTATGGTTATTGAGGTTAGTAATACTATGGGATACTATGGGATCAAAATGACCCCCAAATTCTATGATTTAAGCTGTTTTTGAGGGGTTTTTGTAAAAAACACCCGAATCCAAAACACACCCGAATCCGACAAAAATTTTTCAGGGAGGTTTTGCCAAAACGCGTCCGAATCCAAAACACGGCCGCGGAACCGAATCCAAAACCAAAACACAAAACCCGAAAAATGTCCGGTGCACATCACTAGTTCCCGCATGATGGCTAGGAAGTGACCTCATAGGGGTAGGGGGCGAGCAAAAATGATTATTGCTTTCATTACAGTAACTGGTGCACAGAAACAAACTATGGAGCATTGCGGCAAACTGAATTGTCCCAATAAACTGTTTCCAGCCGAACTATGAATTCTGCTGGTGCTGGGTTGGGACACACTTGAAATGCCGGATTGTAAGCTGGACAATGCTGGTATTGTTTTTTTTCTAAGAGCAATGTTTGTAAAATTGTGATTAATGGGTTATATCCATTTTATGGGCCAGATGCATCATCGATTGTAAAGTGATAAAATGGAGAGTTGAAAAGTACCAGCCAATCAGCTCCTAACTGTCATTTTTCAAACACAGCCTGTGAAAGGCAGTTAGGACCTGATTGGCTGGCACTTTTTCACTCTCCATTTTATCATTCTCCAAGCGATGATGCATCTAGCCCTATGGGGGACATTTACTAAGCAGTGATAAGAGCGGAGAAGTGAGCAAGTGGAGAAGTTGCCCATGGCAACCAATCAGCACTGAAGTAACATCTTTAATTTGCATACTATAAAATGATACAGAGCTGCTGATTGGTTGACATGGGCAACTTCTCCACTGGCTCACTTCTCCGCTCTTATCACTGCTTAGTAAATGTCCCCCATTTACAGTATATATGTGTGCTATGTTTGCTGGATCGGAGACGGCAATGAGACATTACTGTCATTGCAAGTGGCGGTGCCAGAGGTGGGGCGTCAGCACAGTCCAAAAATCAAATAGGGGAATCACACCAACTGCCCTCCCAAAATGCTGCCAAACATCGCCGGCCGGGACTCACTGGTAGTTGTTGTGGATCCACTATTTAAATTTTGGACTGTGCTGCAACCCCGCCTCTGGCGCCGTCGCCGGATGTCATAAAGTCAATGTCAATTATTACTAATGACTAGATAATTTGTCTTACAATAATACGTCTGGCACAAATCTCTATTAATTTTGAATTTAAAATGTTGAAAAACAAAAGAGGATTCCACATGAAGGACCTCACAGCACAACAAAGCAGTAATACAAACATGACCATTATTAGCAAACATCCAGCAGGCGGGCACCAAACAAATCTAACAGGTGTTCCAATAGGACAATGTAATAAAGCGTAAAGGAAAAAATAGCAGACTCCAAGTACGGGGGATCCACAACTGCATGCATAGCACCTTATTCTGAGTCATATGCCAGACGCATGGAGCAATGTTTATCAATCGTGCATGTGTGTGAGTCGCAACCCGTAGGCGTCCTGATCTTATATGTACATAGTCGCTGTACAGAAATGATAGAGCGTTCCCGGACAGTGGCTGCGAGGTATCATGGGGTGACGGGGGGTTGGCTAAAAAGACTCACGGAAAAGCTGCGTCTTATGGGAGTGTTGCAGGTCTGCGCTGAACAGCTCACATAGGAGGCCATACTCAGATAGAGAAATTGCAGCTGTCATAGGGCAGTTCTAGATTCAATGGTGCGAGTCAAGTGGTATTTCAGAGTATTCAGAGGCTGATAGTGGGAGTCTCCCTCCTTGCACATCCAGACGCACACATATACACCAGGGTAGCACTATGTAGTGACATCAGCATAAAAAACCACCGTCGCATCTGTGCAGGGCCATCTTAACAGCAGTGTAGGCCCCTGGGCACAGCAATGCACTGGGGCCCCTACCCATCCTCCAGCGGTAGGGGTGGGGGGGTGCTATCAGCGGCAGCTTTGATGTCCCGCGGGCAGTAGGGGGTGTTCTATCTTCCACTCAGCATGTAGGACCTGGTGCAGTAATTTCTCCTAATTACTCCTGTACTGCACAGATGGTGGGAGATGGGGCAGGAGGGGGATAGAAGAGGGCATTGGGCTGAATGAAGGGGCCCCGGTACATGACTTCCAGGGTGGTAGGGGGTGTTTGATATGTAGGCGAGTGGTGGATAGTGGAGTGGGCTTAATATTCATCATTTTCTGGTGGGAGGGCAGCTTGCTTTACTGCAGATATCTCCAGTTTCTGGAAATAGATTCATTAGCTTTCAATGGGATAACAAACTAGAGAGTCCCACCTGTCAGGAGATACTGGGGACACCTTTCAGGAGATACTGGGGACACCTTTCAGGAGGTACTGGGCACACCTGTCAGGAGGTACTGGGGACACCTTTCAGGAGGTACTGGGGACACCTTTCAGGAGGTACTGGGGACACCTGTCAGGAGATACTGGGGACACCTGTCAGGAGATACTGGGGACACCTGTCAGGAGATACTGGGGACACCTGTCAGGAGATACTGGGGACACCTTTCAGGAGATACTCGGGACACCTGTCAGGAGATACTGGGGACACCTGTCAGGAGATACTGGGGACACCTGTCAGGAGATACTGGGGACACCTTTCAGGAGATACTCGGGACACCTGTCAGGAGATACTGGGGACACCTGTCAGGAGATACTGGGGACACCTGTCAGGAGATACTGGGGACACCTTTCAGGAGATACTCGGGACACCTGTCAGGAGATACTGGGGACACCTGTCAGGAGATACTGGGGACACCTGTCAGGAGATACTGGGGACACCTGTCAGGAGATACTGGGGACACCTTTCAGGAGATACTCGGGACACCTGTCAGGAGATACTGGGGACACCTGTCAGGAGATACTGGGGACACCTGTCAGGAGATACTGGGGACACCTGTCAGGAGATACTGGGGACACCTGTCAGGAGATACTGGGGACACTTTTCAGGAGATACTGGGGACACCTGTCAGGAGATACTGGGGACACCTGTCAGGAGATACTGGGGACACCTTTCAGGAGATACTCGGGACACCTGTCAGGAGATACTGGGGACACCTGTCAGGAGATACTGGGGACACCTGTCAGGAGATACTGGGGACACCTTTCAGGAGATACTGGGGACACCTGTCAGGAGATACTGGGGACACCTGTCAGGAGATACTGGGGACACCTGTCAGGAGATACTGGGGACACCTGTCAGGAGATACTGGGGACACTTTTCAGGAGATACTGGGGACACTTTTCAGGAGATACTGGGGACACCTGTCAGGAGGTACTGGGGACACCTTTCAGGAGATACTGGGGACACCTGTCAGGAGATACTGGGGACACCTGTCAGGAGATACTGGGGACACCTGTCAGGAGATACTGGGGACACCTTTCAGGAGATACTGGGGACACCTTTCAGGAGGTACTGGGGACACCTTTCAGGAGGTACTGGGGACACCTTTCAGGAGGTACTGGGGACACCTGTCAGGAGATACTGGGGACACCTGTCAGGAGATACTGGGGACACCTTTCAGGAGATACTGGGGACACCTGTCAGGAGATACTGGGGACACCTGTCAGGAGGTACTGGGGACACCTTTCAGGAGATACTGGGGACACCTGTCAGGAGATACTGGGGACACCTGTCAGGAGATACTGGGGACACCTTTCAGGAGGTACTGGGGACACCTGTCAGGAGATACTGGGGACACCTGTCAGGAGGTACTGGGGACACCTTTCAGGAGATACTGGGGACACCTGTCAGGAGGTACTGGGGACACCTTTCAGGAGGTACTGGGGACACCTTTCAGGAGGTACTGGGGACACCTGTCAGGAGATACTGGGGACACCTGTCAGGAGGTACTGGGGACACCTGTCAGGAGGTACTGGGGACACCTGTCAGGAGGTACTGGGGACACCTTTCAGGAGATACTGGGGACACCTGTCAGGAGATACTGGGGACACCTGTCAGGAGGTACTGGGGACACCTGTCAGGAGGTACTGGGGACACCTGTCAGGAGGTACTGGGGACACTTTTCAGGAGATACTGGGGACACTTTTCAGGAGATACTGGGGACACCTGTCAGGAGGTACTGGGGACACTTTTCAGGAGATACTGGGGACACCTTTCAGGAGATACTGGGGACACCTTTCAGGAGATACTGGGGACACCTGTCAGGAGATACTGGGGACACCTGTCAGGAAGTACTGGGGACACCTGTCAGGAGATACTGGGGACACCTGTCAGGAGATACTGGGGACACCTGTCAGGAGATACTGGGGACACCTGTCAGGAAGTACTTGGGACACCTTTCAGGAGGTACTGGGGACACCTTTCAGGAGGTACTGGGGACACCTTTCAGGAGGTACTGGGGACACCTGTCAGGAGGTACTGGGGACACCTTTCAGGAGGTACTGGGGACACCTTTCAGGAGGTACTGGGGACACCTGTCAGGAGGTACTGGGGACACCTTTCAGGAGATACTGGGGACACCTTTCAGGAGATACTGGGGACACCTTTCAGGAGACACTGGGGACACCTTTCAGGAGACACTGGGGACTTGGGGATCAGATTTCAGGAGCCAGAGCAATCCACCAATAAAAATATTAAATTGCATATTAGGCGTGTGGAGCTGGAGCAGGGACCAGCTGCTGGAAGGCTGATATCTCTGGTTCTGGGCAGAGTGGAGACAAGCTGAAAGTGTCCACCAAAAGGGGAAAGTCACAGCTTTTGGAGTATAACCTCAGAAAAACTTTATGTCAGACAGAACCTGAGATATGTGGCTGGGAAGAGCAATTAACAGGCTTGGATGGGGACCACTGCTTTGAAGTCCGATATCTCCTGTTCCCCAGGACCGATATTCAAAATTCTGGTTCCCTTGGAAACAGAGGACCCTCAGCTATCAGCCTGGGGCCCTTATACTCCTGGGGCCCTTGGGAAAGTGGCCATTGTGCCCATACAAAAAGACGTCCCTGCTTCTGTGTTCGAATCAGCTCCACAGAGTAATTGTCTCACTTTTAATGCAATCCCAAAAATGTAAGCTGGAAATTGCTGCTGTCTAATGCCGGCCAGTCATTGGCCAGTCACTCTACAGCAGTCCTGCAGCCAGTGGACCTGTGTCTGAGTGCCAACCGTACACTAGTAACTGAGATGAAAAAATGACTGCCGAAGACCGTAATCAGTCTGTGTCTGTGAATGATCTCCATCTGACCGTGTACAGCCGGGGTGGCTATGACCCATCCACTGGCCCAACGTCATGTCCTCTGACGCCTTCTGCGCATTCATGCCCTATGTGTACTGTAATGAGTAGCTCTGTGCCACTGGTTGAGGGCTTGTGACCAGATGCAGGGCAAAATGTGCATCCAATTTTGGGCATAGTTTTGGCACTTACATACAGTAATCTCCTGCAACAGTTGTGAGAGTGGATTGGGGCCTACCAGTGCATTACTCAGGGGCGCTGCGCAAAGTGACATATGCAGGGTTGGACTGGCACACAGGGGTACAGGGGAACCCCCCCTGTGGGCCCTACTGCCTCGGGCCCCACCCCTTCCTCTAGGGATCAGGTTCCTGATTGTGCACTTGAATTTCAACAATGCATTGTTGTTATTAATCTGGTACATTATCCTGCACGCACTAGTAGTATTTACTATATGTATTATTAAGGGGCCCAGACCATGAACTTGCTAATGAATAGTCATGCCTCTAAGCATGGGCCCCTACCAGTACTTTCCACCGGTAGGCCCTTCATACCCCAGGCTGACACTGGACATATGTAATTCCTGCCTAACTCATTTCCACTGTCATGAAGGCCCAGATTTATCAAGCCTTGGAGAGTGATAAATTGCACGGTGATAAAGTACCAACCAACCAGCTGCTAACTGTCATTTTTCAAACACACCCTGTAACATCGCAGTCAGGAGATGATTGGTTGGTACTTCATCACTGTGCAATTTATCACTCTCCAAGGCTTGATAAATCTGGGCGATCTGTCACAGACCACTCAGCACACAGCTCCCCCCTACTCAGCACACAGCGCGATGTGCTGAGCAAGGGGGGGGGGGGGGCGCTCATTTCACCCAGCGGTGAAATGAGCAACCTGCTAGATTGTGCCGGCATGCAGGCCAATCTAGTACCAGCGATAGCGACGCTGGGGGCCGCACATTGCTATCGCTGTGGGGCATACACACGGAGAGATCCATGCTTAACTTCTATCTAGTCAGATTGCTTACAATTTAAGCACGGACCTCTCCGTGTGTACCCTCCTTTAGGGGTCTGCATTTACTAAGCCTTAGATGGAGATAAAGTACCAGCCAACCAGCTCCTAATTGTCATTTTTCAAACTCAGCCTGTGACAAGGTAGATAGGAGCTGATTGGCTGGTAGTTTATCTCCATCCAAGGCTTAGTAAATAGACCCGTTAGTCTGTTTTACCAAGGTCCTAATTTTATGTCTACAGTTTGCATGAAAAAACTAGTGTAAACAATACCGTCGCCCACGAGAAATGTATACATATACTGTGTGTATATATATATATATATATATATATATATATACTCTGTATAAGTGAGCAGGTGGTCACAGCCCACTGCACCCCAACCCAGTGTGCACCCCATTCCTGGGAATGGTGAGTGCGGTGGATTCCTGTGTGTGTGTATATATATATATATATATATATATATATATACTGCTAAAAAACATAAAGGGAACACTAAACTAACACATCCTAGATCTGAATGAATGAAATATTCTTATTAAATACTTTGTACTTTGCATAGTTGAATGTGCTGACAACAAAATCACTAGAGATGAGCGGGTTCGGATCCTCGGAATCCGACCCGCCTGAACTTCACCTTTTTTTTACACGGGTCCGAGCGACTCGGATCCTCCCGCCTTGCTCGGTTAATCCGAGCGCGCCCGAATGTCATCATCCCGCTATCGGATTCTCGCGAGACTCGGATTCTATATAAGGAGCCGCGCGTTGCCGCCATTTTCACACGTGCATTGAGATTGATAGGGAGAGGACGTGGCTGGCGTCCTCTCCGTTATAATAGAACACAGAGTGACTTAGTTAGTTATAATTGTGGGGAGGATTGGGGATGGGGAGCAGCTGTTAGGGAGTACAGTGCAGGGTTTTGATTATACCACCAGTGAGTTTAATCCTTTGTTTCTCTGCCTGAAAAAAATGCTCCGACCACCATATCTGTGCTCACTCAGTGTGCTGCACTGCTGCATGATATATCTGTGCTGAGTGCACTGCTCTGCTCACACTGCCTAATTATGGGGACTGGGGAGCAGTTATAGCAGGAGTACAGTGCACAGTTTTGCTGACAGTGACCACCAGTCCAGTATACGTTTGTCTGCCTGAAAAACACTCCTGTGTTTTTTTTTTTTCTTCATACTAGTTTAGCAGTCTGCTTACAGTGTCCACCAGGTCCGTTATACAGTATATTATATATATAAGCAGCAGTACGGTAGGCCACGGCTGTACCTACCTCTGTGTCGTCAGTGCACTCGTCGTCCATAAGTAATATAATACTATACTATCCATCCATCTACATTGTATACCTGTGGTGTTTTTTTTCTCTTCATACTAGTTTAGCAGTCTGCTGACAGTGTCCACCAGGTCCGTTATACAGTATATTATATATATAAGCAGCAGTACGGTAGGCCACAGCTGTACCTACCTCTGTGTCGTCAGTGCACTCGTCGTCCATAAGTAATATAATACTATACTATCCATCCATCTACATTGTTCCTGTGTTGTTGTTTTTTTTCTTCATACTAGTTTAGCAGTCTGCTGACAGTGTCCACCAGGTCCGTTATACAGTATATTATATATATAAGCAGCAGTACGGTAGGCCACGGCTGTACCTACCTCTGTGTCGTCACTCGTCGTCCATAAGTAATATAATACTATACTATCCATCCATCTACATTGTATACCTGTGGTGTTTTTTTTTTCTTCATCCTAGTTTAGCAGTCTGCTGACAGTGTCCACCAGGTCCGTTATACAGTATATTATATATATAAGCAGCAGTACGGTAGGCCACGGCTGTACCTACCTCTGTGTCGTCAGTCACTCGTCGTCCATATGTAATATAATACTATACTATCCATCCATCTACATTGTATACCTGTGGTGTTTTTTTTTTCTTCATACTAGTTTAGCAGTCTGCTGACAGTGTCCACCAGGTCCGTTATACAGTATATTATATTAGAGATGAGCGGGTTCGGTTCCTCGGAATCCGAACCCGCCCGAACTTCATTTTTTTTTACACGGGGCCGAGCGACTCGGATCTTCCCGCCTTGCTCGGTTAACCCGAGCGCGCCCGAACGTCATCATCCCGCTGTCGGATTCTCGCGAGGTTCAGATTCTATCGCGAGACTCGGATTCTATATAAGGAGCCGCGCGTCGCCGCCATTTTCACACGTGCATTGAGATTCATAGGGAGAGGACGTGGCTGGCGTCCTCTCCGTTTATAGAGAAGAGAGTGAGACTAGAGTAGAGAGAGACACAGTAGTAATTTTGGGGAGCATTAGGAGGAGTACTTTAGGAGGAGTACTACTACTTGCTGAAGTGATAGATAGTGTGACTGTATAATGTATATCTGACTTGTGGGGGAGACACTGACAGTGGGGAGCAGTTAGAGTCTGAGAGCAGGACTCAGGAGTACATATAACGTACAGTGCACACTTTTGCTGCCAGAGTGCCACACTGCCATTGTGACCACACTGACCACCAGTATAATATATATTGTGATTGTCTGCTTAGGAGTACTACTTGCAAGTTGCTGATAGTGTGACCAGTGACCTGACCACCAGTTTAATAATCACCACCAGTTTAATATATATAATATATATATATAATTGTATATAATATATATATAATATTGTATACCACCTACCCGTGGTTTTTTTTTTTCTTTCTTCTTTATACATACTACTATAGTAGCTTACTGTAGCAGTCTGCGGTGCTGCTGAGCTGACAGTGTCCAGCAGGTCCGTCATCAGTCATTACATAATAAATATATATACCTGTCCGGCTGCAGTACTAGTGATATTATATATATATATATATATTGATTTCATCTCATTATCATCCAGTCTATATTAGCAGCAGACACAGTACGGTAGTCCACGGCTGTAGCTACCTCTGTGTCGGCAGTCGCTCGTCCATCCATAATTGTATACCACCTACCCGTGGTTTTTTTTTTCTTTCTTCTTTATACATACTACTATAGTAGCTTACTGTAGCAGTCTGCGGTGCTGCTGAGCTGACAGTGTCCAGCAGGTCCGTCATCAGTCATTACATAATAAATATATATACCTGTCCGGCTGCAGTACTAGTGTGATATTATATATATATATATTGATTTCATCTCATTATCATCCAGTCTATATTAGCAGCAGACACAGTACGGTAGTCCACGGCTGTAGCTACCTCTGTGTCGGCAGTCGCTCGTCCATCCATAATTGTATACCACCTACCCGTGGTTTTTTTTTCTTTCTTCTTTATACATACTACTATAGTAGCTTACTGTAGCAGTCTGCGGTGCTGCTGAGCTGACAGTGTCCAGCAGGTCCGTCATCAGTCATTACATAATAAATATATCTACCTGTCCGGCTGCAGTACTAGTGTGATATTATATATATATATATATATTGATTTCATCTCATTATCATCCAGTCTATATTAGCAGCAGACACAGTACAGTAGTCCACGGCTGTAGCTACCTCTGTGTCGGCAGTCGCTCGTCCATCCATAATTGTATACCACCTACCCGTGGTTTTTTTTTTTCTTTCTTCTTTATACATACTACTATAGTAGCTTACTGTAGCAGTCTGCGGTGCTGCTGAGCTGACAGTGTCCAGCAGGTCCGTCATCAGTCATTACATAATAAATATATATACCTGTCCGGCTGTAGTACTAGTGTGATATTATATATATATATATATTGATTTCATCTCATTATCATCCAGTCTATATTAGCAGCAGACACAGTACGGTAGTCCACGGCTGTAGCTACCTCTGTGTCGGCAGTCGCTCGTCCATCCATAATTGTATACCACCTACCCGTGGTTTGTTTTTTTTTCTTTCTTCTTTATACATACTACTATAGTAGCTTACTGTAGCAGTCTGCGGTGCTGCTGAGCTGACAGTGTCCAGCAGGTCCGTCATCAGTCATTACATAATAAACATATCTTCCTGTCCGGCTGCAGTACTAGTGATATTATATATATATATATATATTGATTTCATCTCATTATCATCCAGTCTATATTAGCAGCAGACACAGTACGGTAGTCCACGGCTGTAGCTACCTCTGTGTCGGCAGTCGCTCGTCCATCCATAATTGTATACCACCTACCCGTGGTTTTTTTTTTCTTTCTTCTTTATACATACTACTATAGTAGCTTACTGTAGCAGTCTGCGGTGCTGCTGAGCTGACAGTGTCCAGCAGGTCCGTCATCAGTCATTACATAATAAATATATATACCTGTCCGGCTGCAGTACTAGTGATATTATATATATATATATTGATTTCATCTCATTATCATCCAGTCTATATTAGCAGCAGACACAGTACGGTAGTCCACGGCTGTAGCTACCTCTGTGTCAGCAGTCGATCGTCCATCCATAATTGTATACCACCTACCCGTGTTTTTTTTTCCTTTCTTCTTTATACATACTACTATAGTAGCTTACTGTAGCAGTCTGCGGTGCTGCTGAGCTGACAGTGTCCAGCAGGTCCGTCATCAGTCATTACATAATAAATATATATACCTGTCCGGCTGCAGTACTAGTGATATTATATATATATATATATATTGATTTCATCTCATTATCATACAGTCTATATTAGCAGCAGACACAGTACGGTAGTCCACGGCTGTAGCTACCTCTGTGTCGGCAGTCGCTCGTCCATCCATAAGTATACTAGTATCCATCCATCTCCATTGTTTACCTGAGGTGCCTTTTAGTTGTGCCTATTAAAATATGGAGAACAAAAATGTTGAGGTTCCAAAATTAGGGAAAGATCAAGATCCACTTCCACCTCGTGCTGAAGCTGCTGCCACTAGTCATGGCCGAGTCGATGAAATGCCAGCAACGTCGTCTGCCAAGGCCGATGCCCAATGTCATAGTACAGAGCATGTAAAATCCAAAACACCAAATATCAGTAAAAAAAGGACTCCAAAATCTAAAATAAAATTGTCGGAGGAGAAGCGTAAACTTGCCAATATGCCATTTACCACATGGAGTGGCAAGGAACGGCTGAGGCCCTGGCCTATGTTCATGGCTAGTGGTTCAGCTTCACATGAGGATGGAAGCACTCAGCCTCTCGCTAGAAAAATGAAAAGACTCAAGCTTGCAAAAGCACCGCAAAGAACTGTGCGTTCTTCCAAATCCCAAATCCACAAGGAGAGTCCAATTGTGTCGGTTGCGATGCCTGACCTTCCCAACACTGGACGTGAAGAGCATGCGCCTTCCACCATTTGCACGCCCCCTGCAAGTGCTGGAAGGAGCACCCGCAGTCCAGTTCCTGATAGTCAGATTGAAGATGTCAGTGTTGAAGTACACCAGGATGAGGAGGATATGGGTGTTGCTGGCGCTGGGGAGGAGATTGACAAGGAGGATTCTGATGGTGAGGTGGTTTGTTTAAGTCAGGCACCCGGGGAGACACCTGTTGTCCGTGGGAGGAATATGGCCGTTGACATGCCTGGTGAAAATACCAAAAAAATCAGCTCTTCGGTGTGGAAGTATTTCAACAGAAATGCGGACAACATTTGTCAAGCCGTGTGTTGCCTTTGTCAAGCTGTAATAAGTAGGGGTAAGGACGTTAACCACCTCGGAACATCCTCCCTTATACGTCACCTGCAGCGCATTCATAATAAGTCAGTGACAAGTTCAAAAACTTTGGGCGACAGCGGAAGCAGTCCACTGACCAGTAAATCCCTTCCTCTTGTAACCAAGCTCACGCAAACCACCCCACCAACTCCCTCAGTGTCAATTTCCTCCTTCCCCAGGAATGCCAATAGTCCTGCAGGCCATGTCACTGGCAATTCTGACGAGTCCTCTCCTGCCTGGGATTCCTCCGATGCATCCTTGCGTGTAACGCCTACTGCTGCTGGCGCTGCTGTTGTTGCTGCTGGGAGTCGATGGTCATCCCAGAGGGGAAGTCGTACTCGTAAGCCCACTTTTACTACTTCCACCAAGCAATTGACTGTCCAACAGTCCTTTGCGAGGAAGATGAAATATCACAGCAGTCATCCTGCTGCAAAGCGGATAACTGAGGCCTTGGCATCCTGGGTGGTGAGAAACGTGGTTCCGGTATCCATCATTACTGCAGAGCCAACTAGAGACTTGTTGGAGGTACTGTGTCCCCGGTACCAAATACCATCTAGGTTCCATTTCTCTAGGCAGGCGATACCGAAAATGTACACAGACCTCAGAAAAAGAGTCACCAGTGTCCTAAAAAATGCAGCTGTACCCAATGTCCACTTAACCACGGACATGTGGACAAGTGGAGCAGGGCAGGGTCAGGACTATATGACTGTGACAGCCCACTGGGTAGATGTATGGACTCCCGCCGCAAGAACAGCAGCGGCGGCACCAGTAGCAGCATCTCGCAAACGCCAACTCTTTCCTAGGCAGGCTACGCTTTGTATCACCGGCTTCCAGAATACGCACACAGCTGAAAACCTCTTACGGCAACTGAGGAAGATCATCGCGGAATGGCTTACCCCAATTGGACTCTCCTGTGGATTTGTGGCATCGGACAACGCCAGCAATATTGTGTGTGCATTAAATATGGGCAAATTCCAGCACGTCCCATGTTTTGCACATACCTTGAATTTGGTGGTGCAGAATTTTTTAAAAAACGACAGGGGCGTGCAAGAGATGCTGTCGGTGGCCAGAAGAATTGCGGGACACTTTCGGCGTACAGGCACCACGTACAGAAGACAGGAGCAACACCAAAAACGCCTGAACCTGCCCTGCCATCATCTGAAGCAAGAAGTGGTAACGAGGTGGAATTCAACCCTATATATGCTTCAGAGGTTGGAGGAGCAGCAAAAGGCCATTCAAGCCTATACAATTCAGCACGATATAGGAGGTGGAATGCACCTGTCTCAAGCGCAGTGGAGAATGATTTCAACGTTGTGCAAGGTTCTGCTGCCCTTTGAACTTGCCACACGTGAAGTCAGTTCAGACACTGCCAGCCTGAGTCAGGTCATTCCCCTCATCAGGCTTTTGCAGAAGAAGCTGGAGACATTGAAGGAGGAGCTAACATGGAGCGATTCCGCTAGGCATGTGGGACTTGTGGATGGAGCCCTTAATTCGCTTAACAAGGATTCACGGGTGGTCAATCTGTTGAAATCAGAGCACTACATTTTGGCCACCGTGCTCGATCCTAGATTTAAAACCTACCTTGGATCTCTCTTTCCGGCAGACACAAGTCTGCTGGGGTTCAAAGACCTGCTGGTGAGAAAATTGTCAAGTCAAGCGGAACGCGACCTGTCAACATCTCCTCCTTCACATTCTCCCGCAACTGGGGGTGCGAGGAAAAGGCTCAGAATTCCGAGCCCACCCGCTGGCGGTGATGCAGGGCAGTCTGGAGCGACTGCTGATGCTGACATCTGGTCCGGACTGAAGGACCTATCAACGATTACGGACATGTCGTCTACTGTCACTGCATATGATTCTCTCCCCATTGAAAGAATGGTGGAGGATTATATGAGTGACCGCATCCAAGTAGGCACGTCAGACAGTCCGTACTTATACTGGCAGGAAAAAGAGGCAATTTGGAGGCCCTTGCACAAACTGGCTTTATTCTACCTAAGTTGCCCTCCCACAAGTGTGTACTCCGAAAGAGTGTTTAGTGCCGCCGCTCACCTTGTCAGCAATCGGCGTACGAGGTTACTTCCAGAAAATGTGGAGAAGATGATGTTCATTAAAATGAATTATAATCAATTCCTCCGTGGAGACATTGACCAGCAGCAATTGCCTCCACAAAGTACACAGGGAGCTGAGATGGTGGATTCCAGTGGGGACGAATTGATAATCTGTGAGGAGGGGGATGTACACGGTGATATATCGGAGGATGATGATGAGGTGGACATCTTGCCTCTGTAGAGCCAGTTTGTGCAAGGAGAGATTAATTGCTTCTTTTTTGGTGGGGGTCCAAACCAACCCGTCATTTCAGTCACAGTCGTGTGGCAGACCCTGTCACTGAAATGATGGGTTGGTTAAAGTGTGCATGTCCTGTTTATACAACATAAGGGTGGGTGGGAGGGCCCAAGGACAATTCCATCTTGCACCTCTTTTTTCTTTAATTTTTCTTTGCGTCATGTGCTGTTTGGGGAGTGTTTTTTGGAAGGGCCATCCTGCGTGACACTGCAGTGCCACTCCTAGATGGGCCAGGTGTTAGTGTCGGCCACTAGGGTCGCTTATCTTACTCACACAGCTACCTCATTGCGCCTCTTTTTTTCTTTGCGTCATGTGCTGTTTGGGGAGTGTTTTTTGGAAGGGCCATCCTGCGTGACACTGCAGTGCCACTCCTAGATGGGCCCGGTGTTTGTGTCGGCCACTAGGGTCGCTTATCTTACTCACACAGCTACCTCATTGCGCCTCTTTTTTTCTTCGCGTCATGTGCTGTTTGGGGAGTGTTTTTTGGAAGGGCCATCCTGCGTGACACTGCAGTGCCACTCCTAGATGGGCCCGGTGTTTGTGTCGGCCACCAGGGTCGCTTATCTTACTCACACAGCTACCTCATTGCGCCTCTTTTTTTCTTTGCGTCATGTGCTGTTTGGGGAGTGTTTTTTGGAAGGGCCATCCTGCGTGACACTGCAGTGCCACTCCTAGATGGGCCCGGTGTTTGTGTCGGCCACTAGGGTCGCTTATCTTACTCACACAGCTACCTCATTGCGCCTCTTTTTTTCTTTGCATCATGTGCTGTTTGGGGAGTGTTTTTTGGAAGGGCCATCCTGCGTGACACTGCAGTGCCACTCCTAGATGGGCCAGGTGTTTGTGTCGGCCACTAGGGTCGCTTAGCTTACTCACACAGCTACCTCATTGCGCCTCTTTTTTTCTTTGCGTCATGTGCTGTTTGGGGAGTGTTTTTTGGAAGGGCCATCCTGCGTGACACTGCAGTGCCACTCCTAGATGGGCCCGGTGTTTGTGTCGGCCACTAGGGTCGCTTAGCTTAGTCATCCAGTGACCTCGGTGCAAATTTTAGGACTAAAAATAATATTGTGAGGTGTGAGGTATTCAGAATAGACTGAAAATGAGTGGAAATTATGGTTTTTGAGGTTAATAATACTTTGGGATCAAAATGACCCCCAAATTCTATGATTTAAGCTGTTTTTTAGTGTTTTTTGAAAAAAACACCCGAATCCAAAACACACCCGAATCCGACAAAAAAAATTCGGTGAGGTTTTGCCAAAACGCGGTCGAACCCAAAACACGGCCGCGGAACCGAACCCAAAACCAAAACACAAAACCCGAAAAATTTCAAGTGCACATCTCTATATTATATATATAAGCAGCAGTACGGTAGGCCACGGCTGTACCTACCTCTGTGTCGTCACTCGTCGTCCATAAGTAATATAATACTATACTATCCATCCATCTACATTGTATACCTGTGGTGTTTTTTTTTCTTCTTCATACTAGTTTAGCAGTCTGCTGACAGTGTCCACCAGGTCCGTTATACAGTATATTATATATATAAGCAGCAGTATGGTAGGCCACGGCTGTACCTACCTCTGTGTCGTCACTCGTCGTCCATAAGTAATATAATACTATACTATCCATCCATCTACATTGTATACCTGTGGTGTTTTTTTTTCTTCTTCATACTAGTTTAGCAGTTTGCTGACAGTGTCCACCAGGTCCGTTATACAGTATATTATATATATAAGCAGCAGTACGGTAGGCCACTGCTGTACCTACCTCTGTGTCGTCAGTGCACTCGTCGTCCATAAGTAATATAATACTATACTATCCATCCATCTACATTGTATACCTGTGTTGTTGTTTTTTCCTTCATACTAGTTTAGCAGTCTGCTGACAGTGTCCACCAGGTCCGTTATACAGTATATTATATATATAAGCAGCAGTACGGTAGGCCACGGCTGTACCTACCTCTGTGTCGTCACTCGTCGTCCATAAGTAATATAATACTATACTATCCACCCATCTACATTGTATACCTGTGGTGGCTTTTAGTTGTGCGCAAAATATGGAGAACAAAAATGTGGAGGTTAAAAAAATAGGGAAAGATCAAGATCCACTTCCACCTCGTGCTGAAGCTGCTGCCACTAGTCATGGCCGAGACGATGAAATGCCATCAACGTCGTCTGCCAAGGCCGATGCCCAATGTCATAGTACAGAGCATGTAAAATCCAAAACACAAAAGATCAGTAAAAAAATGACCCAAAATCAAAATTAAAAGCGTCTGAGGAGAAGCGTAAACTTGCCAATATGCCATTTACGACACGGAGTGGCAAGGAACGGCTGAGGCCCTGGCCTATGTTCATGGCTAGTGGTTCAGCTTCACATGAGGATAGAAGCACTCATCCTCTCGCTAGAAAAAAGAAAAGACTTGCGGCAAAAGCACAGCAAAGAACTGTGCGTTCTTCGAAATCCCAAATCCCAAAGGAGAGTCCAATTGTGTCGGTTGCGATGCCTGACCTTCCCAACACTGGACGGGAAGAGCTTGCGCCTTCCACCATTTGCACGCCCCCTGCAAGTGTTGAAAGGAGCACCCGCAGTCCAGTTCCTGATAGTGAAATTGAAGATGTCAGTGTTGAAGTACACCAGGATGAGGATATGGGCAGGGCCGGCGCCACCATTAGGCAGCTTTAGGCAGCTGCCTATGGGCGGCAGCACCTGAAGGGCGGCGCTGAGTGCAGCTAAAAAAAAATAAAAAATGAAGGAAGTAACTGTGCTGTGTGGCGTGCGCACGCCATGAGGGATGTGAAGCACCCGTTTCCTGCTCACCTGGTGTCGGATCGAAGTTTCATGTCCAAAGCTGTTCCCACTTCTCCGTCCTGTGTCGCTCCGCCCGCCCGCCAGCTGTATAGAAGATCTGCTCCCTCCGCCGGGACCACAAACTGCGTGAGGAGGCCACAGAACTGCTGCAGCCCAAGGAGGAGGCCGGGAGCAGCACTTTCAACCAGGGCGGAAAGAGCTTCCCCAACCCTTGACTGATTCATTTCCCCCCCACTGGTGGCCCATCCGCCCCTGCCATTTCTGACTTTTTTATTTAAACAGGCACGGGGATGTGAAATTGATGCTGCCCCAAATTCACCTTCGCTGGGAGCCTTCACTGCTACCCCATCCGTACCCCTCACCCCTGTGCATATCCCCACCATTTAACTCACCGCCCTCATCCTGCTCAGCACGGAGAAGAGGTGAGTGCCATACATGGTTTTCGATCAGCGGCCACAGTCTGCTCTCCCTGCCCCTGTGCTCTCTGTGCAGCCGAGAGTGAGCCGCATCCTCCCACACTGACCGCTGTGTGGGACTGTTATCCCGACAGTCTGCCCCAGGCACCGGTGCTGTGGTCACACAGGGAGCTTCTATGTGGTTGGGGAGGTGAGGTTGGGAGCAGTGTGAAGTGTGAGGCACAGCACCAATGTCATCAGCGGGTTAAATTTTTTTTATCATTACACACATTACTGTTGTCTCTCTCAGCCCCTTGGCCAAGCTCCAATCCTTGCAGAAACGAATCATCATGACTGGATTCAGAAAGTAATAGCACACTTCTGTCAGGTGCATTGAAAGCCCCCTTATTGCTGCACATACAGCATGTCCTGTGCAAGGGGCATAGGCAATATGGGGGTGAGAGAAAGACATACATGTTAATTTATCACCCATGCAAACATCGTATACATCTCCAATATGTGCTGCACACTTTGGCTTTGTTGTACTGTATTTCTTTGCACTATGGGGCAGTACGGATGGTGTAATGGTTAACATTACTGCCATACACCACTGATGTCATGGGTTCTGTTATCACCATGGCCCTAACTGTGTGGAGTTTGTATATTCTCCCCATGCTTGAATGTGTTTCCTCCGGGTACTCTGGTTTCCTTCCTCAATACAAAAATATACTGGTAGGGTAATTGGCTCCCTACAATAAAAAATAAATAAAATAACCCTAGTGTGTGCATGTAAAACACTGTATAGTCTATGCATCTTCATTATGCACAGTGGGGCTTGGGGAAAGCAGTGTAGGATGGGACCAAATGGCTAATATATATATATATATATATATAAACACACACTCAATGTATACACACACACTCACACCTTTCCCTAATCATAACCCCTAACCTTAACCCAAAACTGGTTAATCAGCCCCAATATCCTATCCCTAATACCCTTACCCTATCCCCCAAAGTAACCCTAATACTCTAACCACTAAAACATCACGCAGTAGCTGTGCAATTTACATGATGCCGTTCCTGCCCTTTTCACCTGAGGGGCTCGCTGTTTGGGGGAAGGGGAAGGGGGGGGGGGGGGGGCGGAGGGTGCTGACGATTTGCCTAGGGTGCTGAGAAACCTTGCACCGGCCCTGGATATGGGTGTTGCTGGCGTTGGGGAGGAAATTGACAAGGAGGATTCTGATGGTGAGGTGGTTTGTTTAAGTCAGGCACCCGGGGAGACACCTGTTGTCCGTGGGAGGAATATGGCCATTGACATGCCTGGTGACAATACCAAAAAAATCAGCTTTTCAGTGTGGAAGTATTTCAACAGAAATGCGGACAACAGGTATCAAGCCGTGTGTTGCCTTTGTCAAGCTGTAATAAGTAGGGGTAAGGACGTTAACCGCCTCGGAACATCCTCCCTTATACGTCACCTGCAGCGCATTCATAATAAGTCAGAGACAAGTTCAAAAACTTTGGGCGACAGCGGAAGCAGTCCACTGACCAGTAAATCCCTTCCTCTTGTAACCAAGCTCGCGCAAACCACACCACCAACTCCCTCAGTGTCAATTTCCTCCTTACCCAGGAAAGCCAATAGTCCTGCAGGCCATGTCACTGGCAAGTCTGACGAGTCCTCTCCTGCCTGGGATTCCTCCGATGCATCCTTGAGTGTAATGCCTCCTGCTGCTGGCGCTGCTGTTGTTGCTGCTGGGAGTCGATCGTCATCCCAGAGGGGAAGTCGGAAGACCACTTGTACTACTTCCAGTAAGCAATTGACTGTCCAACAGTCCTTTGCGAGGAAGATGAAATATCACAGCAGTCATCCTGTTGCAAAGCGGATAACTGAGGCCTTGACAACTATGTTGGTGTTAGACGTGCGTCCGGTATCCGCCGTTAGTTCACAGGGAACTAGACAATTTCTTGAGGTAGTGTGCCCCCGTTACCAAATACCATCTAGGTTCCACTTCTCTAGGCAGGCGATACCGAGAATGTACACGGACGTCAGAAAAAGACTCACCAGTGTCCTAAAAAAATGCAGTTGTACCCAATGTCCACTTAACCACGGACATGTGGACAAGTGGAGCAGGGCAGACTCAGGACTACATGACTGTGACAGCCCACTGGGTAGATGTATTGCCTCCCGCTGCAAGAACAGCAGTGGCAGCACCAGTAGCAGCATCTCGCAAACGCCAACTCGTTCCTAGGCAGGCTACGCTTTGTATCACCGCTTTCCAGAATAGGCACACAGCTGAAAACCTCTTACGGCAACTGAGGAAGATCATCGCAGAATGGCTTACCCCAATTGGACTCTCCTGGGGATTTGTGACATCGGACAACGCCAGCAATATTGTGAGTGCATTACATCTGGGCAAATTCCAGCACGTCCCATGTTTTGCACATACCTTGAATTTGGTGGTGCAGAATTATTTAAAAAACGACAGGGGCGTGCAAGAGATGCTGTTGGTGGCCAGAAGAATTGCGGGCCACTTTCGGCGTACAGGCACCGCGTACAGAAGACTGGAGCACCACCAAAAACACCTGAACCTGCCCTGCCATCATCTGAAGCAAGAGGTGGTAACGAGGTGGAATTCAACCCTCTATATGCTTCAGAGGATGGAGGAGCAGCAAAAGGCCATTCAAGCCTATACATCTGGCCACGATATAGGCAAAGGAGGTGGAATGCACCTGTCTCAAGCGCAGTGGAGAATGATTTCAACGTTGTGCAAGGTTCTGCAACCTTTTGAACTTGCCACACGTGAAGTCAGTTCAGACACTGCCAGCCTGAGTCAGGTCATTCCCCTCATCAGGCTTTTGCAGAAGAAGCTGGAGGCATTGAAGGAGGAGCTAAAACAGAGCGATTCCGCTAGGCATGTGGGACTTGTGGATGGAGCCCTTCATTCGCTTAACCAGGATTCACGTGTGGTCAATCTGTTGAAATCAGAGCACTACATTTTGGCCACCGTGCTCGATCCTAGATTTAAAACCTACCTTGGATCTCTCTTTACGGCAGACACAAGTCTGCAGAGGTTCAAAGACCTGCTGGTGACAAAATTGTCAAGTCAAGCGGAACGCGACCCGTCAACATCTCCTCCTTCACATTCTCCCGCAACTGGGGGTGCGAGGAAAAGGCTACGAATTCCGAGCCCACCCGCTGGCGGTGATGCAGGGCAGTCTGGAGCGACTGCTGATGCTGACATCTGGTCCGGACTGAAGGACCTGCCAACGATTACTGACAAGTCGTCTACTGTCACTACATATGATTCTCTCACCATTGAAAGAATGGTGGAGGATTATATGAGTGACCGCATCCAAGTAGGCACGTCAGACAGTCCGTACGTATACTGGCAGGAAAAAGAGGCAATTTGGAGGCCCTTGCACAAACTGGCTTTATTCTACCTAAGTTGCCCTCCCTCCAGTGTGTACTCCGAAAGAGTGTTTAGTGCCGCCGCTCACCTTGTCAGCAATCGGCGTACGAGGTTACTTCCAGAAAATGTGGAGAAGATGATGTTCATTAAAATGAATTATAATCAATTCCTCCATGGAGACATTCACCAGCAGCAATTGCCTCCAGAAAGTACACGGGGACCTGAGATGGTGGATTCCAGTGGGGACGAATTAATAATCTGTGAGGAGGGCGATGTACACAGTGAAAGGGGTGATGAATCGGACGATGATGATGAGGTGGACATCTTGCCTCTGTAGAGCCAGTTTGTGCAAGCAGAGATTGCTTCTTTTTTGGTGGGGGCCCAAACCAACCAGTCATTTCAGTCACAGTCGTGTGGCAGACCTTGTCGCTGAAATTATGGGTTGGTTAAAGTGTGCATGTCCTGTTTATACAACATAAGGGTGGGTGGGAGGGCCCAAGGACAATTCCATCTTGCACCTCTTTTTTCTTTCATTTTTCTTTGCGTCATGTGCTGTTTTTGGAGTATTTTTTGGAAGGGCCATCCTGCGTGACACTGCAGTGCCACTCCTAGATGGGCCCGGTGTTTGTGTCGGCCACTAGGGTCGCTTAGCTTACTCACACAGCTACCTCATTGCGCCTCTTTTTTTCTTTGCGTCATGTGCTGTTTGGGGAGTATTTTTTGGAAGGGCCATCCTGCCTGACACTGCAGTGCCACTCCTAGATGGGCACGGTGTTTGTGTCGGCCACTAGGGTCGCTTAGCTTACTCACACAGCTACCTCATTGCGCCTCTTTTTTTCTTTGCGTCATGTGCTGTTTGGGGAGTGTTTTTTGGAAGGGCCATCCTGCCTGACACTGCAGTGCCACTCCTAGATGGGCCAGGTGTTTGTGTCGGCCACTAGGGTCGCTTAGCTTACTCACACAGCTACCTCATTGCGCCTCTTTTTTTCTTTGCGTCATGTGCTGTTTGGGGAGTATTTTTTGGAAGGGCCATCCTGCCTGACACTGCAGTGCCACTCCTAGATGGGCCAGGTGTTTGTGTCGGCCACTAGGGTCGCTTAGCTTACTCACACAGCTACCTCATTGCGCCTCTTTTTTTCTTTGCGTCATGTGCTGTTTGGGGAGTATTTTTTGGAAGGGCCATCCTGCCTGACACTGCAGTGCCACTCCTAGATGGGCCAGGTGTTTGTGTCGGCCACTTGTGTCGCTTAGCTTATCCATCCAGCGACCTCGGTGCAAATTTTAGGACTAAAAATAATATTGTCAGGTGTGAGGTGTTCAGAATAGACTGGAAATGAGTGTAAATTATGGTTATTGAGGTTAATAATACTATGGGATCAAAATGACCCCCAAATTCAATGATTTAAGCTGTTTTTTAGGGTTTTTTGAAAAAAACACCCAAATCCAAAACACACCCGAATCCGACAAAAAAAAAATCGGTGAGGTTTTGCCAAAACGCGTTCGAACCCAAAACACGGCCGCGGAACCGAACCCAAAACCAAAACACGAAAAATTTCCGGTGCACATCACTAAAAATCACACAAAAATTTATCAATGAAAATCAAATGTATTAACCCATGGAGGTCTGGATTTGGAGTCACCCTCAAAACTAAAGTGGAAAAACTCACTACAGGCTGATCCAACTTTGATGTAATGTCCTTAAAACAAGTCAAAATGAGGCTCAGTAGTGTTTGTGGCCTCCACGTGCCTTTATGACCTCCCCACAACGCCTGGGCATGCTCCTGATGAGGTGGCGGATGGTCTCCTGAGGGATCTCCTCCCAGACCTGGACTAAAGCATCTGCCAACTCCTGGTCAGTCTGTGATGCAACGTGGCATTGGTGGATGGAGCGAGACATGTCCCAGATGTGCTCAATTGGATTCAGGTCTGGGGAACGGGCGGGCCAGTCCATAGCATCAATGCCTTTGTCTTGCAGGAACTGCTGACACACTCCAGCCACATGAGGTCTAGCATTGTCTTGCATTAGAAGGAACCCAGGGCCAACCACACCAGCATATGGTCTCACTAGGGGTCTGAGGATCTCATCTCGGTACCTAATGGCAGTCAGGCTACCTCTGGCAAGCACATGGAGGGCTGTGTGGCCCCCCAAAGAAATGCCACCCCACACCATTACTGACCCACTGCCAAACCGGTCATGCTGGAGGATGTTGCAGGCAGCAGAACATTCTCCTTGGCGTCTCCAGACTCTGTCACATCTGCTCAGTGAGAACCTGCTTTCACCTGTGAAGAGCACAGGGCGCCAGTGGCGAATTTGCCAATCTTGGCGTTCTCTGGCAAATGCCAAACGTCCTGCACGGTGTTGGGCTGTAAGCACAACCCCCACGTGTGGACGTTGGGCCCTCATACCACCCTCATGGATTCTGTTTCTGATCATTTTAGTAGACACATGCACATTTGTGGCTTGCTGGAGGTCATTTTGCAGGGCTCTGGCAGTGCTCCTCTTGTTCCTCCTTGCACAAAGGCGGAGGTAGCGGTCCTGCTGCTGGGTTGTTGTCCTCCTACGGCCTCCTTCACGTCTCCTGATGTACTGGCCTGTCTCTTGGTAGCGCCTCCATGCTCTGGACACTACGCTGACAGACACAGCAAACCTTCTTGCCACAGCTCGCATTGATGTGCCATCCTGGATGAGCTGCACTACCTGAGCCACTTGTGTGGGTTGTAGGGAGGTCATACAGGCACGTGGAGGCCACACACACAACTGAGCCTCATTTTGACTTGTTTTAAGGACATTACATCAAAGTTGGATCAGCCTGTAGTGTGTTTTTCCACTTTAATTTTGAAGTGACTGCAAATCCAGACCTCCATGGGTTAATAAATTTGATTTCCATTGATAATTTTTGTGTGATTTTGTTGTCAGCACATTCAACTATGCAAAGAACAAAGTATTTAATAAGAATATTTCAATCATTCAGATCTAGGATGTGTTATTTTAGTGTTCCCTTTTTTTTTTTAGCAGTGTATATATATATATATATATATACAGTATATATATATATATATATATATATATATATATATATATTGTAACACTGTAAGGGTACAAGTTGCCGTTTCCTGGGATAAATGGCAGCCTGCAGCAGCTGAGGAACCACACAAGTCCAGTTTCCGGTACAACTGGCCCCAGCCAGTTTTATTATACAGAAAATAAAACAAACACCAAAAGAAAATACCTTGCCTGTCCGGCACTAACTAAACACAAGATGTTCCTAACTATCACTAAAACAAAAAAACACAGAGTTCTCCAGTAAGCACTGTATAGCTCACTTGTATCAGGAGCGTGTTTCTCTCACAGAGATCCTGCAGTCTTCCCAGGCAGTCTGCACACCCTAATCAGGCCAGCAGCTCTATAACACTCTTACACAGCTGAAAGCCTGATTAGCCTTCTGTGAGGCCAAAGACCCGAACTGGGCCCAATGTCTGGAACTTGCCCCATCTCTCTTTCAGGGCCCTTACCCAGCTTTTCCAACAAACTGAAAAGGTTCTAACAAAACAAAACATATTCCTAGAAGTTTTCATTTTTCTAATACATGTAAGACAAGAACCTGGGACAAACATACCTGCCCTCAAACACTATCCCAGTGTTCTTGTCACAATATATATATAATCACCTGCAATACTCCAATATATTTTGAGGGCACTTGTACTCCTTGGTTGGATTCCCATATAACTCTGTTGTGCTTTCTGGCGCTTCCCCTACAAATCTCCGTCCACCCCCGGACCCCTAATAAGGCTCTTTTACATTAATAATATTGTTATTCTTTAAGTAGGCCGCTGGATGTTCCAGCTTTCTACGCTGTTTCATATAGAACTCCTGTCATGGTTCCACTAATTTGTTTTTTTGACTTGCAATATGTATTTCTCATGCATTGTATGTTCTGTTTTATTGTTTGTCTTATGTAATTAAAATTCAATAAACCTAATTTATTTGACCAAAAAAACCTTGTAGAATTAAAAGGCGATGATCTGTATTTGTGTGTGATATGTACAGCCCGAAGCCAGGGCTACAGTATTTATGTGACTTAGGGCATAGTTACTGATTATTGTATTTTGCTTACGGCAGCAATAAGACATTACGTATAGACAGAATGTACTAGGATACACATGTAGGGACAGGCGCTGCCATATTTATTTATTATTTATTACCAGTTATTTATATAGCGCACACATATTCCGCAGCGCTTTACAGAGAATATATTGGCCATTCACATCAGTCCCTGCCCCAGTGGAGCTTACAATCTATTTTCCCTACCACATGTACACACACACACATTCACGCTAGGGTTAATTTTGTAGGGAGCCAATTAACCTACCAGTATATTTTTGGATTGTGGGAGGAAACCGGAGTACCCGGAGGAAACCCACGCAAGTACGGGGAGAATATACAAACTCCACATAGCTAGAGCCATGGTGGGAATCGAACCCATGACCTCAGTGCTGTGAGGCAGTAATGCTAACCATTACACCATCCGTACTGCCCACACCATCCGTACTGCCTGTACTGCCATAGGATGCAATGTGTAAAAGTAACGTGACTGCTAATACTTTGGGAGCCAGCCACGCTACTGTCAGCAAACTGCGCACGTGTGAGTGGTCATTGCCAGCGAGGTATCTTACGGTTCCATCAATAGCCCATAGGCTACCAGGGCCAGGTTCCGGAATGCTTTGCATTCTGGAGCTAAGTAAATCTCACAAATAGCAGTGCCTATAGAAACCTGTGATTGAAATTGAATGACCTCTCTAGACACATTACTAAGGATGGTCAGACTGTTCTCACTGCTGGTACCATAGCCAGATGATTAAGGATTGGATGCAGGGCATACTGTACCCTGGGCCCCCCTTTGTCAGGGGCCCCCCGGCCAGAGCACATTGACATCACTAGTTTTCCCTCTTAAGCAGCAGCAGAACCAGCAGTCAGAATGCTGGTAATCCGAGCACTGAATAGCGCGGGCAGAGCAACAATGACGCGATCATGCGTCCACGCCCCCGCACCTCCCACCCACGTTGAGGCCATGCCCCCTATTATTCCAATCTGGCAGCACCCTCCCGCATGGAGCAGCCTATTGTTGATGTAAACTTTTGTGGCCACACTTTTTCTTTTGCTCCTCTTTTTCCATATCAATCCATTCTGCTCCGTTATATCACCAGTTACTTATTAAAAAAATGCATACTGAGTTTAAAATCTGTGGCAAATGATACAGAATCAGTGCAGGGACTGGCCAGAAAGGAGAGACCGTGACGTGGTTGGTCAGCTTGCAATATTGCAATGTTTTGTAACCAATAATCCCTGAATGTAAATGAATTACAGTTTGAAGTGTAATTAAGTGAGCGCAGAGTATATATGCTATTTTGCCATTTCACAGAGGGACCATCAAGTCAGTGAGATTTTCGTATAAAGTCACATGCCAGAACTAGCGAGTCCCCTAGAGACACTTGTCAGTCTTCCGCTAACCCCGTTTTTGATCCCAAACATCTCCCTGGAACTTCAAATGCAGTTTTGTTCTGAAGAATGATCTCTAGAACACGTCTTTTATACAAATAATTTTTTTTTTGCAAAGCAACAGAGGAAAAATACAATCGCAAACTTTGCAGAGACAAAAAGTAGCATTCCGCAAAGTCCCACTGTCAGTTCTGTGCATCTGCCGTAGTAATGGCTGTCTGGGTACCCGCCGCTGATAACGTATCGCTTACATTTACATTGCTACATAATCAATTTTCTTTTCATCCCGCAATAAATGATGATGTTATCGGATCCTGACAGCGAGCTATGTCGGAAGATAAGCCTCCGGGGTATCCAACATCCTATTAAGTACAGACAATAAAGCAGCTTTCCTGTGAATGATGTCACAGATTTACTACGCTTCTCGGCAATAAATTGAAGGTGTTCTCCTTGGAAAACACAAAACAAATAAATAGAGCAGATATAATTGCCAGAAATCGGTGCCTCCCTTCGCCTTAACAAATATACGGCTTTGATTACGAAAATAAATAAAAAAATAAATAAAAAAGATAATACGGTATATCATCTTTAAGTAAATCAATAGAAATCATATAAAATTTTATATCCAGAGGATTTTTGTTAGACACATTTAATGCCGAATACAGTTTAGTTTTAATAGTAGGTCAGGGTATATTGGCCATAGTCTTTACATTTTATTTTAGCATTTGTCTAATGGAAACAATGAAATTATATTATATAGTTCTTGGTGTAAGGTTTTATGCAGCTTGTTAGTAAACGTGTTTTCTTTCCTCTTATTCCCAGAATCCTTTTATGTGCTCCCAGAACACATCAGTTTTTGACAGGGGCAAGTATGTGTTTTCTGGGTGCTTAAAGGGTATCCGGACTCCAGGTCGACACCAATTGGTCGACACACCTTAGGTCAACACCTGCAATAGGTTGACGTGGAAAAAAGTCGACATGAGTTTTTCACAATATTTTCATTTTTGTAACTTTTTCATACTTTACGATCCACGTGGACTACAATTGGGAACGGTAACCTGTGCCGAGCGTAGCGGTAGAGGACTGAGGCACCTTGCCCGAAGCATGGCAAGCGAAGCGAGCCATGCGAGGGGACGCGGTACACTAATTGGGGTTCCCGGTCACTCTACGAAGAAAACGACACCAAAAAAACATAAAAAACTCATGTCGACCTTTTGTCCATGTCGGCATATTGCAGGGGTCGACCTAAGGTGTGTTGACCTAAGGTGTGTCGACCTGGAGCCCCATACCCTTTTAAAGTGTGCACTTGTGGGTGGGAGGGGCTACTTGGGGGGAGGGGCTTCTAACTGGGCAGAACCTCCCACCTCTTTTCTAATCATGTGATCCACTAGCTTCTAGGATCCACCAGTTAGTAAATGCATTAAATAAACTATAATGCATTCTCTGCTGTCTAGGAAACATTTTAATGCATGATTGCCTGTTTATTAATCAGCATTGACCTCAGAAAAATGGCTATCGTTACTTAGGTTGCACTCAGGGCAAGATTATCTAATCTTCTAGAGAGTGCAAGAGGAGAATCCGGCTATAATTTACCTAGTGCAGTCTATGAAATGATAGCCAGAATCCGATTGGTTGCTTGGGTGCTTGTTTTCTTTAGTGGTTTGATACATCTCCATAGAGGAATGGGGGGGTGTGACTTGTGCTGTTATGACTCTGCCCCCTGCAGTAGCACAATTTGTGATATCGTGATATCAAACCAATTTGTGATATTTGTGATATCGTGGGTGGGGCCGTGATGGCAAGATTTGGATAAACAGGCCTTGCCCACCATCTGTCAGGGGTCCCCCTGGCCGAATCACTCTGACACCACTAGCTCTCCCTCTTGTGCAACTGCAGAACCAAGCAGCCAGAATGTGAGCAGGACAGTATGCAGTGCCACAGAGACACAGGAGTAGCAGGTATCATGAGCTACGGTACTTCTTTACTAGAGGAGAGGTAAGAGGGGGGAGAGAGCTGTAAGTGACTCAGGGATCCCAGTTTCTCCTGCCTTCCACCTAGGTGTCTGGGTACCGTGTAACCTGCTATCTAATGAGAGCATGCATGTCTAGATAGACACACACACACACACACACACACACACACACATACAGATTTCTCCTGAGTTCTGTCCCAGTGTGTAAGTAGTACAGAGGCTGCTGTTGTTGCATTTTTGCAAGATAAATTATAGATTTTATTTTTCAGTGTGTATTTTAAGGTTAAGTTGTCTTAGATCCACTACAAGAAGACTTTTAAAATAGTTGTCTCTCAATTAGGTGGAGCCATAAAAAGTACCTAGCCATTATTAAACTATAAGTTTAAATCTAATATACACCATTAGTTTAATTTAATTTCTCTAGCATCCATAAGGTATATTGGGGAATCTAGTACGATGGGGTATAGATGGGGTCCAAAGGAGCCAGTGCACTTTAAATTTCTTCACTGGGTGTGCTGGCTCCTCCCCTCTATGCCCCCTCCCACAGGCAGTTGAAAAAAGTGCCCTCAGGAGAGGATGCACACTCTGAGCTTCAGAGAGTTTTCTTCAGTTTATTTTTACTGTTTGTTATTTTTGGTATACTGTTTGGGCAACAGCATACCTGCACCGTGGGAGTTAGGTAAGGAGGGGCGGTCATTGGCCTTACGAGGTGCAGAGCCGCTTCCCCGCTGCAGGACCACCGTCCTGAGAGGTTGTTTGTTCAGCGGGGCACTGCGCCTTGGCTGTCACAATCGCAGCACGCCGCACACCCCTAATGCTGCCTGAAGGTGACATCAGTGGTGAGTACAAACTGGGGGGCCCCGCTAGGGGGGGTCCCCCGGTCCAAAGTGCGGCTGACCACAGGCGCGGCATACGTGACCCTCCCGCGGGAGTCCCACTAAGATCCCTCGTGTAGACTGGCACAAAACCGCTAGAACTAGCACTTGTGTGATGTTTTTTAGCTGTATGGAGACTTTGCCAGTATATATATATCAGTGTATCTCCGACACCATTGGAGGGGGCGGAGCTACATCAGAGCAGGACCAGAAGCGTTTTGGTGCCTTCCTCTGCTTACTGCAGCCATTCTCAGTACACACAGCGCTTCCTGATTCCTCAGCCACGCTGGATATCTGGTACAGGGTGTAGCAAAGGGGGAGAGACGCAAGTGTACACAATCCTCTTTAGGACAGGAATTGTTAGTATTTACTGTAATATAGTGAGCTGACAGCCTCACTGGGACTGTACAGCTAGGGGTGTGCTGGTGTCCTTCTCTCTTTGGGTGGGATTCAAATGACATATCACGCCCAATTTCCTTTCTAAAATGATCTCCATTATTGCGCATATTGCGCCCATAGTGATCAGGTTTAGCTGTGTAAAGGGTTGGGTGCCTCCCTACTTCGGGGGTAGCAAGCTGAAATAATGTTACCACGCCCCTGAAGGCAGAAACAGAACGGGTGTGGAAAGGGGTGAAAAGAATTGAATCCTGCCCTCTGTGTCTCCTCTCACCAGTGACATGCGGTGGGGTGAGGCAGGTGAGGCAGAGCCTTTCCTGTCATACTTACGTTTAAACCAGAGTTTTGACTGAATAAAATATATGAAAAATACTGATAATTTGTTTGAAATATCTTCTTTGCATTATTCTAATAATTTTTATAGCCCAAACTGTGGAGTAAAAAGTCTATGGCAGGGGAGGCAGTGCCTCACCTGTGTATCCTTTCCACACATCTCTAATCAAAACTCACCAGATTTCCAGGAGTTTATAATGCTGCACCTGTGTACAATGCCCAGATGCACCCTTTGGCTCATATATTGCATGTAAATCTGGCTCTGGGGTTAGCCAGTGCCTCCTGAGCCATTTAGCTCACCGCACGTCCCCGCCTCTCACATACAGTAGGGCAGGCTTGCAATATAACTCTGTGTGGTTACTGTGTTTACTGTGAAGCATGGGTAAACAAAAACTGCGCAGTGTATGCCACACAAGATTCTCTCCATTATCATCTGACTCTGTCTCCTGTGACAAATGCAGCCAATCTCATTCTTCACAGCTCAGTGAAGGGGCTGGGGGAGAGTGTTCAGTGCCAACATGGCTAGGGTCTCTTAAAAGTATGATGTCTGATATGTCATCCCAGATCACTGCTAATGTGCAGAAAACTCAGCTACTATAACAAGCTGTTGCAGATTTAGCTGCCCCCCTCTCATGCAGGTCCACAGAAGTGTGAGTTACCTGCTCTTCTCTCTGATACAGATGATGATATTCAGGAGGATGGGGATGATTTGGATCCCGTTTATGGGGATCCTGATTCTCCTCAGGGTATTGAACCCCTAATTCTGGCTATAAGGGACGTGTTAAAGCTCCCTCTAGAGGACACTGCGTCACAGCAGTCGTTTTCTTTATTCAAAACAAGCCTAATGTCACTTTCCCTGATTCTGCAGAGTTAGATAATCTATTTAAGCTGGCCTGGAAAAATCCAGACAGAAAATTCCAAGTGTCCAAAAATTTTTTGCGCACTTTCCAATTTGATCCTGAAGGTATGAAGTTTTGGGAGGAATCCCCTGGGGTAGATGTATCAGTCTCTCGCCTGTCCAAAAAGGCGGCGCTGCCTGCTCCGGGCTCCTTTACCATGAAGGATCCTGGGGTTAGGAAGATAGAGACTACACTCAAATCTATTTACATGGCAGCAGGTGTCTCACAAAGGCCGGTTATTGCGGGTTGCTGGATGACCCATACTATTCATTCCTGGGCCACCCAGATTCAGGTGGGCCTCTTGGGGGATATGCCCTTGGTCACTGTGGTAACCCTCCTAAAACACATTTAGGACACTACACGTGTTCTCTGTGATTCACTCAAGGAGATGGGAAACATTAATGCTAGGACTTCTGCCATGGCGGTATCGGCGCGCAGGGCCCTGTGGTTGTGTCAGTGGATTGCGGACGCAGAATCCAAATGTAGTGTAGAATCCCTCCCCTTTTCGGGGAAATGGCTCTTTGGGGTTGAGTTGGATACCTGGATTTCCAAAGTTACGGCTGGGAAATTCACATTTCTCCCCTCTGGGGCCGTCTGTCCAGTCCTTTCGGTCTCACAGATTTCAATCTAAGGCCAGAGGTGCCTCCAATGTGACTAGAGGCACCAGAGGTAAGTCCAGAAAGCCTGTAAGCACCAGCTCTCAGGACCAGTCCACCGCTTCTGCTTCCGCTAAGGGCTCAGCATGACGGTGCACACCCACCCCGAGGGGATCTCAAGGTGGGAGCTCGACTGTGTTACTTCACCCGCATCGGGAGACTTCCTGCCAGGATGCCTGGGTCAGAAATCTCATTTCTCAAGGCTACGAGCTGGAGTTCGACAGCTCTCCTCCCCAACGATTTTTCAAATCAGGCTTACCAGCTTTGGGGGATATGCAAGTTACATTGCAACAGGCCATCCAAAAGTTGGTTCAGTCCCGCGTCATTGTTCCAGTACCAATACCAAAATGCGGCACAGGGTTTTACTCCAATCTGTTTGTGGTGCCAAAACCGGAAGGTTCGGTAAGACCCATTTTGAATCTAAAATCCTTGAATCCTTATTTGAAGGTGTTCAAGATGGAATCCCTGTGAGCACTGATTGTAGGCCTGGAAGAACGGGAATTCATGGTCTCCTTGGATATCAAGGACGCCTACCTCCATATTACGATTGGCCGTCTCATCAGGCGTACCTGTGGTTTGACCTGCTGGATGATCACTTCCAATTCCAGGCACTGCCCTTTGGCCTGTCCACAGCCCCGAGGGTATTCACGAAGGTGTTCGTGGAGATGATGTTCTAACTCCGGGTCCAGGGGGTCAATGTTGTCCCTTACCTGGACGATCTTCTGATAAAAGCAAGATCCAGTGAGCTTTTATTGCTACATATCAATCGCACTGTCCATCTTCTGTGGACCATGGGTGGATTAACTTACAGAAGCCCCACCTGGAGCCAAGTCAGAGGCTCCTGTTCCTGGAGATGTTGCTGGATACTGTGGCCCAGAAGGTGTTCCTACCGGAAGACAAGGCGAGAACACTTCAGGAGATGGTCCGCATGGTGCTCCGACCTGCTCTAGTGTTCATCCATCTTTGCACAAGTTTATTGGGAAAGATAGTCGCCTCATATGAAGCGATCCAGTATGGGAGGTTCCATGTCAGAACATTTCAGTTGGATCTCCTGAACAAGTGGTCCGGATCACATCTGCAGATGTACCGGATGATTCAGCTGTCACCTCAGGCCAGGATTTCCCTCCTGTGGTGGCTACAGTCCTCCAAGCTCCTGAAAGATAAGAGTCTATGGGGATGGGGAGCTGTCACCCATGGGGCGCAGTTCCAGGGCAGGTGGTCGACCCATGAAAGCCTCCTTCCGATCAACATTCTGGAACTTCGGGCAATCTACAATGCTCTGCTTCAGGCCTCTCCTCTGCCCAGGATTCACGCAATCCAGGTACAGTTGGACAATGCCATGGCGGTGGTGTACATCAATCAACAATGAGGGACAAAAAGCAGAGCCTGCATGCGAGCGGTGTCAAGGATTCTCCTCTGGGTGGAAAGAAATGCAAGACCATGTCAGAAATCTTCATTCCGGGGGTGGACAACTGGGAAGCAGACTTTCTGAGTCGTCACGATCTCCACCCGGGGGAATGGGGTCTCCATCAGCAGGTGTTCCAGCAGGTCATCAACCGGTGGGACTGCCCGCAGATAGACATGATGGATTCTGGTCTCAACAAGAAACTTCCCTAGTATTGTTAGTGATCCAGGGACACTTGGGCAAGGGCAGTGGATGCACTGGCATCGCCTTGGCCTTACCGGCTGGTTTACCTGTTTCCTCCAATTCCGTTGCTCCCAAGGGTGTTAAAGCGAATCAGGAATCAAAGAGTCCAGGCAATTCTGATTGCCCCGGAATGGCCACAGAGGGAATGGTACACGGATCTTCTGGACATGTCCGTCGAAGACCCTTGGTCTCTACCACTAAGAAGCAATCTTCTTCAACAAGGACAGTTCATCTACCCGGACTTACGGTGACTTTGTTTGATGGCATGGAGGTTGAGCGGAACATCCTAGCTCACAAGGGCCTTTCCAAGAAGGTTATTGCTACCATGGCTCAGGCAAAAAAAACGGTGACGTCAAAACACTATCATTATATCTGTAGGAGATATGTCTCTTGGTGCGAAAAATGCACATATCCGCCTGCTGAGTTTCACTTGGGCCGTTTACTAATGGTTCTCTCAGGTGGGTGTGGATAAAGGCTTACGTCTGGGCTCCATTAAGGTCCAGATTTCAGCCCTCTCCATTTTCTTTCAGAAGAAATTGGCTGTATTGCCAGACGTTCAGACGTTCTTGCAAGGGGTACTTCATATCCAACCTCCTTTTGTGCCGCCTACGGCACCCTGGGATCTGAATGTAGTGTTGGATTTTCTATTGTCCTCCTGGTTTGAACCTCTGATGACAGTGGAAGACAAGTATCTCACGTGGAAGATGGTAATGTTACTGGCCCTGGCTTCTGCTCGACGTGTCTCAGAATTAGGGGCCTTGTCATGGAAAAGTTCGTACTTGGTCTTTTACAAGGACAGAGCAGAGCTCTTGTTTTGTTCATATGTTTTTAAATCCAGTCATCAGGACACAGAGACATGTGAGTTCACTACTGTGCTGTTTATTCCATCACCAACTCCAGACACTGCACACTGGACCACCCACTTCCCAGCATCCCCCTGGTCCTAGGGACCATCACTGAAGATTCAGGCTTACACATGTTAGTAAGGGAGTGTCTACAAATATTAAGCATTCTAATACACTAACATCACATCCTCTTTTCTTTAAAGATAAGCCCTATACGCTTCAATGCAACAATTAACAATGTCATGTTAAGAACATCATCTAACATCTCTCAGGTCTTTTGGGTCTTTCATACACAGTCTGTGTTTCATCGACCATGTTGGACCTTTCTAGAATCGTGGTTTGTTCACCATTATCAGGATCATCATACATGTCAGATGAAGGGTATTCTTCAGTCATGTTGTCTTCATTATGGTTAGGTTGAGATCTTAAATCCACCCGATTTCTTCTTACTTCCGTTCCACGCTCTGTACGTATAGTATAAGATCTTGGTGCTACTTGTGCTTGCACAATACCTTTCTGCACCCAAATACCTTTCTCGTGATCTCTGAGACGGACTTGGTCACCCGATTTTAGATCAGATAAGCGTCTTATTTGCCTGTCATGGAATAGTTTCTGTTTCGCCTGTTGACGTTCCTTACTCAGTCTGACCAGCGCTGAGTTATGTGTATTAAGCAGTTCATCATGTATCGGGAGATTTGCTCTAATCCTCCTTCCCATCAGCATTTGTGCAGGAGAAAGTCCATTCTGTAAAGGTGTACTGCGGTAGATTAAAAGACTTTTGTAGAAATCTTCTTTACCTTCTTGAGCTTTTTTCATGAGACTCTTTACAGTTTTTACTGAACTTTCTACCAAGCCATTTGAGCGTGGATAGTGGGGACTTGACGTAGTATGGACAAATTCCCATTCATCAGCAAATTGTCTAAATTCAGCACTGGAAAACTGAGGACCATTGTCAGTGAACACTTCCATAAGAACACCATGCCTTGCAAAGATTGACTTCATGCAATTGATTACGGCTTTACTAGTAGTTGTATGTAGTGTCTTCACCTCAGGGTAGTTAGAGTAATAATCAGTTACGACAATGTACGTTTTCCCATTACAATCAAACAAATCTACGCCAACTTTCTGGTACGGTCTCTCTGGCACTGCGTGAGGACTCAGTGGCTCGACTTGTTGTTTCGGTCTATACGTAAGACATAATTCACATGTAGCTGTAGTCTGTGCTATGTCTTGGTTCATTATTGGCCAATACATAACTTCACGCGCTCTCCGCTTACATTTTTCTTCTCCTAAGTGGCCTTCATGCATCTTGCACAGCATAGTTTTTCTTAGTCGTGCAGGTATGACAAACCTATTGCCTTTGTAAATAATACCATCGACAACTGTAAGGTCACTGCGGTACATCCAATAATCATGGATAGACAGCGGGCACGCATGTTTTTCTGCTGGCCAACCTTTCAGAATGATATCTTTCAACACTTTCATTGTGTCATCTGTCTCAGTTTCTTTCCTAATCTGTTCTTGTCTTGCAAGAGACACTGGTAGAGAAGCTACGATCAAATTAACATAGGCTTCTTTCTCTTCATCCATCAGACTTTTGCAACCTTCACTTTTGTCCACAGCACGAGAAAGTGTATCAGCAATGTACATGTATTTGCTGGGACAGTACAGCAAGTGTACATCATATTTCTGTAGTCTGATAAGCATTCATTGAATTCTCGTGGGACAGTCAAGTAATGATTTAGTGATGATAGCTACCAATGGCTTGTGGTCAGTTTCCACTGTAAATGTTTGACCATACACAAACTGATGAAATCGCTCACATGCATATGTGATCGCTAGAAGTTCTTTTTCTATCTGAGCATACCTTGTTTCAGCACTTGTCAGTGCTCTTGATGCATAGATTACTGGTTGCCATGTATCCTCATGTTCTTGTAACAGCACTGAGCCTAGGCTAAATTGCGAAGCATCAACTGAAATTCTTATTCTTTTCACAGGATCAAAGAATTTTAACACTGGTTGCTCTGTAATGGTCTGTTTCAAGTTTTGCTAACTTTCTTCATGTTCATGTGACCACATCCACTCGTTATCTTTGTCCAACAACCATCTAAGAGAGGCTGTTTGTTCAGAGAGTTGAGAAATAAACTTTCCTAAGTAATCATTCCTAGGAATCTTCTGACGTCATCTTTGTTGTTAGGACATTCCATGTTCACTATGGCTGATATTTTCCTTGGGTCTGGTTTTACACCTTGATCCGAGACCACGTCGCCCATAAAGGTAAGTGTATTCACACCAAATTCACATTTGTCCTTGTTTAGCTTTAGATTCACTTTCTTGACAAGTTCCATTTACTTGTCTCAATCTAGAATCATGTTCTTCCTTTGTAGATCCCCAGACAATAATGTCATCCATCATTGTTTCAACACCTAGAATATGTTCAAAAATCATGTGTATCTTTTTGTGATATACTTCTGGAGCAGACAATATTCCATATGGTAGTCGAAGAAATCTGTATCGACCTTCTGGTGTATTAAATGTACAAAGCTTTGAGCTGGCCTCATCTAGCTTCATTTGCCAGAATCCTGAAGATGCGTCCAATTTACTGAACCATTTTGCTCCTGCAAATTGCAACATGATTTCATCTCTGGTTGGTAGTTTGAAATGTTCTCATTTAATAGCTTTGTTTAAATCTCTGGGGTCTAGACATATTCTGAGTTGTCCATTTTTCTTTTCAACAATTACTAAGGAGCTTACCCATTCAGTAGGCTCATCAACTTTCTGTATCAGACCCAAGGCTTCCATGCGATTTAACTCTTGTTTCAGTTTTTCTCTCAGCGCAAATGGCACTTTTCTACAGGGGTGTATCACTGAAGAAACTTGCGTGTCTATATTTATTTTATGCTCTCCAGGCAAACAACCTAGACCTTCAAACAAGTCTCTGTATTCTGTAAACATTGATTTGAAGTCATCTTCTACTTGTGATGTCACCATAAAAAATTTTTTTTGCAAGCTTAGTTTCTCACAGGAACTTAATCCTACAATCGGTTGCACATTTTTATCCACAATCAGTAGAGATGTTTTAAACAGTTGTCCCTTATATTTTAGTGTCACTAAGCATGTACCTTTCACAGGAATTTCCTCCCCAGTGTACCCTGTAACTTTCACTTTGGCTGGATGAATTTTAGGTTTTACTCTAAAAGTCTTATAGTCTTGAAACGATATTAAATTCACCTGCACGCCAGTATCAAGCTTAAAGGGAATGACAATCTCGTTCACAGTAAAAGGGACAATCCATTCTTTCTTATCTGCACTGCAAAGTTCAATGCAATCCACAAAGAATTCCTCTGTTTAACAGCATGCACTGTGGTTATTTCCCTTTTCATTTTACAGCATTTGGTAAAGTGATTAAGTCTACCACATTTCATGCAGGTTTTACCATAAGCAGGGCACATTTTAGGATTGTGAGCATTTCCGCATCTACTACACATTTCCTTATTAGACTGTGGCTTAGACTGCTTCATTCTTGAGAATGGAGGTTTGCTTGGCTCTGTGTTCTGCACTACATGGACAGCAGCATCAACTTCCTTGTGTAACGTTTTGGCTTGAAATCCAGTTATTTCTGCAGATCTGCACATAGTCACTGCCTTTTCTAGTGTTAGGTCTTGCTCTCTCAGCAATCTCTCTCTGAGTCCTTTATCAGGTATTCCACAGACAATATGATCTCTAATCAGTGAATCCTTTAAATCACCAAACTCACAGGTTTTACTGAGTGATTGCAGCTCTGTAACATACTTATCAAATCCATCTGCAGACTTCTGATCACATGTAAAAAACATATCTTTCATATGTCACATTTTTCCTTGGCACAAAGTAATCTTCAAACTTTTGCATTATAGCACCATATTATGCCCCTCATCAAACTGAAAACTATTATAAATGTCCAGCACATCCTCTCCAATCACATGGAGGAAAATGGATGCCTTTGTTTTGTCAGCCTCTGTATCAGCTCCACATGCAGCAAGATATATATTAAACCTTTGCTTAAATCTTTTCCAGTTTTCAGACAAGTTACCAAACATCAGCATGCCGGTTGGAGGAGCCAGTTTATCCATGGTTACTCACTGTTTGAAGAGAGGAGCACACGCCAGGCTTTGTAGACACTATCACAGCCTTACAGACTGCTGCAGGATTCTTTCACACTCTGAGAGCACTAGCAGTCCAAGTTAAACTTCTTCTGACACCATGTTTTGTTCATATGTTTGTAAATCCAGTCATCAGGACACAGAGACATGTGAGTTCACTGCTGTGCTGTTTATTCCATCACCAACTCCAGACACACTGCACGCTGGACCACCCACTTCCCAGTATCCCCCTGGTCCTAGGGACCATCACTGAAGATTCAGGCTTACACATGTTAGTAAGGGAGTGTCTACAAATATTAAGCATTCTAATACACTAACATCACAGCTCTGGACTAGACAGCAGTTCCTGCCAAAAGTTGTGTCTGTGTTTCACTTAAGTCAGCCTATTGTGATTCCATCCAGTTCTGGAGCTTCTGATCCTCCGGAGGTGTTGGATGCTGTGCGAGCCTTGAAGATCTATGTCAAGCGTACAGCTCGGATCAGAAAGACGGATTCCTTGTTCGTGCTCTATGATGCACAGAAAAAGGGTTGTCCTGCTTCAAAGCAGTCCATTGCTCGTTGGATTAGGCTTATGATTCAACAAGCCTATGTGTCGGCAGCCTTACCTGTTCCTAAGTCTCTGAAGGCCCACTCTACAAGTGGGTTCTTCCTGGGCGGCTGCCTGTGGAGTCTCTGCTTTCCAACTTTGCCGAGCTGCTACCTGGTCGGGGAAGAACACTTTTGTGAAGTTCTACAAGTTTGATACCCTGGCCAAAGAGGATACCCAGTTTGGGCAGGCAGTGGTGCAGCAGTCTCCGCCCGTTCCCGCCCATTCTGGAAGCTTTGCGATATCCCCATCGTACTAGATTCCCCAATATCCCTTATGGATGCTAGCAAAAATAGGATTTTAATTACCTACCTGTAAATCCTTTTCTCATAGTCCATAAGGGATATTGGGCGCCCGCCTCTGTGCGGTGACTTTTCTGCAGGTTCTTGTGATGTGGTTACCTTTTCCGCTGTTGCTGTTGCCAGCCTTGCTGGCTGTTATGCGTTAGTGGTGTGCTGGTGTTAAATCTCACCACTCTTTGTTATCATATTTCCTTCTCTCATATATGTCCTTTCTCCTTCGGGCACGTTTTTACCTATAACTGTCTGTGGGAGGGGGCATAGAGGGGAGGAGCCAGCACACCCAGTGGAAGAAATTTAAAGTGCACTGGCTCCTTTGGACCCTGTCTATACCCCATTGTACTAGATTCCCCAATATCCCTTACGGACTACGAGAAAAGGATTTACCGGTAGGTAATTAAAATCCTATTTTAATATACACAATATATACCTCCCAACATGACCCATTGCAGGAGGGACAAAATGCTCTCTACCTGGTCATTCCTCTTAATTTATGATTGGAATCACCTGTGTTGAAATACCTTTCTTATTTATTAAATAGTTCAACACAGGTGACACAAATCATATATGTTGGTAGGCATGCACAATCTAATATACACCCTCCCCCGCCTTCCCCCAGGCCCCCTGTGTTAAGTGCCCCGGGCCTTGCCCCCACAAGGCTTAATCCGGCACTGGCTGTGGCACTAATGGTCGTATCTTCTACAACATCATGGTCCCAGACATGGGTCTCCTGCAGTTTGGGGGATGGGAGGTCAAAAGGGGGTACAATTTCCATTCACTGCTCCTTTAACTGTTTCTTATTAGGCATCCATGTTCATTACATATCCATAGGCACATATTGTTTTTTAGGATACAGACGTGCAGCATATCCTTTCAGCAGAGAGCTCCCTTTTTTTTTTTTTTAACCACAAAGGCCGTACCCTGGTGGCACCAGGATTTTTAGAGGCTTTGCTTTTCCATTCTGAAAGTCACGACGTGGATTTGCAGTGACAGCTGAAGCCTCCAGAATACTTGGGCTGTGAGAACATACTGTATGACAAAGAAAGCAAGTTCTCCCCCGTGACAAATATCAGAACAAGCACTGTACTTTACATTCAGATGTTATATATATATATATATATATATATATATATATATATGTGTATATATATATATATATATATATATATATAACAGGGGGGATAGGGATGCCGGCGACTAATGTGGCTAAAAGATCGTGTTTAAAAAATGTTTTTTTTAAAGACTGAAAGACAAAAAATATAAAAGCAAAAAGTTTTTAATACATGAGAGTAAAATCAGTTTTTTTAAAAATGTTTGGAGTACAAGCAAAGGTTGCATATAAAATAAAGTACAAAAATATAAAAGGATAAAGGATAGGAAATAAACTTAACTTGAAAACACTGGGTGGTCAGTACAGGCCCAACGCGTTTCGTCTCACCAGACTTCTTCAAGGGGTAGGGACAGAATGAAGCTGTATGTCTATTTATACCCAATTCACTTAGGTATGAGGTGGTGACATCATAATAGATCATGTGATGTGATCTGACAACAAACATTAACAGAGCGTACAAAGCTCATTTTAAAATATATCAGGGGTGAGGTCCTCACCAGGCATGTCCAATATTAATGAAAACGAGTGAAAAACAGTATGAAATAGCGTTTAAAAACATCCAGAATGTGAACAGGAGTCATTTACGCCACACTTCCGGTGACGGAGGGCTCCGTTCGTCACTTCCGCCCCACTTCCGGCGGCGATCGCGCATGCGCGCACGGCGGCTCCCGGCTTCCTGGATCTCAATGCGCATGCGCCCACGGGTATTCTGTGTTGCTTTTACATAGAGGGGGATGTTTTTCCTCCTCCAGCTCACTCGGGGAGAGTCCATTTTATGTGGGTTTCTTGTCATATTTTTCAATGAGGCTGCGGCAGCCATCTTTGAGTAGTCATGCAGACAGTCCCAGGACACAGGCACTGTCTGCATGACTACTCAAAGATGGCCTATATACTAGGTGGCTCATCGCGGGCGTTCTTCACAAGGGGCAAGGGGCTACGCCCCCTTAACCCTTGCACGGGCTTGGGCCGTGCAATATTTAGATTATATGGAGTATTACCTCCAATCATAAATCTGTGAGTGGTTAAATATTGCACGGACAAAGGGCGTGCGATGGTTAAGGGGCCATAGCCCCTTGTGGCGGCATGAACAGCGCACGCGGGGGATGATGAATCACTTAGTAGGTGCCGTGGCTGGAGGAGCGGCGGGTGGGGGGGAGATGCGGATGGTGGAGGGGGTGGGGGGTGCTTCGTGTGGGGAGGGGCGATTGCAGGGGTGATGCGGCTGGGGGAGGTGCGGTTGCGGTGGAGCAGTGGGTGGGGAAGGGCCGGGTGCGGGTGAGTGAGCTGTGGGTGGAGGAGAGACGGTTGCAGGGGTGGCACGGGTGGAGGAGGCATGGGTGCGGGGGTGTCGGAGGGGGGTAGGGGGTCCAGAGCTGCCGCTGATAGGGGCAGGTGCGGGGTAGAGGCGGATGGGGGAGGGGGATGGGGTGGGACCGGTGGGGGTGGGGCGGTTGCGGGGGTGATGCAGGTGGAGGAGGGGCGGTTGCAAGGGAGCGGTGGGTGGGGGAGGGCCGGGTGCGGGTGTGCCGTGGGTGGGGGTCTGGTGCCACCGCGGATGGGGGAGGGGCAGGGGTGCAGTGGGTGGTGGAGGGAGGGTTGCAGGGGTGGCTTTATATAGGAGATGAGGAGTAAGCCCATTAAATATATTGTACAGTATAAGTGGCGGTGCTGACATGGGGGAGAGGGCCCCTCTGAAGCTCTCTGAAGGCTTAATCCGGCCGCAGCACAGGCAGCACCGATGGTAATGGAGGTGGTGGCTAGTGAATGGGGAGATGGGTGCAGACCCCGGCGCAGGTGGTGTACCTATGCGGGAGCTTGTTTCTCCCGCCTGTGTATCAGAGCCGCGGTGCTTCAGTGCTGCAGCACAGGAAGCACGTCCCGTCCCGGTGATAGAGATCCTGACTGTCCTGCTGCAGGAGCAGCTGTCTCCGCCCAGCCCTGTGACTCCACCCAGCGTTAGAGGCCCAGGCACAGAGTCACATTGGACTAATATATAGGAGATATATATGTGTATATATATAATTTTATATATATATATATATATATATATATATATATATATAAAATTATTTTTTTTTACATCCAAGATAGATGTTTTGTTGAATAACTTTCCTAAGCATATAAGCCTTATACTATACGATATATATTTAATGGCCTAGTCACACACAATGCAGATGTTCACGTAGCTGGACGAATATCTGCTAGTGTGCGTGCGCGAAGATCCCTGAATACTCCCACCGTGCATGCGTAATACAGACAGTATACACAGAGCCGGTCCTAGGCATAGGCAAACTAGGTAAATGCCTAGGGCATTTGGTATGCCTAGGGGCACAAGCAGGTTCTGCTGATTAAAATAATATGCGGCATGCCTATATTCTGTGTGTGACTGCGGCTGTATCTGCATACGAAAATAGGATTTTGGTACTTACCAGGTAAATCCTTTTCTTTGAATCACTGGAGTACTCTTGGGATATGGACGGCTTCCGTAGGAAACAGGGCACTGAATATTTAAATTTAGAACACTCCACCCCTCCATATCCCAGAGTACCTCAGTGTTTTTTACTGAGCCGAACAGGAGCTATAGAGAGGTTGACAATGGAGTATTACATATAACATAACGGACAACAATAAAGTTGACACATAACGTTACTGACAACTAAACAGTTGACACCATAACCAGCACTTGATAATATGAACCCGTCGGTAAGAGTGTGTTACCATAAGATCCCCTGAACTTACCACAAACCAGGTAAAACTGCTCTGGGTGGGCGTCCAGTGCCCCCTATGGATTCAAAGAAAAGGATTTACCTGGTAAGTACCAAAATCCTATTTTCTTTTTCATCCACTAGGGGTCACTGGAGTACTCTTGGGACGTACCAAAGCTTCCCCCGTGGGCGGGAGAGCTGTTTGGCACCTGTAACACTATGCGGCCAAAGCTAGATGCTGATGCCGCAAACGTATCAAACTTGTAAAAGCGCACAAACGTGTGCACTTAAGACCATGTAGCCGCACGGCAAAGCTGCGTCGTAGAAGCTCCACGACCAGCTGCCCATGAAGTTCCCACAGAACCTGTGGAATGAGCTGTTACTGATGTAGGCGGCTGTAACCTAGCATTAAGGCAAGCCTGACGTATGGTCAGTTTTATCCATCTGGATAAGGTCTGCTTAGACGCTGGCCAACCCATCTTGGCAGCATCATAGAGAACAAACAAGGTATCCGTCTTACGAACTGTAGACGTTCGGGATACATAAACGCGTAAAGCGCGTACCACATCCAGAGTTCCAGAATGTGCTGTTAACACAGGAACTACTATTGGTTGATTGATGTGAAAAGATGACACTACCTTTGGTAAGAAAGCGGGATTCGTCCGAAGTTCCGCTCTGTCATCATGAAACACCAAATACGGTGGCTTGCATGACAAGGCACCCAAATCTGAAACACGCCTTGCTGACGCTAAGGCTAGAAGAAAAATTGTTTTCCAAGTGAGAAACTTTATATCCACTTGCTGTAAGGGTTCAAAATATGAAGACTGTAAGAAATCTAAAACCAGATTCAAGTCCCATGGCGCTGTAGGTGGAATGAATGGAGGCTGTACTCTGAGGACACCTTGCAGAAACGTGTGTACCGACGGCAATAGAGCCAAACGTCTTTGAAAGTAAATTGACAACGCAGATACCTGCACTTTTAGTGTAGATAAACGCAGTCCTCCATCTAACCCCGTCTGTAGAAATAACAAAAGACGGGATAACTTGAAAGCTGATGTCGGAAACTTCCGAGCTTCACACCAACCTATATAGGCACGCCAAATTCTGTAATAATGAGCTGCCGTAACTGGCTTCCTAGCACGTAACATGGTTGGTATAACAGATTCCGGAATGCCCTCTCTTCTCAAGAGGGCAGTCTCAACAGCCACCCCGTCAAACGCAGCCTCGCTAAATCGGGGTAAAGGAACGGACCCTGTTGTAACAAGTCCGGACGTAGAGGGAGCGGCCAAGGATCGTCTGCGAGTAGTCCGTGGAGATCCGAGAACCAAGCTCTTCGAGGCCAATGAGGAGCCACTAATATGACTGTGACAGACTCTCTTTTGATCCGTTTTAGCACCAGAGGGAGCAGCGGAAACGGTGGAAACAGATACACTAGGCTGTATGGCCACGCGATTGTGAGAGCATCCACCGCCACTGCCTTTGGATCTCTCGTTCTGGACACATACTGGAGTGTTTGGTGATTGTGGTGAGACGCCATCAGGTCCACCTGAGGGTAACCCCACCGCTGAACCAACATGTGAAACACCTCTGGATTTAATGCCCATTCTCCTGGATGAAAATCCCGACGGCTGAGATAATCCGCCTCCCAGTTGTCCACTCCCGGAATGAACACTGCGGACAATATCACCTGGTGGTATTCTGCCCAATTGAGGATTCGAGCTACTTCCCGCATTGCCATGCGGCTTCTCGTTCCTCCTTGTTTGTTGATGTATGCGACTGCCGTTGTGTTGTCTGACTGCACTTGGACAGTCTGAGAGCAAAGCATGTGTACTGCTTGTCGTAGTGCATTGTAAATTGCGCGGAGTTCCAGGACATTTATAGACAGCAATCTTTCGTGATCCGCCCAGAGACCCTGGAGTTGACAATTTTGAACTACAGCTCCCAACCTCTGAGACTCGCGTCCGTCGTTAGAATTATCCAATTCCAGCCGCCGAATAGTTTCCCTGCGGTTAAATTGTGTTCCTTGAGCCACCAGAGTAGAGACACCCTTGCCCTTGGCAACAACCTCACCCTGTGGTGAATCTGCAGATGCAAGCCCGACCACTGTGCGAGCACATCCAGTTGAAAAGGATGTGAGTGAAATCTTCCGAACTGAAGCGTTCGAAAGCCGCCACCATTGTTCCTAAGAGGTGAATGCACAAATGTACCGAGACTGTGCGTGGCTTGAGCACTAATTGTACTAGATGGCGAATAATCTGTACTTACTGTTGTGGTAGGTAAATTCTTTGATTTACCGTATCGAGAATCATACCTAGGAATTGAAGGCGTTGAGACGGAATGAGATGTGATTTTTTGAAGTTGACAATCCAATCGTGGTGAACTAGTACATTGTATGTTAGTAGCGCATGTTGGAGAAGCATCTGTTGAGACGGGGCTTTGATGAGCAGATCGTCTAAATATGGAACTATTGTCACTCCCAGGGATCTGAGATGAGCTATCATCACAGACATCACTTTGGTGAATACCCGAGGCGCTGACGATAGGCCAAACGGTAGAGCCTGAAACTGGTAATGGTTTTGGCGTATTGCAAACCGCAAGAACCTCTGATGAGGCTGCCAAATCGGAATGTGTAAGTACGCATCCTTGAGATCTAGCGCAATCATGAATTCCTTTGGCTCTAAACTTGCAATCACTGAGCGCAGAGATTCCATCTTGAATCTGTAGTAAGTTACGTACCGATTGAGACCCTTTAAGTTCAATATTGGCCTGACTGAGCCATCCAGCTTCGGTACCACAAATAGACTGGAATAATAAGCCTGACCCTGTTGGTGTACAGGAACCGGAATCAAAACTGCTGAATCCAGTAGGGACTGAATGGCAATTTGCAGAACCGCCCTCTTGTCGTCCGACAGAGGCAGTCCTGTCTTGAAAAACCGCAGTGGCGGAAGACAGTCGAACTCTATTTTGTAACCTCTTAACACTAAATTGCGGATCCACCCATCCGCGGATGTCTGGAACCACGTCAAATGGAACGTCTGAAGGCGTGCTCCCACAATCGGAGAACCGAGATGGGCAGGTAGCCCGTCATGCCACGGGCTTGTCGGTGACCTTAGCGTCCTGACGACTTGTGTTGGTTTGTTGGAAACCACGTCCACGACCCCGTCTACCAGGCGTGGCTGTTCCTCTGCCACGTCCGCGAAAGGACTGAAGTCTGAAGGATTTGAACGTAGGTCCAGAGTACCTCCGTCTTGGTACCGGTGGAGGCAAAGGTAAGAAAACCGACTTTCCTCCCGTGGCCTCAGAAATCCATGTGTCCAATTCAGGACCAAACAACTTCTTGCCACCGTAAGGTAACGCCTCTATACCTCTTGACCTCTGCCTCCGCTTGCCAAGAACGCAGCCAGAGTGCTCGTCGTGCCATAACTAGCGACGATGAAAGGCGAGAAGTGAGCTGACAGACGTCAGTAGAAGCTGTACAGAGATACTCCGCAGCCTCACACATTTGATCAGCGAGAAGTATAAGGTGTTCGTCATGTAGGGCAGACTTGAGTTCTGTTATCCATACTATGAGCGCCTTAGTGACCCAGATGCCAACCAAGCCAGGTCTCAGCAGCACTCCTGCTGCTACATACATGGACTTTAGCATAGTTTCTATTTTGCGATCTTAAGGGTCTTTAAGCGTAGTAGCAGCTGGCACTGGTATGGTTAATTTCTTTGTAAGCTTCGACACTGACGAATCAACTATTGGTGGATTCTCCCATGTACATGTCACAGAGTCTCGAAACGGGTAACTAGACTTAAATCTGCGAGGTATAGAAAACCGTTTATCTGGAGTCTGTCGTGTTTCTACTAACATCTTATTAAGAGACTCCGAAACAGGAAAACACATTGGAGTTCTCTGTCGTTTAGTAAATACGACCTGATCATTTGTCAGAGGCTCCTCAGTTTCTGTAAACTTCAGAGACTGACGCACCGCTCTGATGAGATTATCAATGCCTGAGCTGTTAAAATCCTCACTATCTGACTCCACTTCGCCCTCCTCACCCTCATCTTGTGCCGTGAGGTCTGGCATGGAATCGTCAGAATGCAACATAGCAGAAACTGGTAAATCATTAGACATATGAAATTTATCCCGTCTACCCAAAATGGATTTGGACCTTTCGCAAGGCGGAGACGCCTCCGGTAGTTCTGGCGGTCTCACCCTAGACTCAGATCTTGCCGCTTCCCGCTCTTGTCGAGCGGCGGTCAATTCTGATTGCAACCCAGCCAGTACATTGGCTAGCATTTCCCATGGAGGGTCCGGGGAGGAAATTGGCTTTAAAACCGGAGCAGAAATTGTATTCGGAACCGAATCCACAAAACATACTGGACATGTGGTAGATCCATCCGGTAACACACTGCTACAGACTTTGCAGTGATGCTTTTTAATTTTTGCTGGTGCCTTACTCATTATGGAGACAGACAATACAATACAATACACAAAAAACAGACACTTGCACGACTCAGTAAAATAGTACGAAGGTGTCTCTATATATATATCTGGCCAAGTGCAGTACACGTGGCCAGTACTATGAAATGTGATCCCAAATTCCCTCTAACACCCCTGCGCCTCCGGTGGAGTAGAGATGTAGTACTGGAACGTTCTGGAATCACAGCAGGAAGACACAGGGAGCATGGTTAAAATGGCTGCCATGCTTACACATATAATCATAGTGCAGGTTACCAGCCTTTAAACTGACATATAACCCTGTATGAAAAACCCTGTGTACTCATTAGAGATGAGCGGGTTCGGTTTCTCTGAAACCGAACCCGCACGAACTTCATGTTTTTTTTCACGGGTCCGAGCAGACTCGGATCCTCCCGCCTTGCTCGGTTAACCCGAGCGCGCCCGAACGTCATCATGACGCTGTCGGATTCTCGCGAGACTCGGATTCTATATAAGGAGCCGCGCGTCGCCGCCATTTTCACACGTGCATTGAGATTGATAGGGAGAGGACGTGGCTGGCGTCCTCTCCATTAGAAATTAGATTAGAAGAGAGAGAGAGATTGTGCAGAGTCAGACAGAGTTTACCACAGTGACCAGTGCAGTTGTTGTTAGTTAACTTTTATTTATTTTAATATAATATATCCGTCCGTTCTCTGCTATATCCGTTCTCTGCCTGAAAAAAAACGATACACAGCAGCAGCCAGTCACACAGTGTGACTCAGTCTGTGTGCACTCAGCTCAGCCCAGTGTGCTGCACATCAATGTATAAAAGGCAAAGCTTATAATAATTGTGGGGGAGACTGGGGAGCACTGCAGGTTGTTATAGCAGGAGCCCCCAGGAGTACATAATATTATATTAATTTAAAATTAAACAGTGCACACTTTTGCTGCAGGAGTGCCACTGCCAGTGTGACTAGTGGTGACCAGTGCCTGACCACCAGTATAGTAGTATATTGTTGTATGTATTGTATACTATCTCTTTATCAACCAGTCTATATTAGCAGCAGACACAGTACAGTGCGGTAGTTCACGGCTGTGGCTACCTCTGTGTCGGCAGTCGGAACTCGGCAGGCAGTCCGTCCATCCATAATTGTATTACAATATATACCACCTAACCGTGGTATTTTTTTTTTCTTTCTTTATACCGTCGTCATAGTGTCATACTAGTTGTTACGAGTATACTACTATCTCTTTATCAACCAGTGTACAGTGCGGTAGTTCACGGCTGTGGCTACCTCTGTGTCGGCAGTCGGCAGGCAGTCCGTCCATCCATAATTGTATTATTATTATAATATATACCACCTAACCGTGGTTTTTTTTTCATTCTTTATACCGTCATAGTGTCATACTAGTTGTTACGAGTATACTACTATCTCTTTATCAACCAGTGTACAGTGCGGTAGTTCACGGCTGTGGCTACCTCTGTGTCGGCAGTCGGCAGGCAGTCCGTCCATCCATAATTGTATTATTATTATAATATATACCACCTAACCGTGGTTTTTTTTTCATTCTTTATACCGTCGTCATAGTGTCATACTAGTTGTTACGAGTATACTACTATCTCTTTATCAACCAGTGTACAGTGCGGTAGTTCACGGCTGTGGCTACCTCTGTGTCGGCAGTCGGCAGGCAGTCCGTCCATCCATAATTGTATTATTATTATAATATATACCACCTAACCGTGGTTTTTTTTTCATTCTTTATACCGTCGTCATAGTGTCATACTAGTTGTTACGAGTATACTACTATCTCTTTATCAACCAGTGTACAGTGCGGTAGTTCACGGCTGTGGCTACCTCTGTGTCGGCAGTCGGCAGGCAGTCCGTCCATCCATAATTGTATTATTATTATAATATATACCACCTAACCGTGGTTTTTTTTTCATTCTTTATACCGTCGTCATAGTGTCATACTAGTTGTTACGAGTATACTACTATCTCTTTATCAACCAGTGTACAGTGCGGTAGTTCACGGCTGTGGCTACCTCTGTGTCGGCAGTCGGCAGGCAGTCCGTCCATCCATAATTGTATTATTATTATAATATATACCACCTAACTGTGGTATTTTTTTTTCTTTCTTTATACCGTCGTCATAGTGTCATACTAGTTGTTACGAGTATACTACTATCTCTTTATCAACCAGTGTACAGTGCGGTAGTTCACGGCTGTGGCTACCTCTGTGTCGGCAGTCGGCAGGCAGTCCGTCCATCCATAATTGTATTATTATTATAATATATACCACCTAACCGTGGTATTTTTTTCATTCTTTATACCGTCGTCATAGTGTCATACTAGTTGTTACGAGTATACTACTATCTCTTTATCAACCAGTGTACAGTGCGGTAGTTCACGGCTGTGGCTACCTCTGTGTCGGCAGTCGGCAGGCAGTCCGTCCATCCATAATTGTATTATTATTATAATATATACCACCTAACCGTGGTTTTTTTTTCATTCTTTATACCGTCGTCATAGTGTCATACTAGTTGTTACGAGTATACTACTATCTCTTTATCAACCAGTGTACAGTGCGGTAGTTCACGGCTGTGGCTACCTCTGTGTCGGCAGTCGGCAGGCAGTCCGTCCATCCATAATTGTATTATTATTATAATATATACCACCTAACTGTGGTATTTTTTTTTCTTTCTTTATACCGTCGTCATAGTGTCATACTAGTTGTTACGAGTATACTACTATCTCTTTATCAACCAGTGTACAGTGCGGTAGTTCACGGCTGTGGCTACCTCTGTGTCGGCAGTCGGCAGGCAGTCCGTCCATCCATAATTGTATTATTATTATAATATATACCACCTAACCGTGGTTTTTTTTTCATTCTTTATACCGTCGTCATAGTGTCATACTAGTTGTTACGAGTATACTACTATCTCTTTATCAACCAGTGTACAGTGCGGTAGTTCACGGCTGTGGCTACCTCTGTGTCGGCAGTCGGCAGGCAGTCCGTCCATCCATAATTGTATTATTATTATAATATATACCACCTAACTGTGGTATTTTTTTTTCTTTCTTTATACCGTCGTCATAGTGTCATACTAGTTGTTACGAGTATACTACTATCTCTTTATCAACCAGTGTACAGTGCGGTAGTTCACGGCTGTGGCTACCTCTGTGTCGGCAGTCGGCAGGCAGTCCGTCCATCCATAATTGTATTATTATTATAATATATACCACCTAACCGTGGTTTTTTTTTCATTCTTTATACCGTCGTCATAGTGTCATACTAGTTGTTACGAGTATACTACTATCTCTTTATCAACCAGTGTACAGTGCGGTAGTTCACGGCTGTGGCTACCTCTGTGTCGGCAGTCGGCAGGCAGTCCGTCCATCCATAATTGTATTATTATTATAATATATACCACCTAACCGTGGTATTTTTTTTTCTTTCTTTATACCGTCGTCATAGTGTCATACTAGTTGTTACGAGTATACTACTATCTCTTTATCAACCAGTGTACAGTGCGGTAGTTCACGGCTGTGGCTACCTCTGTGTCGGCAGTCGGCAGGCAGTCCGTCCATCCATAATTGTATTATTATTATAATATATACCACCTAACCGTGGTTTTTTTATACCACCTAACCGTGGCAGTCCGTCCATAATTGTATACTAGTATCCAATCCATCCATCTCCATTGTTTACCTGAGGTGCCTTTTAGTTCTGCCTATAAAATATGGAGAACAAAAAAGTTGAGGTTCCAAAATTAGGGAAAGATCAAGATCCACTTCCACCTCGTGCTGAAGCTGCTGCCACTAGTCATGGCCGAGACGATGAAATGCCAGCAACGTCGTCTGCCAAGGCCGATGCCCAATGTCATAGTACAGAGCATGTCAAATCCAAAACACCAAATATCAGAAAAAAAAGGACTCCAAAACCTAAACTAAAATTGTCGGAGGAGAAGCGTAAACTTGCCAATATGCCATTTACCACACGGAGTGGCAAGGAACGGCTGAGGCCCTGGCCTATGTTCATGGCTAGTGGTTCAGCTTCACATGAGGATGGAAGCACTCAGCCTCTCGCTAGAAAAATGAAACGACTCAAGCTGGCAAAAGCACAGCAAAGAACTGTGCGTTCTTCGAAATCCCAAATCCACAAGGAGAGTCCAATTGTGTCGGTTGCGATGCCTGACCTTCCCAACACTGGATGTGAAGAGCATGCGCCTTCCACCATTTGCACGCCCCCTGCAAGTGCTGGAAGGAGCACCCGCAGTCCAGTTCCTGATAGTGAGATTGAAGATGTCAGTGTTGAAGTCCACCAGGATGAGGAGGATATGGGTGTTGCTGGCGCTGGGGAGGAAATTGACAAGGAGGATTCTGATGGTGAGGTGGTTTGTTTAAGTCAGGCACCCGGGGAGACACCTGTTGTCCGTGGGACGAATATGGCCGTTGACATGCCAGGTGAAAATACCAAAAAAATCAGCTCTTCGGTGTGGAGGTATTTCACCAGAAATGCGGACAACAGGTGTCAAGCCGTGTGTTCCCTTTGTCAAGCTGTAATAAGTAGGGGTAAGGACGTTAACCACCTCGGAACATCCTCCCTTATACGTCACCTGCAGCGCATTCATAATAAGTCAGTGACAAGTTCAAAAACTTTGGGTGACAGCGGAAGCACTCCACTGACCAGTAAATCCCTTCCTCTTGTAACCAAGCTCACGCAAACCACCCCACCAACTCCCTCAGTGTCAATTTCCTCCTTCCCCAGGAATGCCAATAGTCCTGCAGGCCATGTCACTGGCAAGTCTGACGAGTCCTCTCCTGCCTGGGATTCCTCCGATGCATCCTTGCGTGTAACGCCTACTGCTGCTGGCGCTGCTGTTGTTGCTGCTGGGAGTCGATGGTCATCCCAGAGAGGAAGTCGTAAGACCACTTTTACTACTTCCACCAAGCAATTGACTGTCCAACAGTCATTTGCGAGGAAGATTAAATATCACAGCAGTCATCCTACTGCAAAGCGGATAACTGAGGCCTTGACATCCTGGGTGGTGAGAAACGTGGTTCCGGTATCCATCATTACTGCAGAGCCAACTAGAGACTTGTTGGAGGTACTGTGTCCCCGGTACCAAATACCATCTAGGTTCCATTTCTCTAGGGTTGCGATACCGAAAATGTACACAGACCTCAGAAAAAGAGTCACCAGTGTCCTAAAAAATGCAGCTGTACCCAATGTCCACTTAACCACGGACATGTGGACAAGTGGAGCAGGGCAGGGTCAGGACTATATGACTGTGACAGCCCACTGGGTAGATGTATGGACTCCCGCCGCAAGAACAGCAGCGGCGGCACCAGTAGCAGCATCTCGCAAACGCCAACTCGTTCCTAGGCAGGCTACGCTTTGTATCACCGGTTTCCAGAATACGCACACAGCTGAAAACCTCTTACGGCAACTGAGGAAGATCATCGCGGAATGGCTTACCCCAATTGGACTCTCCTGTGGATTTGTGGCATCGGACAACGCCAGCAATATTGTGCGTGCATTACATCTGGGCAAATTCCAGCACGTCCCATGTTTTGCACATACCTTGAATTTGGTGGTGCAGAATTTTTTAAAAAACGACAGGGGCGTGCAAGAGATGCTGTCGGTGGCCAGAAAAATTGCGGGACACTTTCGGCGTACAGGCAGCACGTACAGAAGACTGGAGCACCACCAAAAACGCCTGAACCTGCCCTGCCATCATCTGAAGCAGGAGGTGGTAACGAGGTGGAATTCAACCCTCTATATGCTTCAGAGGTTGGAGGAGCAGCAAAAGGCCATTCAAGCCTATACAACTGACCACGATATAGGAGGTGGAATGCACCTGTCTCAAGCGCAGTGGAGAATGATTTCAACGTTGTGCAAGGTTCTGCAACCTTTTGAACTTGCCACACGTGAAGTCAGTTCAGACACTGCCAGCCTGAGTCAGGTCATTCCCCTCATCAGGCTTTTGCAGAAGAAGCTGGAGACATTGAAGGAGGAGCTAAGACAGAGCGATTCCGCTAGGCATGTGGGACTTGTGGATGGAGCCCTTAATTCGCTTAACAAGGATTCACGGGTGGTCAATCTGTTGAAATCAGAGCACTACATTTTGGCCACCGTGCTCGATCCTAGATTTAAAACCTACCTTGGATCTCTCTTTCCGGCGCACACAAGTCTGCTGGGTTTCAAAGACCTGCTGGTGAGAAAATTGTCAAGTCAAGCGGAACGCGACCTGTCAACATCTCCTCCTTCACATTCTCCCGCAACTGGGGGTGCGAGGAAAAGGCTCAGAATTCCGAGCCCACCCGCTGGCGGTGATGCAGGGCAGTCTGGAGCGACTGCTGATGCTGACATCTGGTCCGGACTGAAGGACCTGACAACCATTACGGACATGTCGTCTACTGTCACTGCATATGATTCTATCACCATTGATAGAATGGTGGAGGATTATATGAGTGACCGCATCCAAGTAGGCACGTCACACAGTCCATACTGGCAGGAAAAAGAGGCAATTTGGAGGCCCTTGCACAAACTGGCTTTATTCTACCTAAGTTGCCCTCCCACAAGTGTGTACTCCGAAAGAGTGTTTAGTGCCGCCGCTCACCTTGTCAGCAATCGGCGTACGAGGTTACATCCAGAAAATGTGGAGAAGATGATGTTCATTAAAATGAATTATAATCAATTCCTCCGCGGAGACATTGACCAGCAGCAATTGCCTCCACAAAGTACACAGGGAGCTGACATGGTGGATTCCAGTGGGGACGAATTGATAATCTGTGAGGAGGGGGATGTACACGGTGATATATCGGAGGATGATGATGAGGTGGACATCTTGCCTCTGTAGAGCCAGTTTGTGCAAGGAGAGATTAATTGCTTCTTTTTTGGTGGGGGTCCAAACCAACCCGTCATTTCAGTCACAGTCGTGTGGCAGACCCTGTCACTGAAATGATGGGTTGGTTAAAGTGTGCATGTCCTGTTTTGTTTATACAACATAAGGGTGGGTGGGAAGGGCCCAAGGACAATTCCATCTTGCACCTCTTTTTTCTTTTATTTTTCTTTGCGTCATGTGCTGTTTGGGGAGGGTTTTTTGGAAGGGACATCCTGCGTGACACTGCAGTGCCACTCCTAGATGGGCCCGGTGTTTGTGTCGGCCACTAGGGTCGCTTATCTTTCTCACACAGCTACCTCATTGCGCCTCTTTTTTTCTTTGCGTCATGTGCTGTTTGGGGAGGGTTTTTTGGAAGGGACATCCTGCGTGACACTGCAGTGCCACTCCTAGATGGGCCCGGTGTTTGTGTCGGCCACTAGGGTCGCTTATCTTTCTCACACAGTCAGCTACCTCATTGCGCCTCTTTTTTTCTTTGCGTCATGTGCTGTTTGGGGAGGGTTTTTTGGAAGGGACATCCTGCGTGACACTGCAGTGCCACTCCTAGATGGGCCCGGTGTTTGTGTCGGCCACTAGGGTCGCTAATCTTACTCACACAGCTACCTCATTGCGCCTCTTTTTTTCTTTGCGTCATGTGCTGTTTGGGGAGGGTTTTTTGGAAGGGACATCCTGCGTGACACTGCAGTGCCACTCCTAGATGGGCCCGGTGTTTGTGTCGGCCACTAGGGTCGCTTATCTTACTCACACAGCGACCTCGGTGCAAATTTTAGGACTAAAAATAATATTGTGAGGTGTGATGTGTTCAGAATAGGCTGAAAATGAGTGTAAATTATGTTTTTTGAGGTTAATAATACTTTGGGATCAAAATTACCCCCAAATTCTATGATTTAAGCTGTTTTTTAGGGTTTTTTGAAAAAAACACCCGAATCCAAAACACACCCGAATCCGACAAAAAAAATTCGGTGAGGTTTTGCCAAAATGCGGTCGAACCCAAAACACGGCCGCGGAACCGAACCCAAAACCAAAACACAAAACCCGAAAAATTTCCGGCGCTCATCTCTAGTACTCATCCCTGCAGCCTAGCATACTGCTGTTGCTGCAGTTTATCCCCCCTCATGCCGCTGATTGTATGCAGTCTGTAATGCCCCCCCCCCCCTGTATGCTCCGTTGCGGATGCAGTGCGGGTCGGGCAGCGTGTGGGGCCGCCAGCAGGAGCCGGGTAGCGGGACGTGCTGGAACAGTACAGCGGGGAGCGCGTCCTGAATCGCTCTGAGCAGCGGCCGGAGCAGCGGTGGGGGTCGGAGCAGCGGCGGCAGCCGGAGCAGCGGGCGGACTTAGAGGGATCCCTCATCAGTGTTAACGAAACTTTTGTCCCCACACAGCGGGGCGGCAGCGTGAGCTGACCGCCCCAAGCAACATACCTTGACTCCTGCTGCTGTGGTGAGGCTCCGACGGGGCTTCTCTGCAAGCGCCGGCCAGCCTGTCTGCAGGAGGTCTGTATGGCTGTGAGGGTGCTCATTTATTGAGGACCGACACGCCAAAGCTGCTAGTAGCAGCTTGCACTATCCCTGACCCTGCCTTTTGGAAGGGGGAAAGGGATGTGCATGAAAAAAGAAAAAATATTAACTAAAAAAAACAAAAATATTAAAAAGAATTGTGGACCAAGCCACAGACCTGTTGCTACTTCGAGCACAGAAAAAACACTGAGGTACTCTGGGATATGGAGGGGTGAAGTGTTCTAAATTTAAATATTCAGTGCCCTGTTTCCTACGGAAGCCGTCCATATCCCAAGAGTACTCCAGTGACCCCTAGTGGATGAAAAAGAAATCTACATTACAGTGTATTCCTGGAAATCACTGTAACGTAGCAGTTTGTATGCAGATACAGTCACAGTCACACACAGACTATAGGCATGCAACATATCATTTTTATCAGCAGAAGCTACTTGTGCATCCTAGCCACATAGTAATGCAAATAAGATGCATTTTCATAAAAAAAAGGCGCCCAACGTTAACAGAGCTGACAGCTGACTCACACCAGGCATCTGTGTGGTCTAATGTAAATAAAGAGCAATATGGTGTGGTGTAATGTGAATAAGGAGCAATTCAGTGTGATGTAATGTGAATAAGGGGCACTACTGTGAGTAGTAAGGTATATAAGGTAAAGTGGTACTACTGTGTGATGTAACGTGAATAAGGGACACTATCGTATGATAAAATGTGAATAAAGTTGCACTACTGTGCGGTATAATTTGAATTGGGGGTACAATTGTGTGGCCCCTTCCCAGCAAGAACACATCTCTTTTTGGGCTGTGCGCCGAATGTGCGCACTGTTCCTATTTAAAATATAGGTGGTAGGAGCGCCAAAATGAGGACTGCTATGGGTGAGGGGTGAAGGTGCTGGGAAAGGGGTGCAGGGTCAGAAGCGGAACTAGCAGCGGTGCTAGGGGGCACCAGCCAAAATCTTGCCTAGGGCATCATATTGGTTAGGGCCGTCTCTGAGTATGCACAAATGCACTGTAGCTACTGTATGTAGACACACAGTATCAGATGTCCCTTGGAAAAGTGATGTCTGGTGACTGGAAGGTGACTAAACAGACACTCGGAGATGGTCGGTGTTATGGGCGTGCAATGGGAGTGTCGGGGGCGTGTCAGCGAAGTGTTTGCGCATGCAGATGCTTTGTCACTCACCTTGGTGGCCGTACTCATATGGAGAATCTGCATCTAGCATGGAGCCGATGTACATTTTGATAAGAGTGACGCACTAGGCGGTATTGCAGCGTCTACAGATTCTGACAGTGGGTGTCTCAGCCGTTGCACATCCCGGCGCACGCTCGCACACCAGGGAAGGCCTTTGTACCGGCATTTGCATAAAATTGCAGATTGCTGACTGCCAACAGATGCAGACAGGGCCGCCTTTGTGTATGGGGTCAGTGGGCACTTGCCCAGAGGCCCCAGGAGTTTAAGTGCACTAGACTGATAGCTGAGGGTCCCCTATATCCAAGGGTACCAGATTTTTTAAAATCTACCCTGTGGAACCGGAGATATCCAACTTCAAAGCAGTGGACCCCATACAAGCCTGGTAATTGCTCTTCCCAGCAAGATATCTCGGGTTCTGTTGGACTTAGAGTTTTTTTGAGGGTATTATCCAAAAGCTGTGACTCTCCCCTTTTTGGTGGACACTGGCAGCTTGTCTCCACTATGCCCAGAACCAGAGATATCAGCCTTCCAGCATCTGGTCCCTGCTCCAGCTCCACACGCCTGGAATGCAGTTTTATATTTTCGTTCGTGGATTGCTCTGATTCCTGAACTCTGATCCCCAGGTCCCCAGAACCTCCTGAAAGGTGTCCTCAGTACCTCCTGTCAGGTATCCCCAGTATCTTCTGAAAGGTGGGACTCTCTAATTTTTTATCCCAATGAAAGTTAAGGAATCTATTTCCAGGAACTGGAGATATCTGCAGTCAAGCAAGCTGCCCTTCCACCGGAAAATTATGAATATTAAGCCCACTCCACTATCCACCCCTCCCCTACATATTAAACACCCCCTACTGCCCTGGAAGTCATGAACCGGGGCCCCTTAATTCAGCCCAATGCCCTCTTCTACATTTTAGTGTTCTCCCTCCATCTGTGCAGTACAGGAGTAATTAGCAGAAATTACTGTTCCAGGTCCTACATGCTGAGCGGAAGATAGAACACCCCCTAACGCCGTTGATAGCGCCCCCCACCCCTACTGCTGGAGGATAGGTAGGGGGCCCAGTGCATTGCTGTGCCCAGGGGCCTACACTGGCCATGGTGACCTCTGAATCAGAAAAAAACTGTTAAAATGGTATCTTGTAATAAAGTACAACTCTATGATGTTACATTCAGTGGCGGAACTAGCTTAGAGCGCACTGACGTATTTCAGAGACGTAGAAGTTGATGATTTGCATAAGAAAACAAAATGTATGTAATGTAATCTACCTGGGAGTTTTATGTATTACTTTTATTTATCAGAGCGTTTGTTCCCATACAACCTCCGTATATTACAGGTGAGAGAGATCTTATGTAAGTCAGCGAAGAGTCACATTGTGGATACATTATCCACTTATAATGTTCAAACCTTTAAATAGATTACTGGAACGCAGCGTTATATAATAAGCGTTTCCACTTTGTCTGTTTACTTTCAATTCCAGCAATTGCCGCGGCAGCGCGGAACGTTCTGTGACCGTGTCATCTTCCAAATATGGTTTACCCTATCGCATTCCAGCAGCGGAGATTTCACATCTTCTCTCCTCACATGTGCAGCATACATCCATGAAATCAGCCCATAGCACAGATGTTGCAGACTGTCTTTTATGGGGTTTCCACCCAGTAGCGGATCTTGCCATGGGCACACAGGACTTTTGCCCTGGGCGCCGCCTTCCGGAGGGCACCAGCGCCACCCAGAGGGCGCCGCGCCATTGCAAGAGCCGCTAGTTTTTGTCAGAGCCCCCCGGTGCTGTGCGGCGCTGTGAAAGAAACTAGATGGGTAGACGCTACCCGTCTAGTTTCCCTTCGTGTAGAGGACCTTTGCTGTGCCGTGCGCGATTACGTCATCGCGCACAGCATTGTGGTACTGGCACATAGACGTTAGGGGTCATAATTGACCTCTAGTGTCTATGCTGTGCTATGGGAGAGACGTCATGAAGTCTCGCCCATAAATCCGAAGAGAACGCGGCAGAGGTCAGCAGCAGTCGGGAATCAGGAGCGGGGTTAATAATTAGTAAGTATTACTTCTTTTATTTTTTTTGTCTTTTTCTTTTAATCGGCCCTACTCTACAGGGGGCACAAATGGGGGCAAAACTCTACAGGGGGCACAAATGGGGGCACAACTCTACAGGGGGCGTAACTGACCATGCCCCTACAGGGGCGTATCTGGCCATGCCCCTGTATGAAGCCACACCTCTATTTTTCCCCGGGGTGCCACAAGGGCTAGAATCGGCCCTGTTTCCACCTTCAGATGACTTGCGCACACCTTCATGCCGCTTTTACATTGCTCTTTGGCTTTGTTTTTAGCTACATTTTATTATTAGACAGAAATAATCATTTGTAAATCTTCGAAAATTCATAGTAAATACCAATTTTGGAGCTTATTATAATTATTTTCATGATTTTGTAATACAGTGCCAGCGTACTGGACCCTTGGTATGCATGCTGCAGATGGCATCAGGACTGTATGAGGACTGCAGCGTTGGCTGAATATGGCTGAGGGCTGCCTAAATGGTATCGGTATATTGGTTTTCACTGCAACAATATTGATCCTATAGGGTCTAGCTTCCCATTACTATTACTACACCCTTTTACTATGCCCGACTTTTCCTGGTAAATATTCAAACTGTACCCCTAACCCATCCCTCGCGCAGCCTAACCCTATCCGTCCCTTCCTGAAGCTTAACTCTAACCGTTCCCTCCTGTAGCCTAGCCGCCTCTACCCCACAGTCTAACCCTAATCTCCCCCACCATGCAGCCTAACTCTAACTTCCCTGACCCCACAGCCTAACCCCCTCTACCCCACAATCTAACCCAAATATCCCCCACCATGCAACCTAACTCTAACGTCCCTGACCCCACAGCCTAACCCCCTCTACCCCACAATCTAACCCTAATCTCCCCCACCATGCAACCTAACTCTAACTTCCCTGACCCCACAGCCTAACCCCCTCTACCCCACAATCTAACCCAAATATCCCCCACCATGCAACCTAACTCTAACTTCCCTGACCCCACAGCCTAACCACCTCTACCCCACAATCTAACCCAAATATCCCCCACCATGCAACCTAACTCTAACTTCCCTGACCCCACAGCCTAACCCCCTCTACCCCACAATCTAACCCAAATATCCCCCACCATGCAACCTAACTCTAACTTCCCTGACCCCACAGCCTAACCCCCTCTACCCCACAATCTAACCCTAATCTCCCCCACCATGCAGCCTAACTCTAACTTCCCTGACCCCACAGCCTAACCCCCTCTACCCCACAATCTAACCCAAATATCCCCCACCATGCAACCTAACTCTAACTTCCCTGACCCCACAGCCTAACCCCCTCTACCCCACAATCTAACCCTAATCTCCCCCACCATGCAGCCTAACTCTAACTTCCCTGACCCCACAGCCTAACCCCCTCTACCCCACAATCTAACCCAAATATCCCCCACCATGCAACCTAACTCTAACTTCCCTGACCCCACAGCCTAACCCCCTCTACCCCACAATCTAACCCTAATCTCCCCCACCATGCAGCCTAACTCTAACTTCCCTGACCCCACAGCCTAACCCCCTCTACCCCACAATCTAACCCTAATCTCCCCCACCATGCAGCCTAACTCTAACTTCCCTGACCCCACAGCCTAACCCCCTCTACCCCACAATCTAACCCTAATCTCCCCCACCATGCAACCTAACTCTAACTTCCCTGACCCCACAGCCTAACCCCCTCTACCCCACAATCTAACCCTAATCACCCCCACCATGCAGCCTAACTCTAACTTCCCTGACCCCACAGCCTAACCCCCTCTACCCCACAATCTAACCCTAATCTCTCCCACCATACAGCCTAACTCTAACTTCCCTGACCCCACAGCCTAACCCCCTCTACCCCACAATCTAACCCTAATCTCCCCCACCATGCAACCTAACTCTAACTTCCCTGACCCCACAGCCTAACGCTAACCTCCCCCACCCCTAACCAGTGGGTGGCTCATACTTAAGTTTAGTAAGGGGCTGCTGCTGCATGGAGAGGAGGAGGGGAGAGCCCTGTCAACCAGTTCCCGGCACCAGCTCACCCGGGACTGACAAAATAGGCAGCCCCCCCCCAAAAAAATAAATAAATAAATGATATATATAAATTCATGTGCACATACTCTGAGCAACACCACATTATGCCCCACAAAGTAATGCCCCTGATATCTAATTAAGCCTCACAGTAATGCCCCTGACACCATGTTAAGACTAAGGGCCAGTTCTATACCCTGTGGCACCAAAGTTTCCACTGGCGACCCCCCCAGCGGGAAAACAGTTAGTGCGCGCCGAAGGCGCGCAACAAAAATAAGAGCGTGGCTTCATAGGGGTGGGACGTGGCCACAGTTATGCTCCCAGTAGCTGTGCCCCCAGTAGATTTGCCCCAAGTAGTTGTGCCTCCAGTTGATTTGCCCCCAGTAGCTGTGCCTCCAGTATATTTGCCCCTAGTAGATTTGCCCCCTATAGATATGCCCCAGTAGTTGTGTCCCCTAAAGCTATGCCCCCAGTAATTTGCCCCAGTAGTTATGCCCCGCCCCCCTGTAGTTGTGCCCCCTGTCGCTGTGCCCCCAGTGGTTGTGCCCCCTGTTGCTGTGCCCCTTAGTAACCACTTACAAACACACACACACACACACACAAAAAAAACAATACTTACCACTGCCCCGTTCCTGCTTCCCGACTGCTGCTGATCCGTCTGGTCGCCCACGGCTCCTCTCTATGGGAGAGACGTCATGACGTCTCTCCCATAGCAGTGCCGCGCAGATACTAGAGGTCAATAATAACCTCTAGCATGTGACAAGTGTGCCGGCTACAGCGGACGCCCACATGGCTCACGGCGTCTGCTGCAGCCTGGGGGCAGGGTGTGGGTAGGCGGCGGGCACCTGCAGCTGCACCCCCGGGCCGCAACGCCCTGGGCGCATGCACTGCTTGCCGGCACCAAGAACCGCTCCTGTTAAGACTCCACAGTTATGCCCCTCTCACCATATTATGCCCACACTGTAATAATGCCCTATGCCACAGTACTTGCTCATTGTCAGAACTTCTGCTCGTGGTTAGGGGTTCTGCTCATTGTCAAGGGTTCTGCTCGTTGTCAGTAGAGATGTGCACTTGAAATTTTTCGGGTTTTGTGTTTTGGTTTTGGGTTCGGTTCCGCGGCCGTGTTTTGGGTTCGACCGCGTTTTGGCAAAACCTCACCGAATTTTTTTTGTCGGATTCGGGTGTGTTTTGGATTCGGGTGTTTTTTTCAAAAAACACTAAAAAAAAGCTTAAATCATAGAATTTGGGGGTCATTTTGATCCCAAAGTATTATTAACCTCAAAAACCATAATTTCCACTCATTTTCAGTCTATTCTGAATACCTCACACCTCACAATATTATTTTTAGTCCTAAAATTTGCACCGAGGTCGCTGGATGACTAAGCTAAGCGACCCTAGTGGCCGACACAAACACCTGGCCCATCTAGGAGTGGCACTGCAGTGTCACGCAGGATGGCCCTTCCAAAAAACACTCCCCAAACAGCACATGACGCAAAGAAAAAAAGAGGCGCAATGAGGTAGCTGTGTGAGTAAGATAAGCGACCCTAGTGGCCGACACAAACACCTGGCCCATCTAGGAGTGGCACTGCAGTGTCACGCAGGATGGCCCTTCCAAAAAACACTCCCCAAACAGCACATGACGCAAAGAAAAAAAGAGGCGCAATGAGGTAGCTGTGTGAGTAAGATAAGCGACCCTAGTGGCCGACACAAACACCTGGCCCACCTAGGAGTGTCACTGCAGTGTCACGCAGGATGGCCCTTCCAAAAAACACTCCCCAAACAGCACATGACGCAAAGAAAAAAAGAGGCGCAATGAGGTAGCTGTGTGAGTAAGATAAGCGACCCTAGTGGCCGACACAAACACCTGGCCCATCTAGGAGTGGCACTGCAGTGTCACGCAGGATGGCCCTTCCAAAAAACACTCCCCAAACAGCACATGACGCAAAGAAAAAAAGAGGCGCAATGAGGTAGCTGTGTGAGTAAGATAAGCGACCCTAGTGGCCGACACAAACACCTGGCCCATCTAGGAGTGGCACTGCAGTGTCACGCAGGATGGCCCTTCCAAAAAACACTCCCCAAACAGCACATGACGCAAAGAAGAAAAAAAGAGGCGCAATGAGGTAGCTGTGTGAGTAAGCTAAGCGACCCTAGTGGCCGACACAAACACCTGGCCCATCTAGGAGTGGCACTGCAGTGTCACGCAGGATGGCCCTTCCAAAAAACACTCCCCAAACAGCACATGACGCAAATAAAAATGAAAGGCGCAATGAGGTAGCTGTGTGAGTAAGATAAGCGACCCTAGTGGCCAACACAAAAACCTGGCCCATCTAGGAGTGGCACTGCAGTGTCACGCAGGATGGCCCTTCCAAAAAACACTCCCCAAACAGCACATGACGCAAAGAAAAAAAGAGGCGCAATGAGGTAGCTGTGTGAGTAAGATAAGCGACCCTAGTGGCCGACACAAACACCTGGCCCATCTAGGAGTGGCACTGCAGTGTCACGCAGGATGGCCCTTCCAAAAAACACTCCCCAAACAGCACATGACGCAAAGAAGAAAAAAAGAGGCGCAATGAGGTAGCTGTGTGAGTAAGCTCAGCGACCCTAGTGGCCGACACAAACGCCTGGCCCATCTAGGAGTGGCACTGCAGTGTCACGCAGGATGGCCCTTCCAAAAAACACTCCCCAAACAGCACATGACGCAAATAAAAATGAAAGAAAAAAGAGGTGCAAGATGGAATTGTCCTTGGGCCCTCCCACCCACCCTTATGTTGTATAAACAGGACATGCACACTTTAACCAACCCATCATTTCAGTGACAGGGTCTGCCACACGACTGTGACTGAAATGACGGGTTGGTTTGGACCCCCACCGAAAAAGAAGCAATTAATCTCTCCTTGCACAAACTGGCTCTACAGAGGCAAGATGTCCACCTCATCATCATCCTCCGATATATCACCGTGTACATCCCGCTCCTCACAGATTATCAATTCGTCCCCACTGGAATCCACCATCTCAGCTCCCTGTGTACTTTGTGGAGGCAATTGCTGCTGGTCAATGTCTCCACGGAGGAATTGATTATAATTCATTTTAATGAACATCATCTTCTCCACATTTTCTGGAAGTAACCTCGTACGCCGATTGCTGACAAGGTGAGCGGCGGCACTAAACACTCTTTCGGAGTACACACTTGTGGGAGGGCAACTTAGGTAGAATAAAGCCAGTTTGTGCAAGGGCCTCCAAATTGCCTCTTTTTCCTGCCAGTATAAGTACGGACTGTCTGACGTGCCTACTTGGATGCGGTCACTCATATAATCCTCCACTATTCTTTCAATGGGGAGAGAATCATATGCAGTGACAGTAGACGACATGTCCGTAATCGTTGTCAGGTCCTTCAGTCCGGACCAGATGTCAGCATCAGCAGTCGCTCCAGACTGCCCTGCATCACCGCCAGCGGGTGGGCTCGGAATTCTGAGCCTTTTCCTCGCACCCCCAGTTGCGGGAGAATGTGAAGGAGGAGATGTTGACAGGCGCGTTCCGCTTGACTTGACAATTTTGTCACCAGCAGGTCTTTGAACCCCAGCAGACTTGTGTCTGCCGGAAAGAGAGATCCAAGGTAGGTTTTAAATCTAGGATCGAGCACGGTGGCCAAAATGTAGTGCTCTGATTTCAACAGATTGACCACCCGTGAATCCTTGTTAAGCGAATTAAGGGCTCCATCCACAAGTCCCACATGCCTAGCGGAATCGCTCCCTTTTAGCTCCTCCTTCAATGCCTCCAGCTTCTTCTGCAAAAGCCTGATGAGGGGAATGACCTGACTCAGGCTGGCAGTGTCTGAACTGACTTCACGTGTGGCAAGTTCAAAAGGTTGCAGAACCTTGCACAACGTTGAAATCATTCTCCACTGCGCTTGAGACAGGTACATTCCACCTACTATATTGTGCTCAATTGTATAGGCTTGAATGGCCTTTTGCTGCTCCTCCAACCTCTGAGGCATATATAGGGTTGAATTCCACCTCGTTACCACTTCTTGCTTCAGATGATGGCAGGGCAGGTTCAGGCGTTTTTGGTGGTGCTCCAGTCTTCTGTACGTGGTGCCTGTACGCCGAAAGTGTCCCGCAATTCTTCTGGCCACCGACAGCATCTCTTGCACGCCCCTGTCGTTTTTTAAAAAATTCTGCACCACCAAATTCAAGGTATGTGCAAAACATGGGACGTGCTGGAATTTGCCCATATTTAATGCACACACAATATTGCTGGCGTTGTCCGATGCCACAAATCCACAGGAGAGTCCAATTGGGGTAAGCCATTCCGCGATGATCTTCCTCAGTTGCCGTAAGAGGTTTTCAGCTGTGTGCGTATTCTGGAAACCGGTGATACAAAGCGTAGCCTGCCTAGGAAAGAGTTGGCGTTTGCGAGATGCTGCTACTGGTGCCGCCGCTGCTGTTCTTGCGGCGGGAGTCCATACATCTACCCAGTGGGCTGTCACAGTCATATAGTCCTGACCCTGCCCTGCTCCACTTGTCCACATGTCCGTGGTTAAGTGGACATTGGGTACAACTGCATTTTTTAGGACACTGGTGAGTCTTTTTCTGACGTCCGTGTACATTCTCGGTATCGCCTGCCTAGAGAAGTGGAACCTAGATGGTATTTGGTAACGGGGGCACACTACCTCAAGAAACTGTCTAGTTCCCTGTGAACTAACGGCGGATACCGGACGCACGTCTAACACCAACATAGTTGTCAAGGCCTCAGTTATCCGCTTTGCAACAGGATGACTGCTGTGATATTTCATCTTCCTCGCAAAGGACTGTTGGACAGTCAATTGCTTGGTGGAAGTAGTAAAAGTGGTCTTACGACTTCCCCTCTGGGATGACCATCGACTCCCAGCAGCAACAACAGCAGCGCCAGCAGCAGTAGGCGTTACACGCAAGGATGCATCGGAGGAATCCCAGGCAGGAGAGGACTCGTCAGAATTGCCAGTGACATGGCCTGCAGGACTATTGGCATTCCTGGGGAAGGAGGAAATTGACACTGAGGGAGTTGGTGGGGTGGTTTGCGTGAGCTTGGTTACAAGAGGAAGGGATTTACTGGTCAGTGGACTGCTTCCGCTGTCGCCCAAAGTTTTTGAACTTGTCACTGACTTATTATGAATGCGCTGCAGGTGACGTATAAGGGAGGATGTTCCGAGGTGGTTAACGTCCTTACCCCTACTTATTACAGCTTGACAAAGGCAACACACGGCTTGACAAATGTTGTCCGCATTTCTGGTGAAATACTTCCACACCGAAGAGCTGATTTTTTTGGTATTTTCACCAGGCATGTCAACGGCCCTATTCCTCCCACGGACAACAGGTGTCTCCCTGGGTGCCTGACTTAAACAAACCACCTCACCATCAGAATCCTCCTTGTCAATTTCCTCCCCAGCGCCAGCAACACCCATATCCTCCTCATCCTGGTGTACTTCAACACTGACATCTTCAATCTGACTATCAGGAACTGGACTGCGGGTGCTCCTTCCAGCACTTGCAGGGGGCGTGCAAATGGTGGAAGGCGCATGCTCTTCACGTCCAGTGTTGGGAAGGTCAGGCATCGCAACCGACACAATTGGACTCTCCTTGTGGATTTGGGATTTCGAAGAACGCACAGTTCTTTGCGGTGCTTTTGCCAGCTTGAGTCTTTTCATTTTTCTAGCGAGAGGCTGAGTGCTTCCATCCTCATGTGAAGCTGAACCACTAGCCATGAACATAGGCCAGGGCCTCAGCCGTTCCTTGCCACTCCGTGTGGTAAATGGCATATTGGCAAGTTTACGCTTCTCCGACAATTTTATTTTAGATTTTGGAGTCCTTTTTTTACTGATATTTGGTGTTTTGGATTTTACATGCTCTGTACTATGACATTGGGCATCGGCCTTGGCAGACGACGTTGCTGGCATTTCATCGTCTCGGCCATGACTAGTGGCAGCAGCTTCAGCACGAGGTGGAAGTGGATCTTGATCTTTCCCTAATTTTGGAACCTCAACATTTTTGTTCTCCATATTTTAATAGGCACAACTAAAAGGCACCTCAGGTAAACAATGGAGATGGATGGATACTAGTATACTTATGGATGGACCAGCGACTGCCGACACAGAGGTAGCTACAGCCGTGGACTACCGTACTGTGTCTGCTGCTAATATAGACTGGATGATAATGAGATGAAATTAATATATATATATATATATATATATATATAATATCACTAGTACTGCAGCCGGACAGGTATATATATTTATTATGTAATGACTGATGACGGACCTGCTGGACACTGTCAGCTCAGCAGCACCGCAGACTGCTACAGTAAGCTACTATAGTAGTATGTATCAAGAAGAAAAAAAAAAAAAAAAAACACGGGTAGGTGGTATACAATTATGGATGGACCAGCGACTGCCGACACAGAGGTAGCTACAGCCGTGGACTACCGTACTGTGTCTGCTGCTAATATAGACTGGATGATAATGAGATGAAATTAATATATATATATATAATATCACTAGTACTGCAGCCGGACAGGTATATATATTTATTATGTAATGACTGATGACGGACCTGCTGGACACTGTCAGCTCAGCAGCACCGCAGACTGCTACAGTAAGCTACTATAGTAGTATGTATCAAGAAGAAAGAAAAAAAAAAAACCACGGGTAGGTGGTATACAATTATGGATGGACCAGCGACTGCCGACACAGAGGTAGCTACAGCCGTGGACTACCGTACTGTGTCTGCTGCTAATATAGACTGGATGATAATGAGATGAAATTAATATATATATATATATATATATATATATAATATCACTAGTACTGCAGCCGGACAGGTATATATATTTATTATGTAATGACTGATGACGGACCTGCTGGACACTGTCAGCTCAGCAGCACCGCAGACTGCTACAGTAAGCTACTATAGTAGTATGTATCAAGAAGAAAGAAAAGAAAAAAAAACACGGGTAGGTGGTATACAATTATATATATATTATATACAATTATATATATATATATATATATATTAAACTGGTGGTGATTAATTAAACTGGTGGTCAGGTCACTGGTCACACTATCAGCAACTTGCAAGTAGTACTCCTAAGCAGACAATCACAATATATATACTGGTGGACAGTGTGGTCACAATGGCAGTGTGGCACTCTGGCAGCAAAAGTGTGCACTGTACGTTAAAATATGTACTCCTGCTCTCAGACTCTAACTGCTCCCCACTGTCTCCCCCACAAGTCAGATATACAGTCACACTATCACTTCAGCAAGTAGTAGTACTCCTCCTAATGCTCCCCAAAATTACTAAAGTAAATACTGTGTCTCTCTCTACTCTAGTCTCACTCTCTTCTCTATAAACGGAGAGGACGCCAGCCACGTCCTCTCCCTATCAATCTCAATGCACGTGTGAAAATGGCGGCGACGCGCGGCTCCTTATATAGAATCCGAGTCTCGCGATAGAATCCGAACCTCGCGAGAATCCAACAGCGGGATGATGACGTTCGGGCGCGCTCGGGTTAACCGAGCAAGGCGGGAAGATCCGAGTCGCTCGGACCCGTGTAAAAAAACATGAAGTTCGGGCGGGTTCGGATTCCGAGGAACCGAACCCGCTCATCTCTAGTTGTCAGGGATCCGAACCTTCCCAAAGGCGGCCCATGCCACTGGTCTGCGCCTGCCCCCTTCAAACTACTGAAAATGTCCCTCCCAAAATGGCCGCTGTCTCCTCTAGCATCTTTAATATCTGTCTCCTCTGAGGCCATTTTGGGAGGGACATAGTATTCCATATGGAACAGTGTTATTGTACAGCAGCGATATCAGGGCTTTTTCTCCAGCAGCTTGTTGGTTACTGCTTGGGCGGAGAAAGACGGGCACTAAGACACACGGGTGGTGGGTGGTGACAGGCGGGCGCCCGATGCTGACGGGAGAACGGGGGCCCCGCTCTCAGTTTACTGCAGGGGCAATATTCCAGGGCAGTGGGCGGTATGAGGCAGATCGGCTTGGGCCTTCCCCTCTCTGTCAGAGTGGCAGGGCCCTGGACAACTGTCCCTATAGTCTCCCATTGATGGTGGCCCTAAATGCCAGGACCAGTGCATGCGCAGACACCGCAGTTCGACTGCACATGCGCAAAACCCCAGCTTCTATGGACTGCTTTGGCTGCAGCCCATAGAAGCCGGATTGGGCTGCTCCAAAGGCAGGAACGCACGCCTACAGGAACCACACTCTCTGTCAATCGCAGCTTGGTCTGGCAGTTCCAGAGGGAGGAAACACCTCCCAATGGGACTGCCTTGTGTGTCTGTGACTGACGGGTAGGACTTCCAATGCCAGTGACCCTGACCGTCCCCTCCTGCTGCCTAACCCTACACCCCCACCGCAGTCTAACCCTAAATTACCTGACCCCACAGCCTAACTCTAACCTCCCCTACCCTGAAGCCTAAGCCTAAACTCCTCCACCCTGCATCTTAACCCTAACCTCCCCCACTGTAGCCTAACCCTAACCCCCCGGCAGCCTAACACTAACCTCCTCCATCTTGCAGCCTAACCTAACCTCCCCTACCATAGCTTAACCCTTACCTCCCTCTGCAGCCTAACCCAGTGGCGTAACTACTGCCCCCAAAGCCCTCGCGGTGGCTTAGGGGCGCAGGCTGCGGAGGCGCCGCAACTGATTTAGCGCAGATTGACATGCGGATGAGCGTCCGCATGTCAATCTGCTGTCTCCTCTCCCTCCTTCCATCCGCTGCTGTGATGGAGGGACAAGGAGGGCACAGCACGCGCCTCTCCTGTGTCCCTCCTGGATCTCCGGTGGGTCTAATAAATGAAGTGCCGTACGTGAGATCTGATTGGCTCATGAACCGGCACTTCCTTTAACAAACCCGCCGGAGACACAGGAGGGACACAGGAGAGGTGCGCGCTGTGCCCTCCATGTCCCTCCATCACAAAACAGCGGGGGAGCGTGGGGGGGGGGGGGGGGGAATTTAACTGGCACTGGGGGAGCATTTTCGGCGCACAGGGGGAGGGGGAGCACTTCGGGGGGCATATGTGGCACTGGGGGGTAATGGTATATGTGTACCTGACACATGGGGGGACTATATTTGGCACTGGGGGCATGTGAGTACCTGGCACTGTGGGGGAATATCTGGCACTGGGGGCATATGTGGCACTGGGAGCACAGCCCTAGCAACAAGCACTACCCCCTAGCAACAAGCATGACACCCAGTGCATGAAACCCCTGGCAACAAGCATGACATCCAGTGCATGAAACCCCTGGCAACAAGCATGACACCCTGAGCATGAAAACCCCTGGCACCGTGCATGGAACCAAGAGCATGAAACCCCTGGCAACGAGCAGGTAATTAGAAGCCTTACTGTAGGACTTAATGTGTAATGGGCATTACGGTGAGTGGCATAATGTATCACGGACATTGCGGTGTGTGTCATAATGTGTCACAGGCATTACGGTGTGTGGCATACTATATCATGGGCATTGTGGTATGTCGTATAATGTCTCAGGGGCATTGCAGTGTGGCATAATGTATAACGGGCATTGCGGTGTGTGGCATAGGGTATAACGGGCATTGCGGTATGTGTCACAGGCATTACGGTGTATGGTATACTATATCACGGGCATTGTGATATGTGGTATAATGTCTCAGGGTCATTACAGTGTGTGGCATAATGTATCACGAACATTGCGGTGTGTGTTATAATGGGTCAGGCATTACGGTGTGTTGTATACTACATCACGGGCATTGTGGCATTGTGGTATGTGGTATAATGTCTCAGGGTCATTGCGGTGTGTGTCAAAATGTGTCACAGACATTGTATGTGCTATAATGTATCAGGGGCATTGCAGTGTGTAGCATAATGTATAACAGGCATTGCGATTCCTGTCATAATGTGTCACAGGCATTACGGTGTATGGCATAATGTGTCGGGGGCATTACGGTGTGTGCATATTGTGACGTGCATTATTATGTGTGGCATAATGTCTAAGGGCCATTGCAGTATGTGGCATAATGTATACTGGGCATTACTATAAGGAGGAAAAATGACAAATAATGTAAGGGGCATGAATCAGGATTATTTTTCTTTCCTGTGGTGGCCAACGTCTGGGCGTGCAGGTTGCAAAACTGGGGTATAAGGTAGAGATGAGCGGGTTCGGTTCCTCGGAATCCGAACCCCCCCGAACTTCAGCCTTTTTACACGGGTCCGAGGCAGACTCGGATCTTCCCGCCTTGCTCGGCTAACCCGAGCGCGCCCGAACGTTATCATCATCCCGCTGTCGGATTCTTGCGAGGCTCGGATTCTATCGCGAGACTCGGATTCTATATAAGGAGCCGCGCGTCGCCGCCATTTTCACACGTGCATTGAGATTGATAGGGAGAGGACGTGGCTGGCGTCCTCTCCGTTTAGATAGAGAGTGAGACACTTGAATTAGTAATTTAATTTTAGTAATTTTGGGGAGCATTAGGAGTACTCAGAGAGTGCAGAGTTTTGCTGATAGTTATACTAGTGACCACCAGTTTTATTTATTATTTAAAATCCGTTCTCTGCCTGAAAAAAAACGATACACAGTCACATACCATATCTGTGCTCAGCCTCAGTGTGCTGCATGATAAATTGATAATATCATCTATGTATATCTGACTGTGCTGAGTGCTCACTGCTCACACAGCTTAATTGTGGGGGAGACTGGGGACGGGGAGCAGTTAGGCAGGCAGAGATCCGCATAGGCTCGAAGCCACATAAACTCCCTGAATTTTTCTGACATGTGTTGAGGATAGGCAGGGCTAGCCTTAGTGATTGACAGTGGTGGTCAGGTGACAGATGGGTGCCTATTAGGGATAGGTAGGAGGAGTTTGCACAGGGGTATATAGTTCAGGGTTTTGGCAGCCATCTTCCTCTTGCCAGTTTTTCTTGGATGAGGGTAAGGCATACTGTCAGCATTTTGTCAGTTATTTCCCCTCTTTTAAATACTGCATATACTACTGCTCCCTCCCTTTATATTACAGTCAGTGTACGCTTTAGGTGTTATCCACACTGTTTTGCTGCAGCATGCCCCGTCCCAGAAGATCAGCGCCCCCCCCCCCCCCCCGCCGCCTGGCTGAGGCCTCCCGACCGCTCGCGGTAGCGGGCTATCGCCGGCCGCGGGAGCGCGCGGTCCCCCCCTCCGCTTCGCCGCCCGCCGGAGACAGGGTCCTGCTCTCCACGGGCGGCGGTGCTTCCCCAGCGTCGGCCTCCACAGGCGTTAGTACGCCTCTCCACACGGCCGCGATTGGCGGGTCACGTGACCCGGCGGGTGGGTGCCGCGAATCAGCGGTGAGGAGGGGAATGACGGGGCTTTCACCGGCCAGCTCCCCTGCGGGTGCCTGGCTGGTGCAGGATGTAGTGTCCCTGCCTTCTGGTCCAGGGACAACGGGGGGTGCGGGGCCTGCGTTTGAGCATGCGCAGGCTCTGTTTCCCCCCACCGTTTCCATAGGTGCCAATATCGTGGGGGGCAGCGGGGTGTCACGCGTCAGCGGGCAGACATCTGGGATTTACCCCGGGGCGCTCCCGGTGTCCCAGATACTGCTGCCGCCTGTGAGTGGCCTGTGGCCCAGCAAGCCGACGCCGTCTGCTAGCCAGCTCCTGGTGCACCAGATGGGGTCAGGACCAAGTTCCTTGGCCACTCCATTCGGGTACCGGGGCGGCACGTATACGGCTTCGCCCGCGGGTTTCCTTCCGGCGGCTTCGGTGTCAGTGGCCTGGTCGGGGTCATTGCAGCTCCCGGTCATGACTTCCGGGGCGGCACCCGCATTCCGCGGGGTTCCTGCCCCCTTTTCGTCCACTTATTTGCCGGCGGCGTTTACGCACGCGCAGGGATCGGTGACCTCATGGCCCACGCCGAGTGGTCCGGGTTTTGCGCAACGGGGGGGTTCTTACTCCAGTGGTTTTACCCCAGGGGCCGTCGGCCAGACGCCTTACTGGGCGTCGCCGTTTTCACAGGCTCCGTCCACTTGGCACGCTGGTTTTACTTCCCCGGGCACAGTGCCTCCAGCGTCTGGCGCTGCGTTTGAAATGACGGGCGTCGCGACACCGGGCTTGCCCGCACTCGGTTCGCGGCCCCCGCTTGCGGCTCCCCCTCCCCCGCTACCTCCGGTTCCCCCCCCGGAGGTGGCTGCTTTTGTGCCTCCCCCCCCCCCCCCCCCCCCCGGCCGGATTGTCGTGGGCCACGACGACAGCAACATCCAGCGAGGCACAGACAGGAGCGGCGAAGCAGGCTGAACATGTGGAGACGGGGGGATCTCGGGTCCCTGAAGAGGTTCCATCCGGCCCCGCCATCGCAGCAGTGGACGCGGGGGGTCCTCCGGGAACGGGTGAGACAGTTAATCCTTCTTCTGATAGCTCTTCTTCCAGCTCCTCTTCTGATACTAGGTCTTCCGGGTCCCCCAGGCGCCCGCGTAAGTTAGCTAGGCTCATTGCGCATCGCTTGCACAAGAAAGAGAGGAAGGCTAAGGGCGCAGCTGCGGCAGCCACGCCTGACCCTCCGCGTTTTACGGAAATGGTGCACTGCGCTAACACTGCGGTCACCAGGGGTTTACGTAAACGGATGAGGGAGAAGATTAAGAAAGGCAAATACGTCGACATGTTCACCCTTACGGATGACATGCGGAAGGCTTTCGATAAGGCCAAGAAGGTTGGTGGCATTGGCGAGAATGCATTTCGCAATTTTCACCAGTGGCTCCGGGGGGTTTTAGTGTTCACGGCGTGCTACGCCGAGACGAGGCCTAAGGAATATCACAACACGGTCAAGTATTTGTACCTGGTGCATGAAATGTACTTGACATCCAAGGGTTACGCGTGGAGGGATTACGATGAGAAATTCCGTCGTAACCAAGACGGTAACCCGACACTACCCTTGGGTTTCAAGGACGTGGAAGTTTGGTTAGAGGTCACTCATCAGAATAGGCCCCTTTATGAAGCCCAGGGCGGTAAGCCGGGTTTAAATGTCCGGCCGAGCCCGCCCACGGGGAATAAAGGGAAATGCTTTGCCTTCAACGAGGGCAAGTGTTCCCGGGGGGCTAACTGCCGTTTTCGCCACTCCTGCAAGGCGTGCGGCGGGGGGCACCCGGCCAAAGATTGCCAGTCCCCTTCCGGGTCCAGGCCCTCTGATGCTGCCGAGGTGCCCGGAAGTGGAAAGTAAGGCGTTTTCCCCCATCAACGTCCCTGAATTGGCTAAATGGTTGGGCAGTTACCCCGACGTCACTTCGGGGTTGTTTTTGTTGGAAGGTTTTCGTAGCGGTTTCAGGCTTCCCATCCCGGATTCCGTCCTCGTGGTCTCCAGGCGCAATTTAAAATCTGCACGGGATTTCCCCTCCGTGGTCGCCCGTAAGGTTCGGGCGGAAATCGATTTGGGGCGCATGTGCGGCCCTTTCCCGTCCCCTCCCCTGCCCCGGCTGTGCATTTCACCGTTAGGGGTGGTCCCCAAGAAAGCTCAGGGTAAATTCCGCCTCATCCAGCATTTGTCACACCCCCGTGGCGGCTCGGTCAACGACTCTATCCCGGAGGAAGCTTGCAGGGTGCGATATCAATCGTTTGATGAGGCCCTGCGGTTAGTCCAAAGGGCGGGTCCCGGCGCCCTCATGGCCAAGCTGGACATTGAGTCCGCTTTCCGCCTCCTGCCCATCCACCCCGACTCCCTGCGTTTCCTTGGTTTCAGGTTAAGGGGTGGGTATTATGTAGACAGGTGCTTGCCCATGGGGTGTTCCATTTCTTGTGCCTATTTTGAGAAATTCAGCTCATTTTTGCATTGGTGCATAGTGTCGGCCTCCGGCCACCCGGGGGTCGCCCACTACCTAGACGATTTTCTCTTTGTGGGTCCAAGGGTGGGGTCGGCGTGCGGGGATGTACTGGGTTTAGCTCAGACTTTATTCGGTCGCCTGGGCGTTCCCGTGGCCTCGGATAAGACCGAGGGGCCCACGGCATGCCTCAGTTACTTGGGCATTGAAATCGATTCGGAAGCCGGCTGTTGCCGGCTTCCGGCCGATAAGGTGCTCAAATTGTTGGGTCTCATAGAGCAGTGCCTCCTCTCGCGCAGGTTCAGACTACAACGGGTTCAGTCGTTGCTCGGGTCATTTAATTTTGCGTGCAGGATCATACCCATGGGCCGGGTTTTCTGCCGTAAACTTGAGAGATCCATAGCGGGGGTACGGAAACCTCACCATACGGTTTATATTTCGCGCGAGGTTAGGGAGGACTTGAGAACCTGGTCCACTTTCTTGGTTTCTTTTAACCGGGAGGTGTTGTGGCCAGCAAAACGCTGTTCCAACGCTGCGTTACAACTTTTCACCGACGCTGCTGGTGGTTCGGGCTTTGGGGCTTTTTTCAGAACACAGTGGTGCGCCGCGCCTTGGCCCACAGCATGGGTGACCCGAGGGTTTACAAAGAACTTGCTCCTGCTGGAGTTATTCCCCTTGATAGTGGCGGTTGAGTTGTGGGCACCCAGCTTGTCGGATCGGAGTATTGTATTTCGCTGCGACAATCTGGGCGTCGTGCACGCCGTTAATAACCAGCGCTCGTCCTCTCCTGAGGCTCTGCGCTTGTTGCGTTATCTTGTGCTCAAGTGCTTGAGGCATAACATTCATTTCACGGCTGCGCATGTCCCAGGGGTTGACAACAGAATTGCTGACGCACTGTCGCGTTTTGAGTTCGACAAGTTTAGGGAGCTGGTACCTGATGCGGAGGTTGGGGGTCTATTGGTGCCGCCCTTCCTGTGGAGAATCGTTGACTAAGGCCCTCCCCGGTGAGTGGGTCTTGCCCCTGCGGGCGGGATACCGTTTGGGTTTGGGCAACCGGCATTCAGTTGGCTAGGCTTGCGCCTAGTATAAGGATCCGTTAAGTATTGTTGTTATTGCGCCTGTTGCGCGAACCCGGAAACGTGTTTTACTCGTCGGTTTTTGAACGGCTAGCGTTCAGAAATGGAGGGTGTGAAGTGAATTTTTAAATTTTCCTCCGAGGGGACCGAATTACAATTGGCATTCACACAAGGTTCACGGGAGGTTTTTTGAGTTTTCTCCTTCACTCGGGTTCTTACTTGCATGTTTAAGTTAATTTGTTTTGATCTTTATAATGTCTGACGGTAAGGAATTTTCTTTTTGCAGCTACTTTGGACATCTCGGATCAGATTTGGCTCATTGGCCATTCTTTTATTTTTTGGGCGGAGAGGCATCCAATGGCAGGACGAACGGGCGAACTATTTGGGGACAAGGTAGTTAGATGGTTAGGAGTTAGAGGTTTACGTTGGATGGGTTTACTTCGCTTGCTGTTTCGCCATGAGCGGAGGTGGGGGCGGCCCGGCTGGGTTGTCATTCACCTCGGGGGGAATGATATGGGGAGGGTCAAAGGCATTGATCTCATCTTGAGTTTCAAAGCGGACTTAGTGGCGTTACGGGCATCTTGGCCACGGGTGATAGTGGTGTGGTCCGACATAGTGCCCCGTTTACATTGGCGGGGTGCCATTCGTTTCTCCGCTATAGAAAAAGCTAGGAAGAAAGTTAATTCCGCAGTGTCAGTATACGTGCAGGCAATAGGAGGTTTAGTGGTTAGGCATCCGCTTTTGGTGCTGCACAATGTGCAGTTTTATAGGGAAGATGGTATTCACCTTTCCCCTGCGGGTATTGGTGTGTTCTTGGACAGTATTTTTAGAGTACTGTCCGGTTGAATCTCTTCTCCTGTTGTTGGTGGATGGCGGTCTGCGGTTTTTTGTTAAAATCCTTGTTGTGGCGGAAAGTCGCTACCAGCCAGCGGTCAAATAGTTACATAAGTGGTCACTGTGGGGCACCCCCTTTTGAATGAACAGCGAGTATGCCCTCCCCTTGCGGGTGGACTACGGATGTTCCCGTGCGGGTTCGTCCACGGCTCTGCTAAAGTAAGGGGGGTGAGCCTGCGCAGTGCAGGTTATGTTAAGGAGGCGGTTGTGAGGCCCCTCCTATTTTATGGTTTATTATAGTTGACTGGTGCTGGTGAGTTGGTAGCGCCTTTTTCTTGCCATCCTCCAATATTCTTAGTTTAAACGACAGGTCACCAAACAATAAATATCTGTTTGACCTTTTAAATCTAGCAGTTGGTGTCCGTGTGTTTATTTCTTAGTGATAAGCTAGCTAGTTATAAATGTTAAGTTCGTCGGAATAAAGTCATGGGTGATTTCAGATTTAGGCAGGCAGAGATCCGCATAGGCTCGAAGCCACATAAACGCCCTGAATTTTTCTGACATGTGTTGAGGATAGGCAGGGCTAGCCTTAGTGATTGACAGTGGTGGTCAGGTGACAGATGGGTGCCTATTAGGGATAGGTAGGAGGAGTTTGCACAGGGGTATATAGTTCAGGGTTTTGGCAGCCATCTTCCTCTTGCCAGTTTTTCTTGGATGCCCTCCCACCCTCCCTATAAGGTTGCTTGAGGCTCGCTTTTCGGGCCTCTAATTCCATTTCTCAGCACGCTTTGATAGCCAGATGGGCGGAAAGTCGCTACCAGCCAGCGGTCAAATAGTTACATAAGTGGTCACTGTGGGGCACCCCCTTTTGAATGAACAGCGAGTATGCCCTCCCCTTGCGGGTGGACTACGGATGTTCCCGTGCGGGTTCGTCCACGGCTCTGCTAAAGTAAGGGGGGTGAGCCTGCGCAGTGCAGGTTATGTTAAGGAGGCGGTTGTGAGGCCCCTCCTATTTTATGGTTTATTATAGTTGACTGGTGCTGGTGAGTTGGTAGCGCCTTTTTCTTGCCATCCTCCAATATTCTTAGTTTAAACGACAGGTCACCAAACAATAAATATCTGTTTGACCTTTTAAATCTAGCAGTTGGTGTCCGTGTGTTTATTTCTTAGTGATAAGCTAGCTAGTTATAAATGTTAAGTTCGTCGGAATAAAGTCATGGGTGATTTATAGCAGGAGAACATAACAGTGCACACTTTTGCTGCCAGTGTGACTGACCAGTGACCACCAGTATATAAATACTGGCTGCTTTTGCATGTAGCCCACAAATGCTGGACAGCTTTGTTTTACACTGCAATTTAGATTTCAGTTTGGGAATGCCCCTCTCATATCTACATCTCTCTGCACATTTTACATCTGCCCCACCTGCAGTGCAGCATGGTTTATCCTGGTGCTTTGCTATTATTGTCTGCCTGAAAAAGTTAAACACTCGTGTGGTGTTTTTTTTTTTCTATTCTATAAACGCATTCTGCTGACAGTGTCCAGCAGGTTCGTCATTCATTATATTATAATATATACCTGCAGTAGTGATATATATATATTTTTTATATCATTATCATCCAGTCTATACTAGCAGACGCAGTACGGTAGTCCACGGCTGTAGCTACCTCTGTGTCGGCAGTGCTCGTCCATAATTGTATACCTACCTGTGGTGGGTTTTTTTTTTCTATCTTCTTCATACTAGTAGTTTAGGAGTCTGCTGCTGACAGTGTCCAGCAGGTCCGTCATTATATAATATATACCTGTCCTGCAGTAGTGATATATATATATTTCTCTAACGTCCTAAGTGGATGCTGGGGACTCCGTCAGGACCATGGGGTTTAGCGGCTCCGCAGGAGACAGGGCACAATAATAAAAGCTTTAGGATCAGGTGGTGTGCACTGGCTCCTCCCCCTATGACCCTCCTCCAAGCCTCAGTTAGATTCTTGTGCCCGGCCGAGAAGGGTGCAATCTAGGTGGCTCTCCTGAGCTGCTTAGAATAAAAGTTTAAGTTAGGTTTTTTATTTTCAGTGAGTCCTGCTGGCAACAGGCTCACTGCTACGAGGGACTTAGGGGAGAGAAGTAAACTCACCTGCGTGCAGGATGGATTTGCTTCTTAGGCTACTGGACACCATTAGCTCCAGAGGGAGTCGGAACACAGGTCTCACCCTGGGGTTCGTCCCGGAGCCGTGCCGCCGACCCCCCTTGCAGATGCCGAAGTTGAAGAGGTCCAGAGGTCCAGAAACAGGCGGCAGAAGACTTTCAGTCTTCATAAGGTAGCGCACAGCACTGCAGCTGTGCGCCATTGTTGTCAGCACACTTCATACCAGCGGTCACTGAGGGTGCAGGGCGCTGGGGGGGGCGCCCTGGGCAGCAATGTATTATACCTTTTCTCTGACGTCCTAGTGGATGCTGGGACTCCGTAAGGACCATGGGGAATAGCGGCTCCGCAGGAGACAGGGCACAAAATAAAAGCTTAAGGATCAGGTGGTGTGCACTGGCTCCTCCCTCTATGACCCTCCTCCAAGCCTCAGTTAGATTTTTGTGCCCGGCCGAGAAGGGTGCAATCTAGGTGGCTCTCCTGAGCTGCTTAGAATAAAAGTTTAGTTTAGGATTTTTTATTTTCAGTGAGTCCTGCTGGCAACAGGCTCACTGCATCGTGGGACTAAGGGGAGAAGAAACGGACTCACCTGAGTGCAGAGTGGATCGGGTTTCTTAGGCTACTAGACATTAGCTCCAGAGGGACGATCACAGGTTCAGCCTGGATGGGTCACCGGAGCCGCGCCGCCGTCCCCCTTACAGAGCCAGAAGAGACGAAGAGGTCCGGTGAAATCGGCGGCAGAAGACGATCCTGTCTTCAGACTAAGGTAGCGCACAGCACCGCAGCTGTGCGCCATTGCTCTCAGCACACTTCACACTCCGGTCACTGAGGGTGCAGGGCGCTGGGGGGGAGCGCCCTGAGACGCAATATTACAGTATATACCTTAGGTGGCTAAAAAGAATACATCACATATAGCTCCTGGGCTATATGGATGTATTTTACCCCTGCCATTTTACACAGAAAAAGCGGGAGATAAGGACGTCGTGAAGGGGCGGAGCCTATCTCCTCAGCACACAAGCGCCATTTTCCCTCACAGCTCCGCTGGAAGGACGGCTCCCTGACTCTCCCCTGCAGTCCTGCTTCAGAATCAGGGTAAAAAAGAGAAGGGGGGGCACGTTTGGCAGCAAATAAATATATTAACAGCAGCTATAAGGGAGTAACACTTATATAAGGTTATCCCTGTATATATATATAGCGCTGGGTGTGTGCTGGCAGACTCTCCCTCTGTCTCTCCAAAGGGCTAAGTGGGGTCCTGTCCTCTATCAGAGCATTCCCGGTGTGTGTGCTGTGTGTCGGTACGCGTGTGTCGACATGTATGAGGAGGAAAATGATGTAGAGGCGGAGCAGTTGCCTGTGTTGGTGATGTCACCCCCTAGGGAGTCGACACCTGACTGGATGATTGTATTTAAACAATTAAATGATAATGTCAGCAATTTGCAAAAAACTGTTGACGACATGAGACAGCCGGCAAATCAATTAGTGCCTGTCCAGGCGTCTCAGACACCGTCAGGGGCGCTAAAACGCCCGTTACCTCAGTGGGTCGACACAGACCCTGACACAGATACTGAGTCTAGTGTCGACAGTGACGAGACAAACGTAATGTCCAGTAGGGCCACACGTTACATGATCACGGCAATGAAAGAGGCATTGAACCTTTCTGACACTACAAGTACCACAAAGAAGGGTATTATGTGGGGTGAGAAAAAACTACCAATAGTTTTTCCTGAGTCAGAGGAAATAAATGAGGTGTGTGAAAAAGCGTGGGTTTCCCCCGATAAAAAACAGCTAATTTCTAAAAAATTATTAGCATTATATCCTTTCCCGCCAGAGGTTAGGGCGCGTTGGGAAACACCCCCTAGGGTAGATAAGGCGCTCACACGTTTATCTAAACAAGTAGCGTTACCGTCTCCTGATACGGCCACCCTCAAAGAACCAGCTGATAGAAGGCTGGAATATATCCTAAAAAGTATATACACACATACTGGTGTTATACTGCGACCAGCAATCGCCTCAGCCTGGTCGCATGGTCGGATTCCCTGACTGAGAATATTGATACCCTGGATAGGGACAATATTTTGTTAACTATAGAACATTTAAAGGATGCATTACTATATATGCGTGATGCACAGAGGGATATTTGCACCCTGGCATCAAGAGTAAGTGCTATGTCCATCTCTGCCAGAAGAGCGTTATGGACGCGACAGTGGTCAGGGGATGCGGATTCCAAACGGCACATGGAAGTATTGCCGTATAAAGGGGAGGAGTTATTTGGGGCTGGTCTATCGGACCTGGTGGCCACGGCAACAGCTGGAAAATCCACCTTTTTACCCCAGGTCACTCCACATCAGCAGAAAAAGACACCGTCTTTTCAAACTCAGTCCTTTCGTTCCCATAAGTACAAGCGAGCAAAAGGCCACTCTTTTCTGCCCCGGGGCAGAGGAAGAGGAAAAAAACTGCACCATGCAGCCGCTTCCCAGGAGCAGAAGCCCTCCCCTGCTTCTGCCAAGTCTTCAGCATGACGCTGGGGCTTTACAAGCAGACTCAGATATGGTGGGGGCCCGTCTCAAGAATTTCAACGCGCAGTGGGCTCACTCGCAAGTGGATCCCTGGATTCTACAGGTAGTATCGCAGGGGTACAAACTGGAATTCGAGGCGTTTCCCCCTCGTCGGTTCCTGAAGTCTGCTTTACCAAAGTCTCCCTCCGACAGGGAGGCAGTTTTGGAAGCCATTCACAAGCTGTATTCCCAGCAGGTGATAATCAAGGTACCCCTCCTGCAACAAGGAAAGGGGTATTATTCCACGCTGTTTGTGGTACCGAAGCCGGACGGCTCGGTGAGACCAATTTTAAATCTGAAATCCTTGAACACTTACATAAAAAGGTTCAAATTCAAGATGGAGTCACTCAGAGCAGTGATAGCGAACCTGGAAGAAGGGGACTATATGGTGTCTCTGGACATCAAAGATGCTTATCTCCACGTCCCAATATACCCTTCTCACCAAGGGTACCTCAGGTTTGTAGTACAAAACTGTCATTATCAGTTTCAGACGCTGCCGTTTGGATTGTCCACGGCACCTCGGGTCTTTACCAAGGTAATGGCCGAAATGATGATTCTTCTACGAAGAAAAGGCATTTTAATTATCCCTTACTTGGACGATCTCCTGATAAGGGCAAGATCCAGGGAACAGTTAGAAGTCGGAGTAGCACTATCTCAGGTAGTGTTACGTCAGCACGGGTGGATTCTAAATATTCCAAAATCGCAGCTGATTCCAACGACACGTCTACTGTTCCTAGGAATGATTCTGGACACAGTCCAGAAGAAGGTGTTTGTCCCGGAGGAGAAGGCCAGGGAGTTATCCGAGCTAGTCAGGAACCTCCTAAAACCGGGCCAGGTCTCAGTGCATCAGTGCACGAGGGTCCTGGGAAAAATGGTGGCTTCTTACGAAGCGATTCCATTCGGAAGATTCCATGCAAGAACATTTCAGTGGGATCTACTGGACAAATGGTCCGGATCGCATCTGCAGATGCATCAGCGGATAACCCTGTCGCCAAGAACAAGGGTGTCTCTCCTGTGGTGGCTGCAGAGTGCTCATCTACTAGAGGGCCGCAGATTTGGCATTCAGGATTGGATCCTGGTAACCACGGATGCCAGCCTGAGAGGCTGGGGAGCAGTCACACAGGGAAGGAATTTCCAGGGCATGTGGTCAAGCATGGAAACATCTCTTCATATAAACATTCTGGAACTAAGGGCTATTTACAATGCCCTAAGTCAAGCAAAACCTCTGCTTCAGGGTCAGGCGGTGTTGATCCAATCGGACAACATCACGTCAGTCGCCCACGTAAACAGACAGGGCGGCACGAGAAGCAGGAGGGCAATGGCAGAAGCTGCAAGGATTCTTCGCTGGGCGGAAAATCATGTGATAGCACTGTCAGCAGTTTTCATTCCGGGAGTGGACAACTGGGAAGCAGACTTCCTCAGCAGACACGACCTTCACCCGGGAGAGTGGGGACTTCACCCAGAAGTCTTCCACCTGATTGTAAACCGTTGGGAAAAACCAAAGGTGGACATGATGGCGTCACGTCTAAACAAAAAACTGGACAGATATTGCGCCAGGTCAAGGGACCCTCAGGCAATAGCAGTGGACGCTCTGGTAACGCCGTGGGTGTACCAGTCAGTGTATGTGTTCCCTCCTCTGCCTCTCATACCAAAAGTACTGAGAATCATAAGAAGGAGAGGAGTAAGAACTATACTCGTGGTCCCGGATTGGCCAAGAAGGACTTGGTACCCGGAACTTCAAGAGATGCTCACGGACGAACCGTGGCCTCTACCTCTAAGAAAGGACCTGCTACTGCAGGGGCCTTGTCTGTTCCAAGACTTACCGCGGCTGCGTTTGACGGCATGGCGGTTGAACGCCGGATCCTGAGGGAAAAAGGCATTCCAGAAGAAGTCATTCCTACTCTGGTCAAAGCCAGGAAGGACGTAACCGCAAAACATTATCACCGCATTTGGCGTAAATATGTTGCGTGGTGTGAGGCCAAGAGGGCCCCTACAGAGGAATTTCAACTGGGTCGTTTCCTTCATTTCCTGCAAACAGGACTGTCTATGGGCCTAAAATTAGGGTCCATTAAGGTTCAAATTTCGGCCCTGTCGATTTTCTTCCAGAAAGAACTGGCTTCAGTACCTGAAGTTCAGACATTTGTAAAAGGGGTGCTGCACATACAGCCTCCTTTTGTGCCTCCAGTGGCACCTTGGGATCTCAACGTGGTGTTGAGTTTTCTAAAGTCACATTGGTTTGAACCACTTTCCACTGTGGACTTGAAATATCTCACATGGAAGGTGTCGATGCTGTTAGCCTTGGCTTCAGCCAGGCGTGTGTCAGAATTGGCGGCTTTATCATATAAAAGCCCTTACTTAATTTTTCATTCTGACAGGGCGGAATTGAGGACTCGTCCTCAATTTCTACCTAAGGTGGTTTCTGCATTTCACATGAACCAACCTATTGTGGTACCTGCGGCTACCAGGGACTTAGAGGACTCTAAGTTGCTTGACGTTGTCAGGGCCTTAAAAATATATGTTTCCAGGACGGCTGGAGTCAGAAAATCTGACTCGCTGTTTATCCTGTATGCACCCAACAAGCTGGGTGCCCCTGCTTCTAAGCAGACGATTGCTCGTTGGATTTGTAGTACAATTCAGCTTGCACATTCTGTGGCAGGCCTGCCACAGCCAAAATCAATAAAAGCCCATTCCACAAGGAAAGTGGGCTCATCTTGGGCGGCTGCCCGAGGGGTCTCGGCTTTACAACTTTGCCGAGCAGCTACTTGGTCAGGGGCAAACACGTTTGCTAAATTCTACAAATTTGATACCCTGGCTGAGGAGGACCTGGAGTTCTCTCATTCGGTGCTGCAGAGTCATCCGCACTCTCCCGCCCGTTTGGGAGCTTTGGTATAATCCCCATGGTCCTTACGGAGTCCCAGCATCCACTAGGACGTCAGAGAAAATAAGATTTTACTTACCGATAAATCTATTTCTCGTAGTCCGTAGTGGATGCTGGGCGCCCATCCCTAGTGCGGATTGTCTGCAATACTTGTATATAGTTATTGTTACAAAAATTCGGGTTATTATTGTTGTGAGCCATCTTTTCAGAGGCTCCCTTGCGTTTATCATACTGTTAACTGGGTTCAGATCACAAGTTGTACGGTGTGATTGGTGTGGCTGGTATGAGTCTTACCCGGGATTCAATATCCTTCCTTATTATGTACGCTCGTCCGGGCACAGTATCCTAACTGAGGCTTGGAGGAGGGTCATAGGGGGAGGAGCCAGTGCACACCACCTGATCCTTAAGCTTTTATTTTGTGCCCTGTCTCCTGCGGAGCCGCTATTCCCCATGGTCCTTACGGAGTCCCAGCATCCACTACGGACTACGAGAAATAGATTTATCGGTAAGTAAAATCTTATTTTTTATGGCTAAAATACATCACATATAGCCCTTGAGGCTATATGGATGTATTTAACCCCTGCCAGATCTCACAAACTCCGGGAGAAGAGCCCGCCGTTTTAGGGGGCGGGGCCTATTCTCCTCAGCACACGGCGCCATTTTCCTGCTCAGCTCTGCTGTGAGTAAGGCTCCCAGGCTCTCCCCTGCACTGCACTACAGAAACAGGGTTAAAACAGAGAGGGGGGGCACTTATTTGGCGATATGATTACATATGTGAAAATGCTATAAGGGAAAACACTTGTATAAGGGGTTGTCCCTGTATAATTATAGCGTTTTTGGTGTGTGCTGGCAAACTCTCCCTCTGTCTCCCCAAAGGGCTAGTGGGGTCCTGTCCTCTATCAGAGCATTCCCTGTGTGTGTGCTGTGTGTCGGTACGTGTGTGTCGACATGTAGGAGGACGATGTTGGTGAGGAGGCGGAGCAAATTGCCTGTATTGGTGATGTCACTCTCTAGGGAGTCGACACCGGAATGGATGGCTTATTTAGGAATTACGTGATAATGTCAACACGATGCAAGGTCGGTTGACGACATGAGACGGCCGGCAAACAAATTAGTACCTGTCCAGGCGTCTCAGACACCGTCAGGGGCTTGTAAAAACGCCCATTTACCTCAGTTGGTCGACACAGACACGGACACTGACTTCAGTGTCGACGGTGAAGAAACAAACGTATTTTCCTTTAGGGCCACACGTTACATGTTAAGGGCAATGAAGGAGGTGTTACATATTTCTGATACTACAAGTACCACAAATAAGGGTATTATGTAGGGTGGGAATAATCTACTTGTAGTTTTTCCTGAATCAGATAAATTAAAGTGTGTGATGATACGTGGGTTTCCTCCGATAGAAAATTATTGGAGGTATACCCTTTTCCGCCAGAAGTGAGGGCGAGTTGGGAAACACACCTTAGGGTGGATAAGGCGCTCACACGCTTATAAAAACAAGTGGCGTTACCGTCTCCAGATACGGCCGCCCTCAAGGAGCCAGCTGATAGGAAGCTGAAAAATATCCTAAAAAGTATATACACACATACTGGTGTTATACTACGACCAGCAATCGCCTCAGCCTGGATGTGCAGCGCTGGGGGGCTTGGTCGGATTTCCTGACTGAAAATATTGATACCCTTGACAGGAACAATATTTTATTGACTATAGAGCATTTTAAGGATGCATTTCTATATATGCGAGATGCGCAGAGGGATATTTGCATTCTGGCATCAAGAGTAGATGTGATGTCCATATCTGCCAGACGATGTTTATAGACACGACAGTGGTCAGGTGATGCAGATTCCAGACGGCACATGGAAGTATTGCCGTATAAAGGGGCGGTCCATCGGACCTGGTGGCCATGGCAACAGCTGGAAAATCCACTTTTGTTACCCCAAGTCACATCTCAGCAGAAAAGGACACAGTCTTTTCAGTCTCAGTCCTTTCAGTCTCAGTCCTTTCGTACCCATAAAGGCAGGCGGGCAAAAGGCCAGTCATATCTGCCCAGGGTTAGAGGAAAGGGAAGAAGACTGCAGCAGGCAGCCCATTCCCAGGAACAGAAGTCCTCCACAGCTTCTGCCAAGTCCGCAGCATGACGCTGGGGCCATACAAGCGGACTCAGGTGCGGTGGGGGGTCATCTCAAGAGTTTCAGCACGCAGTGGGCTCACTCGCAAGTGGACTCCTGGATCCTACACGTAGTATCCCAGGTGTACATTGGAAATTCGAGACGTCTTCCCCTCACAAGTTCCTGAAGTCTGCTTTACCAACGTCTCCCTCCGACAGGGAGGCAGTATTGGGAAAAAAATTCACAGGCTGTATTCCCAGCAGGTGATAATCAAAGTACCCCTCCTACAACAAGGGAAGGGGTATTATTCCACACTATATTGTGGTACTGAAGCCAAACGGCTCGGTGAGATCTAAAAGATTTGAACAATTACATACAAGGGTTCAAATCAAGATGGAGTCACTCAGAGCAGTGATAGCGAACCAGGACGATATGGTGTCACTGGATATCAGGGACGCTTACCTACATGTCCAAATTTTGCCCTTCTCACCAAGGGTATCTCAGGTTCGTGGTACAGAACTGTCACTATCAGTTCAGACGCTGCCGTTTGGATTGTCCACGGCACCCCAGGTCTTTACCATGGTAATGGCCGAAATGATGATTCTTCCTAAAAGAAATATGGACGCTTTCCTGATAAGGGCAAGGTCCAGAGAACAGTTGGCGGTCGGAGTAGCACTACCTCAAGTAGTTCTACGACAGCACGAGTGGATTCTAAATATTCCAAAATCGCAGCTTTTTCCGACGACACGTCTAATGTTCCTAGGAATGATTCTGGACACAGTCCAGAAAAGGATGTTTTCTCCCGGAGAAGAAGGCCAGGGAGTTATCCGAGCTAGTCAGGAACCTCCTAAAACCAGGAAAAGTATCAGTGCATCATTGCACAAGGGTCCTGTGAAAAATGGTGGTTTCTTACAAAGCGATCCCATTCGGTAGATTTCACGCAAGAACCTTTCAGTGGAATCTGCTGGGAAAATGGTCCGGATCGCATCTTCAGATGCATCAGCGGATAACCCTGTCTTCAAGGACAAGGGTGTTTTCTTCTGCGGTGGCTGCAGAGTGCTCATCTATGAAAGGGCCGCAGATTCGACATTCAGGACTGGGTCCTGGTGACCACGGATGCCAGCCTGAGTGGCTGGGGAGCAGTCACACAAGGAAAAAATTTCCAGGGAGTGTGATCAAGTCTGGAGACTTCTCTCCACATAAATATACTGGAGCTAAGGGCAATTTACAAGGCTCTAAGCTTAGCAAGACCTCTGCTTCAAGGTCAGCCGGTATTGATCCAGTGGGACAACATCACGGCAGTCGCCCACGTAAACAGACAGGGCGGCACATGAAGCAGGAGGGAAATGGCAGAAACTGCAAGGATTCTTCGCTGGGCGAAAAATCATGTGATAACACTCTCAGCAGTGTTAATTCCGGGAGTGGAAAACTGGGAAGCAGACTTCCTCAGCAGGCATAACCTCCACCCGGGAGAGTGGGGACTTCAGCGAGAAGTCTTCCACATGATTGTAAACCGTTGGGAAAAACCAAAGGTGGACATGATGGCGTCCCGCCTGAACAAAAAACTAGACAGATATTGCGCCAGGTCAAGGGACCCTCAGGCAATAGCGGTGGACGCTCTGGTAACACTGTGGGTGTACCAGTCAGGGTATGTGTTCCCTCCTATGCATCTCATACCAAAAGTACTGAGAATCATAAGAAGGAGATGAGTAAGAACGATACTCGTGGTTCCGGATGGGTCAAGAAGGACTTGGTACCCGGAACTTCAAGAGATGCTCACGGAAGAACCGTGGCCTCTACCTTTAAGAGAGGACCTGCTCCAGCAGGGGCCTTGTCTGTTCCAAGACTTACAGCGGCTGCGTTTGACGGCATGGCAGTTGAACGCCGGATCCTGAAAGGGCATTCCAGATGAAGTCATCCCTACCCTGGTCGAAGCCAGGAAGGATGTAATCGCAAAACATTTTCACCGCATTGGGCGAAAATATGTTGCGTGGTGTGAGGCCAAGAAGGTCCCTACAGAGGAATTCCAACTGGGTCGTTTCCTACATTTCCTGAAAACAGGACTGTCTATGGGCCTAAAATTAGGGTCCATTAAGGTTCAAATTTCGACCCTGTCGAATTTCTTCCAGAAAGTACTGGCTTCAGTGCCTGAAGTTCAGACGTTTGTAAAAGGGGTACTGCATATACAGCCTCCTTTTGTGCCCCCAGTGGCACCTTGGGATCTCAATGTTGTTTTGAGTTTCCTAAAGTCACATTGGTTTGATCCACTCACCACTGTGGAATTAAAATATTTCACATGGAAGGTGAAGATTCTATTAGCCCTGGCTTCAGCCAGGCGTGTGTCAGAATGGGCGGCTTTATCATATAAAAGCCCTTACTTAATTTTTTATTCTGACAGGGCAGAATTGAGGACTCGTCCTCAATTTCTCCTTAAGGTGTTTTCTGTTTTTCACATGAACCAACCTATTGTGGTACCTGCGGCTACTAGGGACTTGGAGGACTCCAAGTTACTTGACGTTGTCAGGGCCCTGAAAATATATGTTTCCAGGACGACTGGAGTCAGAAAATCTGACTCGCTGTTTAGCCTGTATGCACCCAACAAGATGGGTGTTCCTGCTTCTAAGCAGACGATTGCTCGCTGGATTTGTAGTACAATTCAGCTTGCACATTCTGTGGCAGGCTTGCCACAGCCAAAATCAGTAAAAGCCCATTCCACAAGGAAGTGGGCTCATCTTGGGCGGCTGCCCGAGGGGTCTCGGCTTTACAACTTTGCCGAGCTGCTACTTGGTCAGGGGCACACCCTGACTGAGGAGGACCTGGAGTTCTCTCATTCGGTGCTGCAGAGTCATCCGCACTCTCCCGCCCGTTTGGGAGCTTTGGTATAATCCCCATGGTCCTTACGGAGTCCCCAGCATCCACTTAGGACGTTAGAGAAAATAAGAATTTACTTACAGATAATTCTATTTCTCGTAGTCCGGAGTGGATGCTGGGCGCCCATCCCAAGTGCGGATTGTCTTCCATCCTGGTACATAGTTATTGTTACCAAAAAATCGGGTTATTGCTGTAGTGAGCCATCTTTTCTAGAGGCTCCTTCGTTGTTATCATACTGTTAACTGGGTTCAGATCACAGGTTGTACGGTGTGATTGGTGTGGCTGGTATGAGTCTTACCCAGGATTCAATATCCTTCCTTATTATGCACGCTCGTCCGGGCACAGTATCCTAACTGAGGCTTGGAGGAGGGTCATAGGGGGAGGAGCCAGTGCACACCACCTGATCCTAAAGCTTTTATTATTGTGCCCTGTCTCCTGCGGAGCCGCTAAACCCCATGGTCCTGACGGAGTCCCCAGCATCCACTACGGACTACGAGAAATAGAATTATCGGTAAGTAAATTCTTATTTTTTTATATCATTATCATCCAGTCTATACTAGCAGACGCAGTACGGTAGTCCACGGCTGTAGCTACCTCTGTGTCGGCAGTGCTCGTCCATAATTGTATACCTACCTGTGGTGGGGTTTTTTTTTTTCGATCTTCTTCATACTAGTAGTTTAGGAGTCTGCTGCTGACAGTGTCCAGCAGGTCCGTCATTATATAATATATACCTGTCCTGCAGTAGTGATATATATATATTTTTTATATCATTATCATCCAGTCTATACTAGCAGACGCAGTACGGTAGTACACGGCTGTAGCTACCTCTGTGTCGGCAGTGCTCGTCCATAATTGTATACCTACCTGTGGTGGGTTTTTTTTTCCGATCTTCTTCATACTAGTAGTTTAGGAGTCTGCTGCTGACAGTGTCCAGCAGGTCCGTCATTATATAATATATTCCTGTCCTGCAGTAGTGATATATATATTTTTTTTATATCATTATCATCCAGTCTATACTAGCAGATGCAGTACGGTAGTCCACGGCTGTAGCTACCTCTGTGTCGGCAGTGCTCATCCATAATTGTATACCTACCTGTGGTGGTTTTTTTTTTTTCGATCTTCATACTAGTAGTTTAGGAGTCTGCTGCTGACAGTGTCCAGCAGGTCCGTCATTATATAATATATACCTGTCCTGCAGTAGTGATATATATATATTTTTTATATCATTATCATCCAGTCTATACTAGCAGACGCAGTACGGTAGTCCACGGCTGTAGCTACCTCTGTGTCGGCAGTGCTCGTCCATAATTGTATACCTACCTGTGGTGGGTTTTTTTTTTTCGATCTTCATACTAGTAGTTTAGGAGTCTGCTGCTGACAGTGTCCAGCAGGTCCGTCATTATATAATATATACCTGTCCTGCAGTAGTGATATATATATATTTTTTATATCATTATCATCCAGTCTATACTAGCAGACGCAGTACGGTAGTACACGGCTGTAGCTACCTCTGTGTCGGCAGTGCTCGTCCATAATTGTATACCTACCTGTGGTGGGTTTTTTTTTCCGATCTTCTTCATACTAGTAGTTTAGGAGTCTGCTGCTGACAGTGTCCAGCAGGTCCGTCATTATATAATATATTCCTGTCCTGCAGTAGTGATATATATATTTTTTTTATATCATTATCATCCAGTCTATACTAGCAGATGCAGTACGGTAGTCCACGGCTGTAGCTACCTCTGTGTCGGCAGTGCTCATCCATAATTGTATACCTACCTGTGGTGGTTTTTTTTTTTTCGATCTTCTTCATACTAGTAGTTTAGGAGTCTGCTGCTGACAGTGTCCAGCAGGTCCGTCATTATATAATATATACCTGTCCTGCAGTAGTGATATATATATATTTTTTATATCATTATCATCCAGTCTATACTAGCAGACGCAGTACGGTAGTCCACGGCTGTAGCTACCTCTGTGTCGGCAGTGCTCGTCCATAATTGTATACCTACCTGTGGTGGGTTTTTTTTTTTCTATCTTCATACTAGTAGTTTAGGAGTCTGCTGCTGACAGTGTCCAGCAGGTCCGTCATTATATAATATATACCTGTCCTGCAGTAGTGATATATATATATTTTTTATATCATTATCATCCAGGCTATACTAGCAGACGCAGTACGGTAGTCCACGGCTGTAGCTACCTCTGTGTCGGCAGTCACTCGTCATCCATAAGTATACTAGTATCCATCCATCTCCATTGTTTACCTGAGGTGCCTTTTAGTTGTGCCTATTAAAATATGGAGAACAAAAATGTTGAGGTTCCAAAAATAGGGAAAGATCAAGATCGACTTCCACCTCGTGCTGAAGCTGCTGCCACTAGTAATGGCCGAGACGATGAAATGCCATCAACGTCGTCTGCCAAGGCCGATGCCCAATGTCATAGTACAGAGCATGTAAAATCCAAAACACCAAATATCAGTAAAAAAAAGACTCAAAAATCTAAAATAAAATCGTCGGAGGAGAAGCGTAAACTTGCCAATATGCCATTTACCACACGGAGTGGCAAGGAATGGCTGAGGCCCTGGCCTATGTTCATGGCTAGTGGTTCAGCTTCACATGAGGATGGAAGCACTCAGCCTCTCGCTAGAAAAATGAAAAGACTTAAGCTGGCAAAAGCACAGCAAAGAACTGTGCGTTCTTCGAAATCACAAATCCACAAGGAGAGTCCAATTGTGTCGGTTGCGATGCCTGACCTTCCCAACACTGGACGTGAAGAGCATGCGCCTTCCACCATTTGCACGCCCCCTGCAAGTGCTGGAAGGAGCACCCGCAGTCCAGTTCCTGATAGTCAGATTGAAGATGTCAGTGTTGAAGTACACCAGGATGAGGAGGATATGGGTGTTGCTGGCGCTGGGGAGGAAATTGACCAGGAGGATTCTGATGGTGAGGTGGTTTGTTTAAGTCAGGCACCCGGGGAGACACCTGTTGTCCGTGGGAGGAATATGGCCATTGACATGCCTGGTGAAAATACCAAAAAAATCAGCTCTTCGGTGTGGAAGTATTTCAACAGAAATGCGGACAACATTTGTCAAGCCGTGTGTTGCCTTTGTCAAGCTGTAATAAGTAGGGGTAAGGACGTTAACCACCTCGGAACATCCTCCCTTATACGTCACCTGCAGCGCATTCATCATAAGTCAGTGACAAGTTCAAAAACTTTGGGCGACAGCGGAAGCAGTCCACTGACCAGTAAATCCCTTCCTCTTGTAACCAAGCTCACGCAAACCACCCCACCAACTCCCTCAGTGTCAATTTCCTCCTTCCCCAGGAATGCCAATAGTCCTGCAGGCCATGTCACTGGCAATTCTGACGAGTCCTCTCCTGCCTGGGATTCCTCCGATGCATCCTTGCGTGTAACGCCTACTGCTGCTGGCGCTGCTGTTGTTGCTGCTGGGAGTCGATGGTCATCCCAGAGGGGAAGTCGTAAGACCACTTTTACTACTTCCACCAAGCAATTGACTGTCCAACAGTCCTTTGCGAGGAAGATGAAATATCACAGCAGTCATCCTGCTGCAAAGCGGATAACTGAGGCCTTGGCATCCTGGGCGGTGAGAAACGTGGTTCCGGTATCCATCATTACTGCAGAGCCAACTATAGACTTCTTTGAGGTACTGTGTCCCCGGTACCAAATACCATCTAGGTTCCATTTCTCTAGGCAGGCGATACCGAAAATGTACACAGACCTCAGAAAAAGACTCACCAGTGTCCTAAAAAATGCAGTTGTACCCAATGTCCACTTAACCACGGACATGTGCACAAGTGGAGCAGGGCAGACTCAGGACTATATGACTGTGACAGCCCACTGGGTAGATGTATGGACTCCCGCCGCAAGAACAGCAGCGGCGGCACCAGTAGCAGCATCTCGCAAACGCCAACTCTTTCCTAGGCAGGCTACGCTTTGTATCACCGCTTTCCAGAATACGCACACAGATAAAAACCTCTTACGGCAACTGAGGAAGATCATCGCAGAATGGCTTACCCCAATTGGACTCTCCTGTGGATTTGTGGCATCGGACAACGCCAGCAATATTGTGTGTGCAATAAATATGGGCAAATTCCAGCACGTCCCATGTTTTGCACATACCTTGAATTTGGTGGTGCAGAATAATTTAAAAAACGAGAGGGGCGTGCAAGAGATGCTGTCGGTGGCCAGAAGAATTGCGGGACACTTTCGGCGTACAGGCACCACGTACAGAAGACTGGAGCAACACCAAAAACGCCTGAACCTGCCCTGCCATCATCTGAAGCAAGAAGTGGTAACGAGGTGGAATTCAACCCTCTATATGCTTCAGAGGTTGGAGGAGCAGCAAAAGGCCATTCAAGCCTATACAACTGAGCACGATATAGGAGGTGGAATGCACCTGTCTCAAGCGCAGTGGAAAATGATTTCAACGTTGTGCAAGGTTCTGCAACCTTTTGAACTTGCCACACGTGAAGTCAGTTCAGACACTGCCAGCCTGAGTCAGGTCATTCCCCTCATCAGGCTTTTGCAGAAGAAGCTGGAGACATTGAAGGAGGAGCTAACACAGAGCGATTCCGCTAGGCATGTGGGACTTGTGGATGGAGCCCTTAATTCGCTTAACAAGGATTCACGGGTGGTCAATCTGTTGAAATCAGAGCACTACATTTTGGCCACCGTGCTCGATCCTAGATTTAAAACCTACCTTGGATCTCTCTTTCCGGCAGACACAAGTCTGCTGGGGTTCAAAGACCTGCTGGTGAGAAAATTGTCAAGTCAAGCGGAACGCGACCTGTCAACATCTCCTCCTTCACATTCTCCCGCAACTGGGGGTGCGAGGAAAAGGCTCAGAATTCCGAGCCCACCCGCTGGCGGTGATGCAGGGCAGTCTGGAGCGACTGCTGATGCTGACATCTGGTCCGGACTGAAGGACCTGCCAACGATTACAGACATGTCGTCTACTGTCACTGCATATGATTCTCTCCCCATTGAAAGAATGGTGGAGGATTATATGAGTGACCGCATCCAAGTAGGCACGTCAGACAGTCCGTACGTATACTGGCAGGAAAAAGAGGCAATTTGGAGGCCCTTGCACAAACTGGCTTTATTCTACCTAAGTTGCCCTCCCACAAGTGTGTACTCCAAAAGAGTGTTTAGTGCCGCCGCTCACCTTGTCAGCAATCGGCGTACGAGGTTACTTCCAGAAAATGTGGAGAAGATGATGTTCATTAAAATGAATTATAATCAATTCCTCCATGGAGACATTCACCAGCAGCAATTGCCTCCACAAAGTACACAGGGAGCTGTGATGGTGGATTCCAGTGGGGACGAATTGATAATCTGTGAGGAGGGGGATGTACACGGTGATGAATCGGAGGATGATGATGAGGTGGACATCTTGCCTCTGTAGAGCCAGTTTGTGCAAGGAGAGATTAATTGCTTCTTTTTTGATGGGGGACCAAACCAACCCGTCATTTCAGTCACAGTCGTGTGGCAGACCCTGTCACTGAAATGATGGGTTGGTTAAAGTGTGCATGTCCTGTTTATACAACATAAGGGTGGGTGGGAGGGCCCAAGGACAATTCCATCTTGCACCTCTTTTTTCTTTCATTTTTCTTTGCGTCATGTGCTGTTTGGGGAGTGTTTTTTGGAAGGGCCAGCCTGCGTGACACTGCAGTGCCACTCCTAGATGGGCCAGGTGTTTGTGTCGGCCACTAGGGTCGCTTAGCTTACTCACACAGCTACCTCATTGCGCCTCTTTTTTTCTTTGCGTCATGTGCTGTTTGGGGAGTATTTTTTGGAAGGGCCATCCTGCCTGACACTGCAGTGCCACTCCTAGATGGGCCAGGTGTTTGTGTCGGCCACTAGGGTCGCTGAGCTTACTCACACAGCTACCTCATTGCGCCTCTTTTTTTCTTTGCGTCATGTGCTGTTTGGGGAGTGTTTTTTGGAAGGGCCATCCTGCCTGACACTGCAGTGCCACTCCTAGATGGGCCAGGTGTTTGTGTCGGCCACTAGGGTCGCTTAGCTTACTCACACAGCTACCTCATTGCGCCTCTTTTTTTCTTTGCGTCATGTGCTGTTTGGGGAGTGTTTTTTGGAAGGGCCAGCCTGCGTGACACTGCAGTGCCACTCCTAGATGGGCCAGGTGTTTGTGTCGGCCACTAGGGTCGCTGAGCTTACTCACACAGCTACCTCATTGCGCCTCTTTTTTTCTTTGCGTCATGTGCTGTTTGGGGAGTGTTTTTTGGAAGGGCCATCCTGCCTGACACTGCAGTGCCACTCCTAGATGGGCCAGGTGTTTGTGTCGGCCACTAGGGTCGCTGAGCTTACTCACACAGCTACCTCATTGCGCCTCTTTTTTTCTTTGCGTCATGTGCTGTTTGGGGAGTGTTTTTTGGAAGGGCCATCCTGCCTGACACTGCAGTGCCACTCCTAGATGGGCCAGGTGTTTGTGTCGGCCACTAGGGTCGCTTAGCTTACTCACACAGCTACCTCATTGCGCCTCTTTTTTTCTTTGCGTCATGTGCTGTTTGGGGAGTGTTTTTTGGAAGGGCCAGCCTGCGTGACACTGCAGTGCCACTCCTAGATGGGCCAGGTGTTTGTGTCGGCCACTAGGGTCGCTGAGCTTACTCACACAGCTACCTCATTGCGCCTCTTTTTTTCTTTGCGTCATGTGCTGTTTGGGGAGTGTTTTTTGGAAGGGCCATCCTGCCTGACACTGCAGTGCCACTCCTAGATGGGCCAGGTGTTTGTGTCGGCCACTAGGGTCGCTGAGCTTAGTCACACAGCTACCTCATTGCGCCTCTTTTTTTTCTTCTTTGCGTCATGTGCTGTTTGGGGAGTATTTTTTGGAAGGGCTATCCTGCCTGACACTGCAGTGCCACTCCTAGATGGGCCAGGTGTTTGTGTCGGCCACTTGGGTCGCTGAGCTTAGTCATCCAGCGACCTCGGTGCAAATTTTAGGACTAAAAATAATATTGTGAGGTGTGAGGTGTTCAGAATAGACTGAAAATGAGTGGAAATTATGGTTATTGAGGTTAATAATACTTTGGGATCAAAATGACCCCTAAATTCTATGATTTAAGCTGTTTTTTAGGGTTTTTTGAAAAAAACACCCGAATCCAAAACACACCCGAATCCGCCAAAAAAAATTCGGTGAGGTTTTGCCAAAACGCGTTCGAACCCAAAACATGGCCGCGGAACCGAACCCAAAACCAAAACACAAAACCCGAAAAATTTCCGGTGCACATCTCTAGTATAAGGTAGTCATTTCCTGCAATGCCACGCCCCTTTATGTGAAGCCACACCCATTTCAATGAAGCCATGCCCCCTTTCTGCAGCGTGCGCGCCTTCGACGCGCGCATGTTTGTCACTTTACTAGCGCTGAAGAATTTTTGGGCTTGGGGGAGAAAAATTTCTAGTTACGCCACTGGTCTAACCCTAAACTCCCCCACCCTGCAGCCTAAACTTAACCCTCCCACACTCTGCATCCTCATACCTCCCAACATGACCCTCTCCAGGAGGGACACAATGCTCTGCTCCTGGACTTCCTTCTTATCTATGATTGCCATCACCTGTGCTGAAACACCGTTCTTATCCATTAACCTGTTCAACACAGGTGATGGCAATCATAAATTAAGAGGGAAGTCCAGAAGCAGAGCATTGTATCCCTCCTGGGGAGGGTCATGTTGGGAGGTATGCAACCTAACCCCCCCCCCCCGCAGCCTAACGATAACCTCCCTCACCTTACAGCCTAACCTTAACCCCCCCCGTAGCTTAACCCTAACGCCCCCACAGCCTAACCCTATCAACCACCACCCTGCAGCCTAACCCTAACCATCCACAGCTTAACTCTAACCACCTTCCCGCAGCCTAACCCTAACCTCCCCCACCCTAAAGCCTAACACTAACCCCCCCCCCTCCGCAGCTTAACTCTAACTTCCCCCCCACAGCCTAAGGCTTACTAACCCCCTCACTAATGCCTATCCCTAACCCCCCCCCCCCCATACTTATCGTCAGGATTTGGCAGGGTTCTGACAGTCGGCATTCTGCAGTCGGTAAGACTGTCAGGATCCTGATCGCATCCCACTACAAATCCATGTTGTATCATTAAAAATACATTATGGGAGAATTTTCAGAAGAAAAATGCACCAACTCAATAAATAAAAACAATACAGTCCCGCAGCGCACAGAGCGGAGACACCGGGGACACGTGTGGCCACGTACTGCGGGGGCAGAAGGTGAATCAGTCCAGCAGGAAGGAGTGAGACCCTGTGCGGGGTGAGCAGAGTGGTGACCGGGAGGTGGAGGGGATGCAGATGATGCGGCTGAGGAGAAAGCAGATAACTGACTCAGCTGCTTTATATATATTGCTCGCCAGTGAAGGGGTGCGGTCCTGTTCTCACCCCTCCAAAACCCGCACAGGGCCATGCCCAGACCCCTATGGCCAGCTGCTGGTGGCTACTGGTGACCCCTAGCCCCAGAATGTTACCATAGGCCTGTAAGAAGTAAGTGCCAAATAATTTCTCTTCAAAGTTAGTTCCATGAGATTCTGGGATCTACTGTACTTGATCAAAATTAATGTTGTTCAAGAATGTGCTGACTTTAGCCAGGCCCTCTTGGTGTAGAGGTGTTTAACGTCAAGCGTACATTGGGGGTAATTCCAAGTTGATCGCAGCAGGAATTTTTTTAGCAGTTGGGCAAAACCATGTGCACTGCAGGGGAGGCAGATATAACATGTGCAGAGAGAGTTAGATTTGGGTGGGTTATATTGTTTCTGTGCAGGGTAAATACTGGCTGCTTTATTTTTACACTGCAAATTAGATTGCAGATTGAACTCACCACACCCAAATCTAACTCTCTCTGCACATGTTATATCTGCCTCCCCTGCAGTGCACATGGGGGGTCATTCCGAGTTGTTCGCTCGCAAGCTGCTTTTAGCAGCTTTGCACACACTAAGCCGCCGCCTACTGGGAGTGAATCTTAGCATATTAAAATTGCGAACGAAAGATTAGCAGAATTGCGAATAGACACTTCTTAGCAGTTTCTGAGTAGCTCCAGACTTACTCGGCATCTGCGATCAGTTCAGTGCTTGTCGTTCCTGGTTTGACGTCACAATCACTCCCAGCGTTCGCCCAGACACTCCTCCGTTTCTTCAGCCACTCCCGCGTTTTTCCCAGAAACGGTAGTGTTTTTTCGCACACACCCATAAAACGGCCAGTTTCCGCCCAGAAACACCCACTTCCTGTCAATCACATTACGATCACCAGAACGAAGAAAAAACCTCGTAATGCCGTGAGTAAAATTCCTAACTGCATAGCAAATTTACTTGGCGCAGTCGCACTGTGGACATTGCACGTGCGCATTAGCGACTATTCGCTCCGTTGCGACAAAAAAATAACGAACGAACAACTCGGAATGACCCCCATGGTTTTGCCCAACTGCTAACAAACTTGCTGCTGCGATCAACTTGGAATTACCCCCAAAGGTCCTGATTCTGATTTGCAAGGAAAGCAAAAAAGCAAGTAACTGGGCAAAACCATGCTGCACTGCAGGTGGGGCAGATGTAACAAGTGCAGAGAGAGTTAGATATGGGTGGGGTGTGTTCAAACTGAAATCTAAATTGCAGTGTAAAAAATAAAGCAGCCAGTATTTACCCTGCACAGAAACAATATAGATGTATTTGCTCCCCTTGCATGGCAGCATGGTGTGTTCCAGACGCAAAGTTGCTTTTTTTTTTTTTTGCTTTATTTAGAAATTGGAATCCGGCCCATAGCATGGTGTGTTCTGGTAGTTTTGGGAGATCCTTTAACAATATCAATAATAAACTAGTACAGGGGTTCCCAAACTTTTTGGAATCACAGCGCCGGAGAGTATCAGAATTTTTTTCATGGCACCCCTAGGCCAAAAGTATTGAGAAATTCAGGAAAAAAAATGAAATTAAGCAAGTTGTCATCCTTAGCTTCAGTTATATGGTGGGGGACAGGGATCGCTATTGTATGTCCACATGTTTTATGACTGGAAGCCACAAGCTGTCATTTTGCGTATTACATGGATCATAAAGAATTTGATTTGTTCTTGGATCACCAATCCAGGGTACCCCTGAAGTGCCCCGAGGCACCCCAGGGTGCCACAGCTCTTAGTTTGGGAACCATTTAACTTGCTGTATCTTTAAGGAATGTACTTGGTTCCATGACACATTGCTGAGATAATCGGTCTGCCAGTTCAGTTTGGTCCACGTGAATTTTTGGAAAGGAGAGAGACACGGGGGAACGATTGAGTAAGTGCTTTTACATTTGTGGAGTCTATCAATTTATTGACCTCGGCCTGGTAAGTGTGTGTGTGTGTGTGTGACCTCTAAAAATCCTGCATTTGTCCCTGCATTCATTCCACCTTTCCAGACGCAGGGATCCTTCAGTTTGAGATGCGCATGGACCTTTATAGGGATACATCTTCTCAGTACGAAAAACTGTATTTTAGGTTTCAACTCTAATTTATTTTGTAAAACACTTCTGAAACAAAATCTCCTCTATTTTCTCCATTCAGCAATGCAGAGCTAAATATTATATATTCCCATCCATCCTATATCTACTCCATGTTACTTTTAGTATACATCTAAGCACCTGATATGTGTTCATCATGCGATGGTTCATTATGGATGTGAATATCCACAGAATGCACAGGACGGGGGGAGGGGTACATTCTTGTTACTGTACACATGCCATGATAAATGACAGATAACACAACAGGTAATGATAAGCTGCATGGAAGCCGTACAAGTTACAGGAGAGTAAGATGCTTGTTGCTTAGCAAAGAAGCTGACATTATGGCAACCAAATGGAATTCACAGAATACGTTGCAGATTGCGACATCTCCAAGGTGCTGTGTTGGGGAGGAAACATAATTTACTCGGTGGAACTGATATGGAAACAAATAGATCTTCTCAGGTCCAACTGAAAGATGAGTCCTTGGCGGATTAATAACTGAAGCATCAATATATGTAGCACTATGAATCCCAGCGTCACATGGTACTCGCACAGCTCAGAGTAACAGGGGGCATTCTTACAAACTGGATAATGCCACCGCTGGGTACTTAGTGATAGATAGAGGACGACAGCAACAGTTCTGCAATCATGATGTCAGGAGCTAGTGTAGTTGTGTCCATCTTTGCCAGGTAGGACTTTTAAATTACTGTAACGAGAAGATGAGGACATTGAAAGTGGACCTGTAATGTATACGGAGCCAGAATCAGGACCAACATGTGCGCATTTGCGTTGTGCTTGGCTATGGTAGATGACAGAGGTTTGGTGTGCAGATTGATACAATGGGCCTCATTAACAGGTGAACGCAGATGCCTGCGCAGCTGTGATTGCATTCTCAGGGCCTAATTCAGTAAGGATTGCATGCTGGGGTCCGCCCATCGCAGGGCAAGGCCGCCTAGCAAGCTGACCGCCGCCTCCCCCCCTTCAACAAGCAGAAATTGCAATCACGCCCCCACCACGCCCCCGTTCACACCGCACCACCTCGTTTGCCAGCATCCGCCTCCGCAACGCTCCACCTCCGCCTAGGAAACGGAGAGTTGCCGCCCCCCACCCTGTGACCGTCTCTGCCTGATTGACAGGCAAAGGCGATCGCATTTTCTGCTCCCCCCCACAGAAAATGCGGGCGCATGCGCAGGATGGGCGCTGTGCTTGCACCCGCATCTTTTTTGTAATTTTTGCGGTTGGATCGCACACTGTGATCCAACCTGAATTAGCCCCTCAGTGTACTTCGATATAAAATGCTAGTGACTCAGCCGCTGTGCACAGATACGCCCACTGCCGGCGTCTCACAGACGCTGCTCTCGTACATAAGTGGGAACGTTGCACGGTTGCACCATCGGACCTTTAAGCAACCTTATGCTGTCTCAGATTGAGCGGCTCCCCTAAGACGCTGGGGCCTCTCCGGCTGTGGTGCATGCGCAGTGGCAAAACATTGACCCACTGCGTCCGAAAAACTGAGACCCAATGGGAGGGTGACAGCAGCAAAAATGTAAAAATATAATTTTTTCCCCCTACTATATAATCTGAATTCTATTTACCCTCCCGCCTGAAGCATTCCCGAGTGTCAGGCTAAACAGAACACTTCTCAGGACATAATAGAAGGGACCCAGTCAATGGAATGGGCAGATAATGTTCCACGTTCCCGACCACGCATAGATCAGGAATACAGCCGCGTGGCAGGACAACCAGTTCATCTCCCAGACAGAGAGGAAGACAAACAAGAGCCATATTGAGACAAGTCTGTATTTTGTATTGATCCAGGAACATCCCTCCTGCAATAACTGTCTGTATAACCTAGAAGAACTCTTTCCACTGGGAAAAAATGTGCAGCATGCTCGCTTAAGATAATTCCGCTGAATGAAACATTTCAGTGAAGTGTAAAAAAAAAAGATCTATATGTCTGGATTAGCTTCACACATAACAGAAGGCCGCACTGTTACTTGATGATAATTATAACACATTTATTATGCAAAATTATACAATATTTATCCGGAAACTGGAGTTCTTAAGGGGCTGCAGAAGGCTCTGGGTATATAAGCCGCAAGTATCAGGATGAGACATTCGGCCATTTGCTGAACAGACGTAGCGCTGAGCCTCATTTGAAGGCCCTTGAGGTGAGGTTCACAGTGACAAATGAATATGTTTCCTCACAGATACTATAATCTCATGCTTTGCGGCTTTATCGTCCCTGTGTGGATAAGGCACTTCTTTTATATTGATAATACAATAAGACTGGATTTTATTGTCCTTTAAGTAAGTAATTGCTGTTTTATGTCATTATTTCTCACAGTCTTTTGTCAGAACATATACACCCATACTGCCCAAATCACAGCCATTTTGTGTGAGGCCACAGCCATTTTACCGAAGACCATGTCGTATCGTAGAAATGGTTATGGCGTGTGGGAGTATGGCTCCCACAGTATGGAAATGAGGGCTTTCAGGATACTTATGTCAGGTTGGCATTGCTTTAAGCATTTTGGAACTCTACACCATAGACACAACTAAGCCAGGCACTTTCCCATGAAATTCAATAAAAATGGAGAAAAAAAGAAGGAAAAGCATTTGAACTGTGGATCTGGAATTTTTTTCTTTCAGTCTTAAATGACCCTTTTAGTTGGCGTCCACCGTAAACTTCACTTGGTGGACCATCTTGGAACGCCGGTGCAAAACTCAACCAATATGCGGTGCCATACATACCAAAATTTGAAATCCATGGGCCGGATGTGATAAAGTACAAGTTCGGCGCCCGTCCGGGATGCCGGCTGAACTTGGATATTTCTTTAAAGGGGCAATCATTTACAAGGCTAAACCGCACGGCCACCAAATTCGGACTGCATGACATCCTGCCCCATGTATTTGTACAGGGAACGTGGCCTCATCACTATATGGAGACACTCATAAGGGGTCTATTCATGAAGCAGTAAAAAGAGTGGAGAAGTGAGCCTGTGGAGAAGTTGCCCATGGCAACCAATCAGCTGCTCCGTACGATTGTATAGTATGCAAATGATAAATGTTACTTCAATGCTGATTGGTTGCCATGGGCAACTTCTCCACTGGCTGACTTCTCCACACTTTTCACTGCTTCATGAATAGACCCCATTAATCACTAGACTTGCCCCTTAGCCACCTCCCTACGAAACTCCCTTTCATTGCCATGCGCAGAGTCGGACTGGCCCACAGGGGAACAGGGGAAAACAGCGGTAGGCCCCACTGCCTGTGGGCCCTCCTTCTCTTCTAGGCATCAGGTTCCAGACTCTATCCTAGTGCATTTGAATTATGCATTATACATATGTTACATTATACTTCATAAGAACATGGTTTATTATATATTTACCAATGGGTACAGAACTGGTTAGCCAAACCTCTGTGGTGGCTGGCCACACCCTTATGCATGGGCCCCTACAACAGCATTCCCCCGGTGGGCCCTTCATTCCCCAGTCCGACACTGGCCATGCGCACTTAAAGCTGCGTGCTGCAGCTGCTTCCAACTGTTCTGCTATACAGAGCGGCATGGAAAGAGTCGTGTTTCCAGCTTTCCCACAACCTCAAACCGGCACAGTGGAGAGGCATGTGGCGCACACACACTGCGCATTTCATTAAAGAGGGCCACAGAGTTACATGTCGCTGTTAGGATGGAAAGGATGACAGTGAGGAATGTGTGTGCTTACCGCAGCTTTCCCGGCTGGTTGGGGTTGTTTTTTTTTTTTTTTTAGATTAAGCAAAAAATTGCAATACACTTTAGCAGTAGTCACTAAACTCTCACTTGGTTACCATAGAAACTGGGATCTCAAATCGCCATGGAAGGTAAAGAGTGAATCTGTTAAGCTTTGCGACGCTTTAAGTGCTCTGCTCATTACTAATAAGCCACGCAGACTCTTTAGAAAATCCTCATTGCTTATTAATTTCACCTACCTGGGCGTATGAGCTCAGTAGGCTTCTTAAACCTCTATTTAGACTATTGCGGCTGATCAAAGTAAGAAAAAAAGAGTATAAGGAAATTAGATGACTCATTGGTAGATAATATGGATCAGCATTTCGGGTATTGATAACTACGCAGATATCGGGGCTGATGATGGATCGAAGCCATTACTACGCTAAATTGAAACTACCACAAGATGCACTCAGATCTGCGCCGGAAGCATGTGCAAAAGGTTTACGCCAGCGCATGTCACATACTCCGACACCCATGATGTTCACCATTTTCTTTACTTGCAAAATATGCAGTCGCTATTAGATTTAAAATAAAAAAATATATTAAAAAATCCCTATAAATCCAGCAGAAATAGCTGCACCCTCCCCCCCCCCCCCCCCCGACACCCTCAGGCAGTGGCGCACCCAGGGGGGTTTCCGAGCACCCAGAAACCCCCCTCCATAAAAAAAAAACCTGCATGCGTATTATTAATGGCTGTCTAGCGTCCTCTGCAGCCTGCTTTCTTCCTGGTTGCACTTGTAAGTGCCTAATAAAAGTTTACTTTATTTTAAATATAGTACATGTATATCCATGTGCAATTTGTGCATACATATATACACATGTATATACATACATACATAAACACACACATATATGATATATATACATGCGTATATATACGTGTACTGTATGTGTGTGTGTATGTGTATATATATATATGCATGTTTAATATGCTATGTGTATATGTATATGAATATATACATAGATGTATATACGGTATATATATGTGTAGATGTGTATATATATATATATATATATATATATATACATACACACAGGCACACTAGTTTTACGGATCCAGCATATACTGGGTCACCTCAGTTCCCACCCCCGTGCTTGGCTCCACCCAGTTCTGGAAACCCCCCCATGCAAATCCTGCGTTTGCCACTGTCAGGGACTGTCTAGTAGTGGCAGTGACTTCCCATTGGAAGAGCTCCCTGCTAATCACAGCTAGACAGTCAGACCCAGGGGGAGGTGTTTTCTTCCCCTGGGACTGCCAGTCCGGACTGCAATAGCAGAGGAAGTTCTTCCCTTGGGAAGCCACTCCCCTGCTGTCCTGTCAGCCCAATCTGGTTTCCTTGGGCTGCAGCTGATGCAAGCCGGTTTAGCAGCGCCAGAGTTGAGCCCTGCCCCAGGAGGCGGTGTACTTAAGCCTTGTCTCCTGGTGACATCAGCCAACAATCACAAGGAGGTCATGGACTGCAGCCAGGAAGAGATCAGCAGGTTGGGTGGTGGATGCAGGGGGGATGGCCCCCAGGAACAGGTCATTGCAGTTTCTGTAGCAAATGTAAAATGTAAATTAAAGTCTCTGTACCTATAAGTACTGTTCCATCAGACTTAGAAATCCATGTACAAAGAATATCTGTGGTGAGGTCCAAAGCCAGAGGTTGTGCGGAACAAGAGGGGTAGGGTCAAACGCAGGTAAGCAGTCTGACGATTTTTCCGGAGCTCTGGTTCCAAGCAGCTGGTTCAGAGACTTGATGACAGCAGTGTATGCTCACAGGAAATGTGCTTTATATAGTACAGTAATAAGATAACAAGCATCAGGTGTTTACAGATCATTGGCAGCAGATTATGTGTTAGGAGACTGCCAGGTCCAAGTATGTACCACAATAACAGGTTTAATAGCTGCAGAGATACGTAATCTGAGGGCCCAATTCAGTAAGGATTGCAAAGTCATCTTTTTAGCAGAATTTGCAATCCTTTGCCTCGCATGCTGGGGGCCGACCTGCATGCTGACCGTCACCCCCCCCCACCCCCCCATAATCACGTACTAATTGAGATTGCGCTGCAATTAGTGCGCCGTTGCAGAAATTAGGGAAGCCTTCTGCCGTAGTCATTTTTTTAAGTGGAGCAGCTGCATGTGACATCACGCAGCTGCCCCTATAACGCCCACGCCATGTTCTCCGTTCGCACCGCCACTCCTCCATTTCCCTGCCGCCGCCCCTGCAATGCTCCGTCTCCACCTTGGAAACGGAGCGTTGTCGTCCCACTTCTGCAGTAAATGTGGGCAGTAAATGTAGGCACATGCGCAGGATGGGCCCTACGCATGCGCCCGCCAGGAGCAAACGCAGAAATTCTGGTTGGAACGCGTTTTGCGACCTGAATGAGTTCCTGAGCCTGTGGTGCAGTGTGTAGATGTCGGTCAGTAAGATTGGACTATGCACGAGTTTAATAAATTTACCCAGTGAGAGGTCTTGTTACCTCTTTGAACCACCCTCGTACATATTCACCAGGATGACTATGCTTATTGATAAACAGAATTACTGAAACTAGATGTCAGAAGTGGAAATTGCATGAGGGTACACACCCAGCACTATAGGTAAGCAGGGGCGTAGAGAGCCACGTGGGTCCCCGGTAATGAATGTGTGGGTATGGCCTAAATATTAATAGAATTGTAAAAAATAATTGCAGGGCCATGAAGCGGCTTTACATCTTCCACAGGGGGCGCCATTCAAATGCAGGGGGGGAGGGGGGGCAGGAGAGGCGTGGTTGCGGGAAGCAGGTCCCTCCTCCTCTGCCGGCTCCATCTTCCCAGTGATATTTGGGAAGATGGAGCATGTACACTAGAGAGCAAAGACTCTGACACAGTGTATGCTTTTAATGTGCAGGTGCCTTCTTCCCGAAGATATCACTGGCCTGAATGGGGAGGAGAGAGAGGGGCAGTGGAGAATTAGTCCCGCCCCCCCTTCCTCCCTCATCCCGGCGCCAGTGAAAGTGAGAAGACTTTTCCATCATCTACCAGACAGCAGAACATTCTGAATGATGAAATGAGAGAAGTATCAGTCGCGTTTATTACTCCACCCTTGATGATGTCGAACAGTCTGAAAATTCCGATCGTCAATTGTTGTTGACCTCTGTACTCATACTCGTACCCAACGTGCACATTTCAGGGATATCATGTGCATGTAATGTAAAGAGCAGATCGGCCGTGTTCACAGATCCAACTGTGATTAATTAAGAACTCCCCAAGCCATTAAACTTTCACCAGCCTAGGGGGCAAGCTTCCATCTGGTGTGTCTGGACAGGTATTGTCTGACATTGGATTTTTCAGTGCAGACCATACAGTGTGAATTTGGTATTGAAAAAATAAAATATCAGAGACCTTGATTAAGACGGAAATCCTGGGCAATGTGAATATTGGATATTAAAGAGAAGCAGTATTAGCAATAATTTATATTAGCCAATGTGCCCGGTATCAACCAAACAAAGGTTTGCTGGGTGAAAATATTTTACCCCAGTTCAACCCCTTAGAAGTTGAATTTGGCAAAATCCCTGCTTAGTAGGTGGCTGCAAATATCTGTCACAGTTTCAAGACCACCCAGCAGGTCACATGCTCCAGGTCAGCCAGCAGGTGCACAGGGAGAGTTCACCAACTGTCACATTTTCCAGACCACAATGGTGATGCATTGTAAATGGCAGGTGGACGTTTTGCCACATAACTCTGAAATGAAGCAACCAATTAGATCGCCAATATAATTTTGCAAATCTACGAACTAAGACCTTTAATTTGGTATATAATTTGTAGAGGTATGCTAATGCATTAACAGTTGCGATCATGAACGCAGCAGATGTGCAAAAAAATGCTAATGCTGTAGCTGCCTGGGAAGTATTGTGACACTCACCGGCGGCTTCACAGATACAAGCAATTGCGCATAAACATGCAGCGGTGGTCGCAGCTCCTTCAATAACCGACCGTCTGAATAACCCTATGGTCATGCAGAATGGCAGCGGGAACTGAGACGCTGGCGCCATGTTTTCTGTGACAGGATGGCAGTTTAAGGCTGAGACACACACCCTGAAAAAGGTCACGACACAAGTGGGATTTTGCCGCCACTCCTGTAACTGCCCCCAAACGGTCCCTGGCTGTCAATCACGTTGCACAGAAATTGTCACTGCATTCAGTATCACTAAGGTACCGTAGGACGTGCACAGTGTGCGGAAGTCGGGCATGCACAGTCGGTCGATAAACGCCCACTTCTGTAAATATTGGCAGAGTATACAACTATAAATCAGGCCAAAGAATGTCCTGTACAAAGAAGCCCAATAACAAGACTTAGGTGGACATTTACTAAGCACTGGCAGTGATAAAAGCGGAGAAGTGAGCCACTGGAGAGTTGCCCATGGCAACCAATCAGCTGCCCTGTATACTTTTATAGTATGCAACTGATAAATGTTACGTCAATGCTGATTGGTTGCCACGGGCAACTTCTCCACTGGCTCACTTCTCCACTTTTATCACTGCTTAGTACATGTCCCCCTTAACATTTAACAATCAACTTTCAAATATTTCATCCTTCTAAAGCGACTCTCCCGTCCCGCTTCCTCATTAAGTTCAGGAAGTCCAGTTACAACGGGCCTAACGGTGGCTACTCAGACCCGTCCTCTTGTGTCTGAAGATGCAGCATCGGTTGCATATCGGGAACATCGCTTGCACCATCGAAATGACCATCGAAACTGAGACACAAGGGCCAGAACCACTGCGCACAAATATGCAGTCGTTAGCTGCAACAGCCCCCCAAAACAGTCATGACCCGTCTGTGTTTTAGTCATCACTCCACGTCACCCCCACCTCCTCCTGGTTGTCATTCAAACTGAGTTTAAGTCCGCACTGCGACCGACATTGCAAGACCATCACGGGACACATGTGCAGTGCGATCGCCCACCAGGCCCGGATCTGGGTAATTAGTACCCGCTCCCAGTGTCGGACTGGGACATGAAGGGCCCACCGGGGGAATGCAGTGATAGGGGCCCATACTTAAGGGTGTGGCCAGCCTCCAAAGGGGGTGTGGCCAGCCTCCACAGAGGCTTGAAATACACAATAGTCTAGTGCAGTGTAATACAACATATCTACCAGGTATAATACAAGTGCACAGTCTGGAACCTGATCCCTAGAGGAAGGAGTGAGCCCTCAGGCAGTGGGGCCTACCGGTGGTTTCCCTGGTACCCCTGTGGGCCAGTCCGACCCTGCCCGCTCCCCTCCTGTGGGTGCCCGTCTCACAGTCATGGTAGATCTTATTCATTGTGACCTGTTCAATACAACGGAAGTATTTTGCGCTGCACATATTGTAGTGAAAATCCAGACTGCAAAAGATGAATCTGTTCTACGCTCCCTGAAACAAAACCGGAGGAAACAGATGTTAACCTATAGTCTCTCCGTTAGCTTGGGATGCCGCGGAGACGACAGGAGTAATTATAGACAGAAGCAAAGTGCTGGCTGTCTCTTTGCTGACGGCGGTGACTCATGTACTGCGAGTGTACAGTTGCTTCCCTTCATCTAAAATCCAAAAGTTATATTATAAAAGGAGAATGGTATGCCCCCTTCTATCTCCCAAACGCAGCATCTTCAGAAGTACAGACTCCGCAAAAGCTGGGGCATTCACATCATAGCTTATAGGACACAATTGTTTAAATATCAGTACTAAGTCTTGTGTCGCGGCGCATTGATGTTCCTTTAGATCTTCCTCTCTAATATCTGGAGCATGATATACAGAGATGCACTTGCATTTAGACCTGACGATATACAATCCTGGGATCCTGCAGCCATAGGCAAACGTAGAAGGGGGGGGGGGGGTTCCAGTTGCCTGGAACCTCCCCCGACGATGTGGTTGCGACATGTGAGATTTGTACACCTGCGTGTGACACTCTGAATCTGTGTATGAAGAGTTTCGATACAGCTGCCGCAGCTCTCTCTCACGCCAAGTTCTGTTGTGCTTCTTTGTACGCATGTAAAACTAATTCCTGTGCAGTTGCAGTCTCATCCACTGTGAGCGGCGTTTTGCTGCGTCTGTGATGCGACTTAGACGCAAAATTTTACAAAATACTGTATATGGTACGCTGCCCCCCTCTGAGTGTCTCAGTCGCGCCGATGTCTCGTGCCGTATGGCGTAAGGACGCTCAGTGTGTGAGGACACAACTGTATGTTAGGTAAGCATGAATACATAATACATTTTTGAAAATAAGGGGGGAAATGTATCAAACCTTCTAAAGATTGGGGAAGAAGACAAGCAGACCATGTCAACTAAACAGCTTCTAGCTAACATTTATCAAGTGCCTTCTATAAAATGCTAGCTAAGAAGCTGATTGGTTACAATGGGCAACTTTTAATTTTGCCCACTTCTCCACTCTTTAGAGACAGGGGGGGAGGGGTGGGGGGAGGGTCTATGTACTAAGCCTTGGAGAGAGATAAAGTGGATGGAGATAAAGTGGAGAGAGATAAAGTGCCAGCTATTCAGCTCATTACTTCTCATCTGTTTCAGGCACTTGTGTTGTTGATGCCCCATGTGAGTAAATACAGACAGTACACCATGGGGGCCCCGACATCACAGTCTTGCCAAATAGGCCACAGTCTTGACAAATAGGCCACAGTATTAGTAGAGAGGAAAGTGAGGAGTACAACAATGGACCACTGACGTCAGTGGGGGTACTAGCTTTACTGGGCTAAAATATCAGAGCTTAGAGAAGCAGTTTTCTGTATTGTACTATACATACAGAGGGGGCAGATGTACTAGCCTTGGAGAGATATAAAGTGTAGAGAGATACTGTATACTGCCAGCCAACCAGCTCCTGTCATTTTTCAAATATAACCTGTGACATGACAGTTAGGAGCTAATTGGCTGGTACTTTATCAATCTCCACTTTATCACTGTCCAGGAATGGTATCAAGATCCCGACATTTGGGATGCCGGCAGTTAGAATATCAACAGCGACATCCCGACGTTCAGGATTAATGTTTGTGGGGGCCCGGGCAAAAAACTTTTGGGGGCCCCTGTCCCTGCATGTATACAATAGTACATCCCAGCGGAACATAATTTTCTATTGCTGCGAATGGCGGTGATAAGAAGTTATAATCACTACTGCAGCTGCCTCCCTGAGGAGATTAGACTGGACTCCATCTGGAGGGTGAGATATCCCCCCCTACACATCAGAGGAGCTGAGTACGGCAGGAGACTGCTCTCCAGATCACTTCCCAACTACTTCCACCGGCAGTGCTGCCAGTGTACCCCCTCCATTAAACACCACCCCCAATCTGCAGTTAGCTCCTGTGAATTCCCATGGCCAGAAACCTCAGGCCCCTTTCCCAGAGCCGGCCTTAGCTATAGGCAGGCTAGGCATTTGCCTAGGGCATCCAAGCATGTCTAGGGGCATCCAAGCATATCCCTGCAGTATCTCATGCTGGGAGGGACAGTCCGCAAACTAACTGTTACTTTCCAAATGTATTCAATCAGTACTTGTATACACTGCTGTTTACATTTGTAAAAAAAATGCACACTGTGCCTTAAACTTCCTCTGACATGCTTGAATGCCCCTGACTTGTGAGACCTCAGACAGACAGCAGAAGACAAGTAAATGCAATTCCTGGACCTGTGACATTTTCACTGACTATATAAGGTTATTACTGGATGGCTTCTATAACACATGTGTATTTTGGAAGACTGCTTCACAGAAACCTGACATCACCTATACTGCTTGTGCACATAGGGGAGGGGGACCCTGTTATCCTGTGTCCCTTATCCCTGTGCAATTCCCAGGTGTCTGCAGGGACATAACATGGGCAGTGTTCTCCCCACACTTTATTTCCTAGTCAGTCCATACCGTAAAATTCCCCTGCCACCCAGCACTGTAACGTGGTCAGTAAATTGCGTTGCGCTATTTCTATATGAAACATCAGTGCAGCATAACTTTCGGACACATCAGACTGAAGGGCAGAGCATATCACTCCCACAGTATAAAGTAAAGGGCATGCAGTAACAGACACCAGCAAACACACTGAATAGTGAAGAGAATGGACAGTTTCTACATGTTTGATACTGATCTTTTTGTATAACCAGCAAGTGTGGCAGTATCTGTGGCAGTATATGTGTATTATGGGCATTACTAATGTGGGGCATATGTGTAAGGTGCATTCCTGTGTGGCATTATGTGTATTATGGGCATTACTAATGTGGGGCATATGTGTAAGGTGCATTACTGTGTGGCATTATGTGTATTATGGGCATTACTAATGTGGGGCATATGTGTAAGGTGCATTACTGTGTGGCATTATGTGTATTATGGGCATTACTAATGTGGGGCATATGTGTAAGGTTCCTTTACTGTGTGGAATTATATGTATTATGGTCATTACTGTGTGGCATTGTGCAGAGTTGAACTGGCCCACAGGGTAACCCCCTGGTGGGCCCCACTACCTGAGCGTTGCAGGTACAGATGCAGAACTAGCGGCGGAGCTAGGGGGCACCAGACAAAATTTTGCCTAGGGCATCAAATTGGCTAGGGCCGGCTCTGCCCTTTCCAGTAACATAGAAACATAGAATTTGTCGGCAGATAAGAACCACTTGGCCCATCTAGTCTGCCCCTTTTTTTTTTTACATTATTTTTATCTCTAACCTTATTTGATCCTTATTTCTTTGTAAGGATATCCTTATGTCTATCCCATGCATGTTTAAATTGCTCTACTGTCTTAGCCTCTACCACCTCTGATGGGAGGCTATTCCACTTGTCCACTACCCTTTCTGCGAAATAATTTTTCCGCAAATTTCCCCTGAACCTCCCCCCCTCCAGTCTCAGTGCATGTCCTCGTGTCCTATTGCTTTTCTTCATTTGGAGAATGTTCCCCTCCTGGACTTTGTTAAAACCCTTGATATATTTGAAAGTTTCTATCATGTCCCCCCTTTCCCTTCTCTGCTCCAAACTATACATATTTAGATTTCTTAGTCTTTCTGGGTATGTTTTGTGATGTAGGCCATGCACCATTTTAGTTGCCCTCCTTTGTACAGTTTCTAATGTATTAATATCCTTTTGAAGATATGGCCTCCAGAACTGAATACAGTATTCTAGATGAGGCCGTACCAATGACCTATACAGTGGCATTATTACTTCTTTCTTTCTGCTGCTGATTCCTCTACCAATGCAGCCAAGCATCTGACTATCCTTCCTCATTGCCTTGTTACATTGCTTACCTGCCTTTAAGTCATCTGAAATAGTGACTCCTAGATCCCTTTCCTCCTCAGTAGTTTCCAGTATAGTGCCATTAATACTATATTTAGCTTTTGGATTTTTGAGACCCAAGTGCATGATTTTGCATTTTTGGCATTAAACTGTAATTGTCACACTCTTGACCATTCCTCTAGTCTACCTAGATCCTCAGTCATTAGTTTTACCCCACCTGGTGTGTCTACCCTGTTGCATACCTTTGTGTCATCTGTAAAAATGCATACTTTCCCTTTAATGCCATTTGCAATGTCACCAATAAAGATATTAAAAAGCAATGGTCCAAGTACAGATCCCTGGGGTACTCCACTGGTAACATTTCCCTCCTGTGAATGCACTCCATTTACCACAACTCTCTGTTTTCTATCCTTCAACCAAGATCTTATCCATTCAATAATCCTAATATCCAATCCCAAACTTTCAAGTTTATTTAGCAGTCTGCGATGTGGAACAGTGTCTAAAGCCTTACTAAAGTCTAGATAAACTATATCCATGGCTCCACCTTTATCCATCACTTTAGTCACACAATCAAAAAAGTCAATAAGATTTGTTTGACATGATCTCCCCCCAGTGAATCCATGCTGTTTGGGATCCTGTAAATTGCCGGATTTGAGATAATCTACAACTCTTTCTTTTAAGAGTGTTTCCATCAATTTCTCTACTACTGATGTAAGACTCACTGGTCTGTAGTTGTTTGCCTCTTCCTTGCTTCCACTTTTGTGCAGTGGGACTACGTTTGCTCTTTTCCAGTCCCCTGGAATTACTCCTGTAGCTAATGACTGGTTGAATAATTCTGTCAATGGTGCTACCAGCACCTCTTTAAGTTCTTTTAGTATCCTTGGATGTATCCCATCTGGCCCCATAGATTTGTCCACTTTCAGCTTTGAGAGTTCTGTTAGGACCTTCTCCTCTGTAAATGTACTTGTTTCATTTTCCTGAATATCCCTGCAACTTAACTGTGGCCCCTTCCCCTCTCTTTCAGTAGTAAATACTGAGCAAAAATAATCATTAAGATGATCTGCTATTAAATTGTCTCCTTCAACAAGACTCCCAGTGTCCGTCTTTAGTTTTATAATTCCGCCTTTTGTTTTTCTCCTTTCGCTTATATACCTAAAAAAAGTTTTACCTCCTTTACCAACTGACTGGGCCATTTTCTCCTCAGCTTGTGCCTTTGCACATCTGATTACCTTCTTAGTCTCCTTCTGTCTAACAAGATATATCTCTTTGTCTTCATTGTTTTGTGTCTGCTTATATTTCCTAAAAGCCATCTTTTTTGCTCTCACAATACTACTCAATAGTACTCTGTGCCCAGTAATCCCAAGAGACTGGGCATCTTCCTCAAACTCCCCTTACTGAAGGACATGGAGCCCCCCTCCCCCTCCTCTGTGTGACACAGTCCCTGAGGACCCCTATTTCCCCATACATGAGTCATTGAGGAGACCCCTTCATCCCTGGACATGCAGCCAACCCTTTCCCCTCACAACTTACCCAGGTCGGTTGAGGACATCTCACAAGGCAGTAAGTTCACCTGTTCTGTGCCTGTGGCTGGGGTAAGGAGCTGGGCTCGGGGAAGGAGATGCGGGGAGCCGGACAGGAATTAAGCTGGGACGGTGGTGTGACCCCAGCAGCTCCGCCTCTGAGGCACACATAGTCTCGCGAGATGCCAATGACATCTCCAGAGAAAGAGAGCAGTGAGCCCGGCGGTGGCCGCTGTTTACTAAACGGCTGAGACGCCGAGGAGAACGGGAGTGCGGGCAGCAAAATGCTGTTCTGCACTCCATAATTGTGGTGACTGTGTGGGGGCCCTCTAAGTGTGGGGGCCCCAGGACGACCGCCCAAACCGCACCGCCTTTAACCTGCCCATGTTGGTAAGTATATTACTTCTAATCCCCAACCCCCCCTAATACTCCTTACACGCAGCCTGACCCTAACCCTCTCCGGTGATGCCTAACCCCCCTACCCATAGCCAACCCCCCCCCCCCCCCCCCTAACCCCCATCCTAACCCGAACCCTCCCCCCGCAGCCTAAACCTAATCTCCCCCCCCACACAGGACTTCACAAGTGTGAACTTCCGGCAGCTCTTCGTCCATGTCGGGATCCTGGAGTAAGCATTCAGAGCAGTGTCGGTATTTCGGTGCCAGTATTCCGACTGCCGGGATCCCAAACGTCGGGATTCTGTCTGGATCCCCTCCCCAAGGTTTAGTACTTCTCTCCTATAATACTTCTTTTTTTCTTCTTCTATTTTTTCTCTTCTTCTTTTTCATTTTCTTTTTCTTCCTCTTTTTTTCTTCCTGTTCCTCTCCAAATAAGAATCGCACCTGTCCCTTCCCTATTGAACAGAAAAGAACTTCCCAGGTAACTATTGTTACGTTTCTGCTTTCCTGCATCAATTTTGCTGCTCTCCGTCAGTTATTGGCTGCTTCAACCCAGGAGCGGCTCTTGCCGCTGGCAAGCAGGATTTTTGACCGGGGCGCCGCATCCTGAATGGCGCTGCCGCCGCTGCGCCCCATGACCCTCCCAGCTCCCACATGCTGTCATGCAGTGCGCTTGACATCACTGCGCACCGCACAGCATTGTGGGAGTGGCCGTAGATGCTAGAGGTCCTAATTGACATCTAGTGTCTGTGCGGCGCTATGGGAGAGGCGTCATGACATCTCTCCCATAGATCCGAGGAGCGGCGGCAGAGACAGCAGCAGCGGTCGGGAAGCAGGAGCGGGGCTGGTGAGTATTTTATTATTATTATTATTATTATTTTTGTAAACGGTGCTACTAGGGGCATAACTACAGGGGCACAGCTATAAGGGGCATAGCTCAACTGGGGGCACAGCTACAGGAGGCACAACTACAGGGGACAAAACTTTCGAGGGGGCAAAACTAGAGATGTGCACTTGAAATTTTTCGGGTTTTGTGTTTTGGTTTTGGGTTCGGTTCCGCGGCCGTGTTTTGGGTTCGACCGCGTTTTGGCAAAACCTCAACGAATTTTTTTTGTCGGATTCGGGTGTGTTTTGGATTCGGGTGTTTTTTTCAAAAAACACTAAAAACAGCTTAAATCATAGAATTTGGGGGTCATTTTGATCCCAAAGTATTATTAACCTCAAAAACCATAATTTCCACTCATTTTCAGTCTATTCTGAACACCTCACACCTCACAATATTATTTTTAGTCCTAAAATTTGCACAGAGGTCGCTGGATGACTAAGCTAAGCGACCCTAGTGGCCGACACAAACACCTGGCCCATCTAGGAGTGGCACTGCAGTGTCACGCAGGATGGCCCTTCCAAAAAACACTCCCCAAACAGCACATGACGCAAAGAAAAAAAGAGGCGCAATGAGGTAGCTGTGTGACTAAGCTAAGCGACCCTAGTGGCCGACACAAACACCTGGCCCATCTAGGAGTGGCACTGCAGTGTCACGCAGGATGGCCCTTCCAAAAAACACTCCCCAAACAGCACATGACGCAAAGAAAAAAAGAGGCGCAATGAGGTAGCTGTGTGAGTAAGCTAAGCGACCCTAGTGGCCGACACAAACACCTGTCCCATCTAGGAGTGGCACTGCAGTGTCACGCAGGATGGCCCTTCCAAAAAACACTCCCCAAACAGCACATGACGCAAAGAAAAAAAGAGGCGCAATGAGGTAGCTGTGTGACTAAGCTAAGCGACCCTAGTGGCCGACACAAACACCTGGCCCATCTAGGAGTGGCACTGCAGTGTCACGCAGGATGGCCCTTCCAAAAAACACTCCCCAAACAGCACATGACGCAAAGAAAAAAAGAGGCGCAATGAGGTAGCTGTGTGACTAAGCTAAGCGACCCTAGTGGCCGACACAAACACCTGGCCCATCTAGGAGTGGCACTGCAGTGTCACGCAGGATGGCCCTTCCAAAAAACACTCCCCAAACAGCACATGACGCAAAGAAAAAAAGAGGCGCAATGAGGTAGCTGTGTGAGTAAGCTAAGCGACCCTAGTGGCCGACACAAACACCTGGCCCATCTAGGAGTGGCACTGCAGTGTCACGCAGGATGGCCCTTCCAAAAAACACTCCCCAAACAGCACATGACGCAAAGAAAAAAAGAGGCGCAATGAGGTAGCTGTGTGAGTAAGCTAAGCGACCCTAGTGGCCGACACAAACACCTGGCCCATCTAGGAGTGGCACTGCAGTGTCACTCAGGATGGCCCTTCCAAAAAACACTCCACAAACAGCACATGACGCAAAGAAAAAAAGAGGCGCAATGAGGTAGCTGTGTGACTAAGCTAAGCGACCCTAGTGGCCGACACAAACACCTGGCCCTTCTAGGAGTGGCACTGCAGTGTCACGCAGGATGGCCCTTCCAAAAAACACTCCCCAAACAGCACATGACGCAAAGAAAAAAAGAGGCGCAATGAGGTAGCTGTGTAACTAAGCTAAGCGACCCTAGTGGCCGACACAAACACCTGGCCCATCTAGGAGTGGCACTGCAGTGTCACGCAGGATGGCCCTTCCAAAAAACACTCCCCAAACAGCACATGACGCAAAGAAAAAAAGAGGCGCAATGAGGTAGCTGTGTGAGTAAGCTAAGCGGCCCTAGTGGCCGACACAAACACCTGGCCCATCTAGGAGTGGCACTGCAGTGTCACGCAGGATGGCCCTTCCAAAAAACACTCCCCAAACAGCACATGACGCAAAGAAAAAAAGAGGCGCAATGAGGTAGCTGTGTGAGTAAGCTAAGCGACCCTAGTGGCCGACACAAACACCGGGCCCATCTAGGAGTGGCACTGCAGTGTCACGCAGGATGGCCCTTCCAAAAAACACTCCCCAAACAGCACATGACGCAAAGAAAAAAAGAGGCGCAATGAGGTAGCTGTGTGACTAAGCTAAGCGACCCTAGTGGCCGACACAAACACCTGGCCCATCTAGGAGTGGCACTGCAGTGTCACGCAGGATGGCCCTTCCAAAAAACACTCCCCAAACAGCATATGATGCAAAGAAAAAAGAGGCGCAATGAGGTAGCTGTGTGAGTAAGCTAAGCGACCCTAGTGGCCGACAAACACCTGGCCCATCTAGGAGTGGCACTGCAGTGTCACACAGGATTGCCCTTCAAAAAAATACTCCCCAAACAGCACATGACGCAAAGAAAAATTAAAGAAAAAAGAGGTGCAAGATGGAATTGTCCTTGGGCCCTCCCACCCACCCTTATGTTGTATAAACAGGACATGCACACTTTAACCAACCCATCATTTCAGTGACAGGGTCTGCCACACGACTGTGACTGAAATGACGGGTTGGTTTGGACCCCCACCAAAAAAGAAGCAATTAATCTCTCCTTGCACAAACTGGCTCTACAGAGGCAAGATGTCCACCTCATCATCATCCTCCGATATATCACCGTGTACATCCCCCTCCTCACAGATTATCAATTCGTCCCCACTGGAATCCACCATCTCAGCTCCCTGTGTACTTTGTGGAGGCAATTGCTGCTGGTCAATGTCTCCACGGAGGAATTGATTATAATTCATTTTAATGAACATCATCTTCTCCACATTTTCTGGAAGTAACCTCGTACGCCGATTGCTGACAAGGTGAGCGGCGGCACTAAACACTCTTTCGGAGTACACACTTGTGGGAGGGCAACTTAGGTAGAATAAAGCCAGTTTGTGCAAGGGCCTCCAAATTGCCTCTTTTTCCTGCCAGTATAAGTACGGACTGTCTGACGTGCCTACTTGGATGCGGTCACTCATATAATCCTCCACCATTCTTTCAATGGGGAGAGAATCATATGCAGTGACAGTAGACGACATGTCCGTAATCGTTGTCAGGTCCTTCAGTCCGGACCAGATGTCAGCATCAGCAGTCGCTCCAGACTGCCCTGCATCACCGCCAGCGGGTGGGCTCGGAATTCTGAGCCTTTTCCTCGCACCCCCAGTTGCGGGAGAATGTGAAGGAGGAGATGTTGACAGGTCGCGTTCCGCTTGACTTGACAATTTTCTCACCAGCAGGTCTTTGAACCCCAGCAGACTTGTGTCTGCCGGAAAGAGAGATCCAAGGTAGGTTTTAAATCTAGGATCGAGCACGGTGGCCAAAATGTAGTGCTCTGATTTCAACAGATTGACCACCCGTGAATCCTTGTTAAGCGAATTAAGGGCTCCATCCACAAGTCCCACATGCCTAGCGGAATCGCTCCGTGTTAGCTCCTCCTTCAATGTCTCCAGCTTCTTCTGCAAAAGCCTGATGAGGGGAATGACCTGACTCAGGCTGGCAGTGTCTGAACTGACTTCACGTGTGGCAAGTTCAAAGGGCAGCAGAACCTTGCACAACGTTGAAATCATTCTCCACTGCGCTTGAGACAGGTGCATTCCACCTCCTATATCGTGCTCAATTGTATAGGCTTGAATGGCCTTTTGCTGCTCCTCCAACCTCTGAAGCATATATAGGGTTGAATTCCACCTCGTTACCACTTCTTGCTTCAGATGATGGCAGGGCAGGTTCAGGCGTTTTTGGTGTTGCTCCAGTCTTCTGTACGTGGTGCCTGTACGCCGAAAGTGTCCCGCAATTCTTCTGGCCACCGACAGCATCTCTTGCACGCCCCTGTCGTTTTTTAAAAAATTCTGCACCACCAAATTCAAGGTATGTGCAAAACATGGGACGTGCTGGAATTTGCCCAGATTTAATGCACACACAATATTGCTGGCGTTGTCCGATGCCACAAATCCACAGGAGAGTCCAATTGGGGTAAGCCATTCCGCGATGATCTTCCTCAGTTGCCGTAAGAGGTTTTCAGCTGTGTGCGTATTCTGGAAACCGGTGATACAAAGCGTAGCCTGCCTAGGAAAGAGTTGGCGTTTGCGAGATGCTGCTACTGGTGCCGCCGCTGCTGTTCTTGCGGCGGGAGTCCATACATCTACCCAGTGGGCTGTCACAGTCATATAGTCCTGACCCTGCCCTGCTCCACTTGTCCACATGTCCGTGGTTAAGTGGACATTGGGTACAACTGCATTTTTTAGGACACTGGTGAGTCTTTTTCTGACGTCCGTGTACATTCTCGGTATCGCCTGCCTAGAGAAGTGGAACCTAGATGGTATTTGGTAACGGGGGCACACTACCTCAAGAAATTGTCTAGTTCCCTGTGAACTAACGGCGGATACCGGACGCACGTCTAACACCAACATAGTTGTCAAGGCCTCAGTTATCCGCTTTGCAACAGGATGACTGCTGTGATATTTCATCTTCCTCGCAAAGGACTGTTGGACAGTCAATTGCTTGGTGGAAGTAGTAAAAGTGGGCTTACGACTTCCCCTCTGGGATGACCATCGACTCCCAGCAGCAACAACAGCAGCACCAGCAGCAGTAGGCGTTACACGCAAGGATGCATCGGAGGAATCCCAGGCAGGAGAGGACTCGTCAGAATTGCCAGTGACATGGCCTGCAGGACTATTGGCATTCCTGGGGAAGGAGGAAATTGACACTGAGGGAGTTGGTGGGGTGGTTTGCGTGAGCTTGGTTACAAGAGGAAGGGATTTACTGGTCAGTGGACTGCTTCCGCTGTCGCCCAAAGTTTTTGAACTTGTCACTGACTTATTATGAATGCGCTGCAGGTGACGTATAAGGCAGGGATGTTCCGAGGTGGTTAACGTCCTTACCCCTACTTATTACACCTTGACAAAGGCAACACACGGCTTGACAAATGTTGTCCGCATTTCTGTTGAAATACTTCCACACCGAAGAGCTGATTTTTTGGGTATTTTGACCAGGCATGTCAATGGCCATATTCCTCCCACGGACAACAGGTGTCTCCCCGGGTGCCTGACTTAAACAAACCACCTCACCATCAGAATCCTCCTTGTCAATTTCCTCCCCAGCGCCAGCAACACCCATATCCTCCTCATCCTGGTGTACTTCAACACTGACATCTTCAATCTGACTATCAGGAACTGGACTGCGGGTGCTCCTTCCAGCACTTGCAGGGGGCGTGCAAATGGTGGAAGGCGCATGCTCTTCACGTCCAGTGTTGGGAAGGTCAGGCATCGCAACCGACACAATTGGACTCTCCTTGTGGATTTGGGATTTCGAAGAACGCACAGTTCTTTGCGGTGCTTTTGCCAGCTTGAGTCTTTTCATTTTTCTAGCGAGAGGCTGAGTGCTTCCATCCTCATGTGAAGCTGAACCACTAGCCATGAACATAGGCCAGGGCCTCAGCCGTTCCTTGCCACTCCGTGTGGTAAATGGCATATTGGCAAGTTTACGCTTCTCCTCCGACAATTTTATTTTAGATTTTTGAGTCCTTTTTTACTGATATTTGGTGTTTTGGATTTTACATGCTCTGTACTATGACATTGGGCATCGGCCTTGGCAGACGACGTTGCTGGCATTTCATCGTCTCGGCCATGACTAGTGGCAGCAGCTTCAGCACGAGGTGGAAGTCGATCTTGATCTTTCCCTAATTTTGGAACCTCAACATTTTTGTTCTCCATATTTTAATAGGCACAACTAAAAGACACAGAGGTAGCTACAGCCGTGGACTACCGTACTGTGTCTGCTGCTAATATAGACTGGATGATAATGAGATAAAATTTAAATATATATATATATCACACTAGTACTGCAGCCGGACAGGTATATATATTATGTAATGACGGACCTGCTGGACACTGTCTGTCAGACTCAGCACTGCAGACTCCTAAAGTAAGCTACTTATATCAAGAAGATAGAAAAAAAAAAAACCACGGGTAGGTGGTATACAATTATGGATGGACGAGCGACTGCCGACACAGAGGTAGCTACTGCCGTGGACTACCGTACTGTGTCTGCTGCTAATATAGACTGGATGATAATGAGATAAAATTAAAATATATATATATATCACACTAGTACTGCAGCCGGACAGGTATATATATTATGTAATGACGGACCTGCTGGACACTGTCTGTCAGACTCAGCACTGCAGACTCCTAAAGTAAGCTACTAGTATCAAGAAGATAGAAAAAAAAAAAACCACGGGTAGGTGGTATACAATTATGGATGGACGAGCGACTGCCGACACAGAGGTAGCTACAGCCGTGGACTACCGTACTGTGTCTGCTGCTAATATAGACTGGATGATAATGAGATAAAATTAAAATATATATATATATCACACTAGTACTGCAGCCGGACAGGTATATATATTATGTAATGACGGACCTGCTGGACACTGTCTGTCAGACTCAGCACTGCAGACTCCTAAAGTAAGCTACTAGTATCAAGAAGATAGAAAAAAAAAAAAACCACGGGTAGGTGGTATACAATTACGGATGGACGAGCGACTGCCGACACAGAGGTAGCTACAGCCGTGGACTACCGTACTGTGTCTGCTGCTAATATAGACTGGATGATAATGAGATAAAATTAAAATATATATATATATCACACTAGTACTGCAGCCGGACAGGTATATATATTATGTAATGACGGACCTGCTGGACACTGTCTGTCAGACTCAGCACTGCAGACTCCTAAAGTAAGCTACTAGTATCAAGAAGATAGAAAAAAAAAAAACACGGGTAGGTGGTATACAATTATGGATGGACGAGCGACTGCCGACACAGAGGTAGCTACAGCCGTGGACTACCGTACTGTGTCTGCTGCTAATATAGACTGGATGATAATGAAATAAAATTAAAATATATATATATATCACACTAGTACTGCAGCCGGACAGGTATATATATTATGTAATGACGGACCTGCTGGACACTGTCTGTCAGACTCAGCACTGCAGACTCCTAAAGTAAGCTACTAGTATCAAGAAGATAGAAAAAAAAAAAACCACGGGTAGGTGGTATACAATTACGGATGGACGAGCGACTGCCGACACAGAGGTAGCTACAGCCATGGACTACCGTACTGTGTCTGCTGCTAATATAGACTGGATGATAATGAGATAAAATTAAAATATATATATATATCACACTAGTACTGCAGCCGGACAGGTATATATATTATGTAATGACGGACCTGCTGGACACTGTCTGTCAGACTCAGCACTGCAGACTCCTAAAGTAAGCTACTAGTATCAAGAAGATAGAAAAAAAAAACCACGGGTAGGTGGTATACAATTATGGATGGACGAGCGACTGCCGGCACAGAGGTAGCTACAGCCGTGGACTACCGTACTGTGTCTGCTGCTAATATAGACTGGATGATAATGAGATAAAATTAAAATATATATATATCACACTAGTACTGCAGCCGGACAGGTATATATTATGTAATGACGGACCTGCTGGACACTGTCTGCAGAATGCGTTTATAAAAACACCACACGACGAGTGTTTAACTTTTTCAGGCAGACAATCACAATATACTGGTGGTCAGCAGACAATCACAATACTGGTGGTCAGTGGTCACTGGTCAGTCACACTGGCAGTGGCACTCTGGCAGCAAAAGTGTGCACTGTACTTAAGTGCAGTCAGATAATGATATACAGTATATGATGCAGCACACTGGGCTGAGCACAGATATGGTATGTGTGTGAGACTGTGTCACACTGTGTATCGTTTTTTTTCAGGCAGAGAACGGATTAATTAAACTGGTGGCACTGGTCACTGGTCACACTATCAGCAGCAAGTAGTACTCCTCCTATATGCTCCCCAAAATTTGTGTCTCTCTCTAGTACTCTAGTCACTCTAAACGGAGAGGACGCCAGCCACGTCCTCTCCCTATCAATCTCAATGCACGTGTGAAAATGGCGGCGACGCGCGGCTCCTTATATAGAATCCGAGTCTCGCGATAGAATCCGAGCCTCGCGAGAATCCGACAGCGGGATGATGACGTTCGGGCGCGCTCGGGTTAACCGAGCAAGGCGGGAAGATCCGAGTCGCTCGGCCCCGTGTAAAAAAAACTGAAGTTCGGGCGGGTTCGGATTCCGAGGAACCGAACCCGCTCATCTCTAGGCAAAACTCTACAGGGGGCACAGCTACAAGGGGCAAAACTCTACGGGGGGTACAGCTACAGGGGGCAAAACTACAGGGGGCACAACTCTACTGGGGGCACAGCTACAGGGAGCAAAACTACAGGGGGCACAAATCTACTGGGGGTACAGCTACGGGGGGCAAAACTCTACAGGGGGCAAAACTCTACAGGCTGCACAACTCTACTGGGGGCACAGCTACAGGGGGCAAAACTATACTGGGGGCTCAACTAAAGGGGGCATAACTGTGGCCATGCCCTTTCCCTATGAAGCCACGCCCCTGCCAGCGTCGCGCACTAACCCTGTTTTCACTGTCGGGGGAGGGGGGGTGGTGGAAACTTTTGCCCTGGGCACCACAAGGTCTTGAACCGGCTCTGCTCCCACCCCCTCAACCCCCTCTCTATAGAGAAATGTCCTGCACACGCCCATGCCCTGATATCATAATGTAGCAAATTCCAGAACTTGGAACGTTGTGCATAATAAGACTTTCAGCTGAAACATGTAATCGAGTGCACATGTTGTGAGTTACTATTTCTGCTAAATGGGTAATAACCAAAGTATTTATTTAATCCGCTTGTAACGTCTTCCTTCCGGTACAACGCATCTTCCTTTCCGAGACACAAGACAGATTCTCAATGTGTCTGACAATAGCACATTTCCTCTGTAATTAGGACAGTTGCTGATGATGCATCTTTCACAAAGGCTTTAAAAACAAAACATGTTACAATGAAACGTCATTAGTTCTATCATCCCCACAGTATCATGTGCAAGATTTAAAGCCACGATTCTGCTGCAGTTAAAGGGACATTGGGACATTATTTCACAATTTGGCGTAGTCTTACTGCACATGCGCCATAAAACAAAACCGCGTTTTACACTTACAAACAATTCTGAATGAGGCCCATAACATCCGCTCATATAGATGCAAAGTAACAAAATAAATAACACATAAAACTTAAATAAGGAAAATGGTAAAATTTGGAAATTGAAGGCAGCTGTGCAGACAATGTGATGCACCTCTGCTGTAGGGTGGTACCGGTACCGCACCCAGGTTAGGGTGCTTTGTGGGGGTGGGCGTCGCTCGCACACCGCTCATCCAAAGGCAGATGCACCTAGTGGATATTTGTACACTGCACACTCGCTGCACCAGGCCTACACATATGCAAGGCCGCCATCAGGTAGGGGCTGCCAGGACTCCAGTCCCAAATCCAGACAGAGAGTGGCCCTGACAGAAGATAGTGTCCCGGCAACCAGTCTTACAGAGAGACCGGTGGCATTTTGCATTTGGCACCAGCCAATCACAGCTTGATGATCTGCAACCAACTCGGTGTTCCCGGCGATTGATGGGGTCCTAGGAGGCAGTGGTGGCCCCCCCTACTGTCAGCCGGTGTTCCTGTACAAGGTGCACGCCTAAGTGAAGGACCTGCGTCCCCCTGCCAAGGTCCAGCCTTCCCTGTCTTGTGCCCCCACTAGTCCCGCCTTCCCTGTCCTGTGCCCCTGCAGGTCCAGCCTTCCCTGTCTTGTGCTCGCCCAGGTCCAGCCTTTCCTGTCCTGTGCCCCTGCAGGTCCAGCCTTCCCTGTCTTGTGCCCCCACTAGTCCTGCCTTCCCTGTACTGTGCCCCTGCAGGTCCAGCCTTCCCTGTTTTGTGCTCGCCCAGGTCCAGCCTTCCCTGTCCTGTGTCCCCGCAGGTCCAGCCTTCCCTGTCCTGTGCCCCTGCAGGTCCAGCCTTTCCTGTCCTGTGCCCCTGCAGGTCCAGCCTTTCCTGTCCTGTGTCCCCACAGGTCCAGCCTTCCCTGTCCCCCTGCAGGTCCAGCCTTTCCTGTCCTGTATCCCCTGCAGGTCCAACCTTCCCTGTCCTGTGCCCCCGCAGGTCCAGCCTTCCCTGTCCTGTGCCCCTGCAGGTCCAACCTTTCCTGTCTTGTGCCCCCTGTTAGGTTCCTGGTGCTCAGAACAAGGGAGATGTTCATGAAGTGAGTCCAGAGCACCAGGACGTAACGCTGGGAAAGGGGAATGGAAAGGGAATACAGCGGCCTAGGCCGACGGACGCGGCCGTGCCGCTACTCACGGAACCGGTACGAATACTGGCAAACGGACAGGAACTCCCAATGCTGCTGACACAGACTCTCAGAACTGGAGGACAGGCAGAATCCCAAACGACAGACCGGTGGACACCAAGAAGCCAGAAACTTGCACAGGCAAAGGTACTGGACCTCAGGACAGGAACGCCTCACGGCAGGACACGGGATCAGACATAGGAATCGACACAGGGACTGACACAGGAATCGACACAGGAAGCTCAGGAACTAGCAGGAACCAAGCTCAGAACTCAAGCAGACTGAAAACCCAGAAATATCACCAGCATCTGTGAATTGCAAACAGCCAGCATATAACAGAGAGGCCTAATTAATAATCCCATGCAGCTGCCTTGTTGCATGATTCCAAACTGACCAGATGCAATTAGCAGCCAGGTGAGGCTGAACACATGGGAACAAGCTGCAATTACACAGACTCACCAGCGGCAGCAGACAAGAGTATTCTAAAACAGAGCAACAGGAAATCCTGGCATGCAAGACAACTTTATAAACATAAAATAGGAATGAACCACTACCTGTGGTTCATAACAGTATCCCCTCCTTAAGGGTGAGCTCCGAGCACCCCATGACACCCACGGGGAACATAAACAGAAGTATAACATGAAATACAGAACAAAACTGCAAAACAGGAATGAGCCACAGCCGTGGCTCATAACATTACCCCCCCCCCCCTTGAGGAGGGGTCAAAAGACCCCAAAATTCAGACTATCCAGAACAAGGGATACAAAAAAAAAAAAACCTGACACACTGGTCTAACAGACAAGAAAACAAAAAAAACAAGTTGTAGCAACAACTTGTAACAGTGCCCTCCCCTTGATGGTGGCCACTGGACACAAGACAAGGAAAAAAAAAATTTTTTTTTTTTTTTTATCAAGGCAAGAGTCAAAAATTATTTCTTTTTCTTCTTCTTTTTTTTACAAAGCTCTTTAGGTCTGACCAAGGTAATTCCCCAAACATTGGCCCTCATTCCGAGTTGTTCGCTCGGTATTTTTCATCGCATCGCAGTGAAAATCCGCTTAGTACGCATGCGCAATGTTCGCACTGCGACTGCGCCAAGTAACTTTACTATGAAGAAAGTATTTTTACTCACGGCTTTTTCTTCGCTCCGGCGATCGTAATGTGATTGACAGGAAATGGGTGTTACTGGGCGGAAACACGGCGTTTCAGGGGCGTGTGGCTGAAAACGCTACCGTTTCCGGAAAAAATGCAGGAGTGGCCGGAGAAACGGTGGGAGTGCCTGGGCGAACGCTGGGTGTGTTTGTGACGTCAACCAGGAACGACAAGCACTGAAATGATCGCACAGGCAGAGTAAGTCTGAAGCTACTCTGAAACTGCTAAGTAGTTAGTAATCGCAATATTGCGAATACATCGGTCGCAATTTTAAGATGCTAAGATTCACTCCCAGTAGGCGGCGGCTTAGCGTGTGTAACTCTGCTAAATTCGCCTTGCGACCGATCAACTCGGAATGAGGGCCATTGTCTGAACTGATGGTACCACCCAGCAAGGCTGCGTTCAAATCAGAGACAGGTCTCTTACCCTTGGGAGCTGAACTTTCTGGTAAAGTACTATTATTAGACGAAGAAGTCAAAAAAGCACATCCTGCAGTCAAAACAACGGGCTGGGACTCTTGTGCAGAGTTTACAGTATTTGGTGGACTCTCAGCAGACAAGACGGGTGACTTAGAGGAACCTGAACCAATTTCTTTGGAACCGTATCTTTTAACAATTGCATCACAGAATGCTAGGGGATCCAGAAGAATGGGATCTTCAGCTTTCATTAGACTGGTCGCCCACTCAGAAGGCTCTCCTCTAAAAGAATAAATCAGATAGAGCCCAAGGTTTTCTGAAGTGATGCCCAGAAATGGTCTAGACAACATAATAGTGTAATAGTGTTTGAAAAGCGCCAGAAATTGGGCGAAGTCCCCATCAAAGGTTATGGATGTTGAGATATCAGAGTCAGGATCTGTTTCCTTCTCATCTGACTGACTGGAGTGCTTTGCTAGGACCTGGTCACTATTGACCTTACTCGAGGCTGAGACTCTCTGAACCCCACCCGGGGCTGAGACTTTCTGAACCCCACCCGGGGCAGTGACTTTCTGAACCCCACCCGGGGCAGTGACTTTCTGAACCCCACCCGGGGCAGTGACTTTCTGAACCCCACCCGGGGCAGTGGCCTCCGGGAACCCCGCTGGGGCAGTGGCCTCCGGGAACCCCGCTGGGGCAGTGGCCTCCGGGAACCCCGCTGGGGCAGTGGCCTCCGGGAACCCCGCTGGGGCAGTGGCCTCCGGGAACCGTGCTGGGGCAGTGGCCTCCGGGAACCCCGCTGGGGCCAGCACCTCGGATTGACTGGGATCGGGCCATCGGCCTCCCTCTCTGAGTCGATAATTATCGAAAGTTCTCCCGGGACTATGACTTCCGGGACTTTTGCGGAAGCAATAACGTTCAGATCCTCCACTAATGCTATGCTTCTTAAGTTCTTTCCTGGGGAAGCGACTTCTAGACCCTTCTTTGGGGCTGCGTCTCTCGAGACCCCACTTGGGGATATTACTTCAAAGATCCCTTCTGGGGTTTTGCTTCTCGAGTTCCCCTCAAGAACTATGGTTTTAGAGACCGTTTCTAGGGTTGCGCTTTTCAAGTCCCTACCTGGGGTAACAGCTTCTGAGACCCCTTCCGGTATGGACACCTGAACTATAATATTTGATGTCCCTCTATAAGCTAGGGCATCGGGTACCGCTCCAGCACTCTGGGCATCGGGTACCGCTCCAGCACTCTGGGCATCGGGTACCGCTCCAGCACTCTGGGCATCGGGTACCGCTCCAGCACTCTGGGCATCGGGTACCGCTCCAGCACTCTGGGCATCGGGTACCGCTCCAGCACTCTGGGCATCGGGTACCGCTCCAGGACCCTGGGCTACGGGCACCACTCCAGGACCCTGGGCTACGGGCACCACTCCAGGACCCTGGGCTACGGGCACCACTCCAGGACCCTGGGCTACGGGCACCACTCCAGGACCCTGGGCTACGGGCACCACTCCAGGACCCTGGGCTACGGGCACCACTCCAGGACTTTCTGAACCCCACCCGGGGCAGTGGCCTCCGGGAACCCCGCTGGGGCAGTGGCCTCCAGGAACCCCGCTGGGGCAGTGGCCTCCGGGAACCCCGCTGGGGCAGTGGCCTCCGGGAACCCCGCTGGGGCAGTGGCCTCCGGGAACCGTGCTGGGGCAGTGGCCTCCGGGAACCCCGCTGGGGCCAGCACCTCGGATTGACTGGGATCGGGCCATCGGCCTCCCTCTCTGAGTCGATAATTATCGAAAGTTCTCCCGGGACTATGACTTCCGGGACTTTTGCGGAAGCAATAACGTTCAGATCCTCCACTAATGCTATGCTTCTTAAGTTCTTTCCTGGGGAAGCGACTTCTAGACCCTTCTTTGGGGCTGCGTCTCTCGAGACCCCACTTGGGGATATTACTTCAAAGATCCCTTCTGGGGTTTTGCTTCTCGAGTTCCCCTCAAGAACTATGGTTTTAGAGACCGTTTCTAGGGTTGCGCTTTTCAAGTCCCTACCTGGGGTAACAGCTTCTGAGACCCCTTCCGGTATGGACACCTGAACTATAATATTTGATGTCCCTCTATAAGCTAGGGCATCGGGTACCGCTCCAGCACTCTGGGCATCGGGTACCGCTCCAGCACTCTGGGCATCGGGTACCGCTCCAGCACTCTGGGCATCGGGTACCGCTCCAGCACTCTGGGCATCGGGTACCGCTCCAGGACCCTGGGCTACGGGCACCACTCCAGGACCCTGGGCTACGGGCACCACTCCAGGACCCTGGGCTACGGGCACCACTCCAGGACCCTGGGCTACGGGCACCACTCCAGGACTTTCTGAACCCCACCCGGGGCAGTGGCCTCCGGGAACCCCGCTGGGGCTCCCTTGCCCAAGGACCCCAATTATAGGACAGAGAGCTTTTTTGTGTGGGTTGTGTGACAAGTACCTCTGCCACAGTAGAGACAGGAGTAGGTCTTGTATCATGACTCAACTTGGCCAGAGGGCAAGACTCGTCACCACACTTTGGCTTGCGCAACTCACAGGTCTGCAGATAATGGCCTAAACCCCCACAATATAGGCATAAGTTTAAGTTTCTGCGACGCAGACGCTCCTCTTCTGAGAGCCTGGGCCGCAGAAAACTTTTAAACCTTTTCTCTTCAATTAAACCAGAGGATTCTCTTGTCACCATACTGTGAACAAGAGTCTCTTTAGAGATAGATGTACTCTCAACGACTTCTGGCAAGATGAGCAAGATTTTAGTCAGTAGGTTTTGCAGTTGCTTTAGGGATTGCTGCAAAACTTCTAGTCGCTCTGGTCTCAAAGCACTGAATACAGAGTTCAGGGCTGCGAGAGATGCCTGCAGGGCTTGCATAGTAGACATAGGAGGATTTAAAACTAGACAAGACAAGACAAGGCAAGACAAGGCAAGACAAGGCAAGACTAAATTTTTGCTAAACAAAACAAGACTTTTTTTTTTTTTTTTTAAACACCGGACTGGATTCTAAACACCGGACTGGATTCTAAACACCGGACTGGATTCTAAACACCGGACTGGATTCTGCACACTGAATTCTAGACAGGACTGGATTCTAGACTAGACACTGGATTGGGCCAAAAAAGAAAAAAAAGTTTTATTTCTTTTTTGTGGTATGGCTGGTGATAATGTTAGGTTCCTGGTGCTCAGAACAAGGGAGATGTTCATGAAGTGAGTCCAGAGCACCAGGACGTAACGCTGGGAAAGGGGAATGGAAAGGGAATACAGCGGCCTAGGCCAACGGACGCGGCCGTGCCGCTACTCACGGAACCGGTACGAATACTGGCAAACGGACAGGAACTCCCAATGCTGCTGACACAGACTCTCAGAACTGGAGGACAGGCAGAATCCCAAACGACAGACCGGTGGACACCAAGAAGCCAGAAACTTGCACAGGCAAAGGTACTGGACCTCAGGACTGGAACGCCTCATGGCAGGACACGGGATCAGACATAGGAATCGACACAGGGACTGACACAGGAATCGACACAGGAAGCTCAGGAACTAGCAGGAACCAAGCTCAGAACTCAAGCAGACTGAAAACCCAGAAATATCACCAGCATCTGTGAATTGCAAACAGCCAGCATATAACAGAGAGGCCTAATTAATAATCCCATGCAGCTGCCTTGTTGCATGATTCCAAACTGACCAGATGCAATTAGCAGCCAGGTGAGGCTGAACACATGGGAACAAGCTGCAATTACACAGACTCACCAGCGGCAGCAGACAAGAGTATTCAAAAACAGAGCAACAGGAAATCCTGGCATGCAAGACAACTTTATAAACATAAAATAGGAATGAACCACTACCTGTGGTTCATAACAGTATCCCCTCCTTAAGGGTGAGCTCCGAGCACCCCATGACACCCACGGGGAACATAAACAGAAGTATAACATGAAATACAGAACAAAACTGCAAAACAGGAATGAGCCACAGCCGTGGCTCATAACACCCCCGCAGGTCCAGCCTTCATTGTACTGTGCCCCCCTCAGGTCCAGCCTTCCCTGTCCTGTGCCCCTGCAGGTCCAGCCTTCCCTGTCCTGTGCCCCTGCAGGTCCAGCCTTTCCTGTGCTGTGCCCCTGCAGGTCCAGCCTTCCCTGTCCTGTGCCCCTGCAGGTCCAGCCTTCCATGTCCTTTGCCCCTGCAGGTCCAGCCTTCCCTGTCCTGTCCCTTTGCAGGTCCAACCTTCCCTGTCCTGTGCCCCTGCAGGTCCAGCCATTCCTGTCTTGTGCTCGCCCAGGTCCAGCCTTTCCTGTCCTGTGTCCCCGCAGGTCCAGCCTTCCCTATCCTGTGCCCCTGCAGGTCCAGCCTTTCCTGTCCTGTGCCCCTGCAGGTCCAGCCTTTCCTGTCCTGTGCCCCTGCAGGTCGGCTGATGCAGAGAGCTGCGGGCATAAAAACAGTGGGTGGTGCAGACACACACGCATGAAGAGTGATGGATATTCATATTAGCATAAGGTTGTATATCTGGTAGCCAGGACCATCTGCACTTTACATCTGACTAAGAATCAGGCCCAGTATTTGCAGAAGATACATGTATTGTGTTTGTGTAATGGAACCCATAGCTTGTACAGTGATGTCATTCTGCAAATACTATGCGAAACGCGCCAGTAATTGAAATATTATAGCCATAACGCAGATACAGTAGACAGGGCACTTCATTGACACTTACTGCACTGGGAAGGAATACCTTTATTTGCTTTAGCCCAGTGGCTGATATTGATGTAATATGTCTAGCTTTCCCTCAGCCATTGCTATTTTGTATTACAGCATAGGACATTTTAATCGAACAAATGCACTTGAAGTTTCCAGTCAGGATTATATTTATCTTAACAGCCTCCTCCTACGCATATTTCTGCGAGCGTTCTATTCCAGTCACCCTATGGCGGAAGCCGCATATCTCCCTGCCTCCAGCCTGTTTCCCTGGCACTTTTTTCAGACAATGCTCATTCTGCGTTGAACTATACCGTACATCCTTCCTTGAGAAATCTCTGCGATGAGTAAAACGGACATCAGATTAGTAAATCTGACACATAGGCTGTCAATTCAATTGTCTTTTCTAGGAAGGCACATTGGGGGTCATTCCGAGTTGATCGCTCGCTAGCAGTTTTTACCAGCCGTGCAAACGCATTGTCGCCGCCCACCGGGGAGTGTATTTTCGCTTTGCAGAAGTGCGAACGCCTGTGCAGCAGAGCGCCTGCAAACACATTTTGTGCAAAACAAGACCAGCCCTGGACTTACTCTTTGTGTGCGTTGATTCTAACATTGGAGGGTTGGCTTTTGATGTCCCACACCCGCCCAGCGTTCGCCCAGCCACGCCTGCGTTTTCCCTGGCACGCCTGCATTTTTCCAAACACTCCCTGAAAACGGTCAGTTACCACCCAGAAACGCCCACTTCATGTCAATCATCCTGCGTTGTGCCGTGCGACTGAACGATTCGCTAGAACCTGTGCAAAACCACAAAGAACTTTGTACCCGTACGTCACGTGTGCGCATTGCGGTGCATACGCATGCGCAGATTAGCCATTTTTTTCACTGATCGCTACGCAGCGAACAACAGCAGCTAGCGATCAACTCAGAATGACCCCCATTGTCATTTGAATAGTATCATAAATGGAATAGTGATGAGGTTTCGACAACCCTAACTGCCGCGTTGAGCCCCGGAGAAGCGCTGACAGTCTGCGCCTCCCCTCGTAGGGTTATATATGATTAAATGTAATTCTCCTTTAGATTTTAGCCTCTCCGCTCTCTCTGCTGTGATTGGTTGCAGACAGACACGTTCCCCTCTATCCCTTATTCAATTTGGTTTCCTTCCCAGTTCATTAAAATGAATGAAGGCGGACTGCGATTAAAATTCCTCTCCACTCTCTATGTTGTCAAGCCATTCCTTCAATATTTCAGTACCTGACGGCACATGTATAATTCCCGTCTTGTTTATAAATCACGTTTGATCTTTTGCCTCCGCGCTTTGTTCGTTCCAGGTCTTTAAAATACAAGAACTTTGCATAAAGAAAGAGGCCTTTTATACCTACAGCTGTGTAGCCTTTTAAAACTATTAATTAAATGCTCAACACTCATATATTAATACCTACAGTACAGTACCGGCTGATGTTATTTATTTTTTTCCTTCTCCGCTCTCTCTGAATAATTGTTAAAATGTTTTTATTGATTTTTAGGGGGAAAAAAGGACGTGCAAAAAGGAAAAAAAAAAAGAGTATTTGAAAAGCTCACGCTGACAGGTCTGAGAGGAGGGCCACAATGGGAAAGAACAACGGCGAGAAAATGAGTCTTTATTCAGAAGACGTCTGAATGTCCCGATTCCCAAACTCAACAAAGAATTTAATTGCATGCTTGTACGGAACGCAGTGCCGGCACTTTCCTGCCAGTTCATCCCACATACAGTAATAAATGAAGAAATGTCGAACAAGACTCCCACCTTACCTAAGATGCCTGGATGAGTATTATGTGCACATTAAACATTGGAATGAATCAAATACAGCACAGGTTCTCAAACTCGGTCCCCAGGACCCCACATTGTTCATGTTTTGCAGGTCACCTGTAGATTTTTAAAATATGACAGTTGGTGATACACAGTGCAGCTGCTGGGTGACATGGAAAACATGAACCGTGTGGGGTCCTGAGGACTGAGTTTGAGAACCAGGGGTGTATTTAGGTGTCCGAGCGCCCCTGGCAAAGTAAAGGACTGGTGCCCCCCTATATTTGAAATAGGGAAGGCACGTGTGCCAAAAAAGGGGCGTGGCCACTCAGTAGTACCCCAATTCAAATTACACCACAGTAGTGTGCCTTACTCACATGACACAGCACAGTAATGTATATTATTCACGTTATGCTACACAGTAGTACCCCTTATACACATTATGCCACACAGTAGTACATATATATATATATATATATATATATATGGGAAGGCGTGCACGCTCCTGGGAAAGTGGGTGTGGCTTCACAATTTTATATTATGATATCAAACTATAAATATATAATCACACCCCCTACACATGTGCACACACACAATTAGCAGCCCTTACACACAATACCCACAGTAGTTCTCATTACACATAATGTCCCCAGTATAGTGTCAGATGCACATAATGTCCCCCAGTATAGTGGCAGTTACACATAAGGACCCCAGTAGTGCAGTGCCAGATACACATAATGCCTCCGAGTATAGTGCCAGATACACATATGCCCCCACAGTGCCAGATACAAACATGCTGCCACAGTGCCAGATACACATGCCACCACCGAGCCAGACACTTGTATGCCCCTACAGTGCCAGACACTCGTATGCCCCCACAGTGCCGGACATTCGTATGGCCCCACAGTGCCAGATACACGTATGCCCACACAGCATCAGATACACATATGCCCCCACGGTGCCAGAGACAGGTATGCCCCCACAGTGCCAGAGACAGGTATGCCCCCACAGTGCCAGACACATATATGCCCCATGTTGATTTTACTATTAAAGGCAGCACTTTTAGGTAGATTCACTTTTAGAGGCGACAGCTATCCCCCCACCCCTGTGTAGTTCCTCAACAGCAAGGATGCCCATTAATAATCAAAGAATGCAGCAGCAGCAGCCACTGTAATTGGCACCGGGGTCCAGCACCGCACCACAATACAGACAAGAAACTCTACATAAACTACACCCCCCAGCAGCTGCTGCTGCACTATGATCATTACTGGGCATCTCTGCTGGTGAGGAACTACACGGGGATGGGGGGATAGCTGCTGCCTCTAAAAGAGAATCTACCTACTGCCCGCGGGTGGCACCTCTGGACGGCGCCCCTCCTCGGCTGGCGCCCCTGGCGAGTGCCATCCTGGCCAATAGGAAGATACACCCCTGTTGAGAACCACTTAAATACAGTAATGTCTAATGTGCAGTATCTAATAATCTGATGACCACAACAACAGGACACCTATTGTAATTGCAGTGATCCGGCGTATGTCCCAAATAACTATGGGGCAAATGCAGGGCCATTTTAACGTATAGGCACACTGGGAAGCTGCCCAGGGCCCCATGATTTTAAGGGCCTTTGCAGAGGTGGACTGGTGTCACGGGAACTTCTTGGGAGGCAGGTAGAGAATGCTGCCCCACTGCTGTGACTGAGAATTACACGCCATCAGAGCAGCCAGGCAGCATTTTGTACCTGCATCCCAGCCTTTAGTCAGACAGTGAATGGTTTTCAGCGTGCCGATAGGTGGATGGCTGGCGCTATCACACGTGGAAGCATGTGGAGAGAAGGCGCAGGACTTTATGTATTCCAGTGAATGGTTGGGTAGGGGCTCCAGAGCATTGCTTTGCCCAGGGTCTACTATGCTGTTAAGACTGCCCAGGGCAGATGTACTAACCCTTGGAGAGTGATAACGTTGAGAGGGATAAAGTACCAGCCAATCAGCTCCTGGCTACCATGTTACAGGCTGTGTTTAAAAAATGACAGAAGCTGGTTGGTTGGGTTTTATCACTGTCTACTTTATCTCTCTACAAGGCTTAGTACATAGAACCCTTTATCTCTCTCCACTTTATCACTCGGCAAGGCTTAGTACATAGAACCCTTTATCTTTCTCCACTTTATCACTCGGCAAGGCTTAGTACATAGAACCCTTTATCTCTCTCCACTTTATCTCTCTACAAGGTTAACTACATAGATCCCCTTATCTCTCTCCACTTTATCTCTCTACAAGGTTTAGTACATATACCCCTTTATCTCTCTCCACTTTATCTCTCTACAAGGCTTAGTACATAGAACCCTTTATCTCTCTCCACTTTATCTCTCTACAAGGCTTAGTACATAGAACCCTTTATCTCTCTCCACTTTATCTCTCTACAAGGCTTAGTACACAGAACCCGTTATCTCTCTCCACTTTATCTCTCTACAAGGCTTAGTACATAGAACACTTTATCTCTCTCCACTGTATCTCTCGACAAGGCTTAGTACATAGAACCCTTTATCTCTCTCCACTTTCTCTCTACAAGGCTTAGTACATAGAACCCTTTATCTCTCTCCACTTTATCACTCAGCAAGGCTTAGTACATAGAACCCTTTATCTCTCTCCACTTTATCACTCAGCAAGGCTTAGTACATAGAACCCTTTATCTCTCTCCACTTTATCACTCAGCAAGGCTTAGTACATAGAACTCGTTATCTCTCTCCACTTTATCTCTCTACAAGGCTTAGTACATAGAACCCTTTATCTCTCTCCACTTTATCTCTCTACAAGGCTTAGTACATAGAACCCTTTATCTCTCTCCACTTTATCTCTCTACAAGGCTTAGTACACAGAACCCGTTATCTCTCTCCACTTTATCTCTCTACAAGGCTTAGTACATAGAACACTTTATCTCTCTCCACTTTATCTCTCTACAAGGCTTAGTACATAGAACCCTTTATCTCTCTCCACTTTATCTCTCTACAAGGTTAACTACATAGAACCCTTTATCTCTCTCCACTTTATCTCTCTACAAGGCTTAGTACATAGAACCCTTTATCTCTCTCCACTTTATCTCTCTACAAGGCTTAGTACACAGAACCCGTTATCTCTCTCCACTTTATCTCTCTACAAGGCTTAGTACATAGAACACTTTATCTCTCTCCACTGTATCTCTCGACAAGGCTTAGTACATAGAACCCTTTATCTCTCTCCACTTTCTCTCTACAAGGCTTAGTACATAGAACCCTTTATCTCTCTCCACAAGGCTTAGTACATAGAACTCTTTATCTCTCTCCACTTTATCTCTCTGCAAGGCTTAGTACATAGAACCCTTTATCTCTCTCCACTTTATCACTCAGCAAGGCTTAGTACATAGAACCCTTTATCTCTCTCCACTTTATCACTCAGCAAGGCTTAGTACATAGAACCCTTTATCTCTCTCCACATTATCACTCAGCAAGGCTTAGTACATAGAACTCTTTATCTCTCTCCACTTTATCTCTCTACAAGGCTTAGTACATAGAACCCTTTATCTCTCTCCACTTTATCTCTCTACAAGGCTTAGTACACAGAACCCGTTATCTCTCTCCACTTTATCTCTCTACAAGGCTTAGTACATAGAACACTTTATCTCTCTCCACTGTATCTCTCGACAAGGCTTAGTACATAGATCCCTTTATCTCTCTCCACATTATCTCTCTACAAGGTTTAGTACATAGATCCCTTTATCTCTCTCCACTTTATCTCTCTACAAGGTTTAGTACATAGATCCCTTTATCTCTCTCCACTTTATCTCTCTACAAGGTTTAGTACATAGAACCCTTTATCTCTCTCCACTGTATCTCTCTACAAGGCTTAGTACATAGAACCCTTTATCTCTCTCCACTGTATCTCTCTATAAGGCTTAGTACATAGAACCCTTTATCTCTCTCCACTGTATCTCTCTACAAGGCTTAGTACATAGAACCCTTTATCTCTCTCCACTTTATCTCTCTACAAGGCTTAGTACATAGAACCCTTTATCTCTCTCCACTTTATCTCTCTACAAGGCTTAGTACATAGAACCCTTTATCTCTCTCCACTTTATCTCTCTACAAGGCTTAGTACATAGAACCCTTTATCTCTCTCCACTTTATCTCTCTACAAGGCTTAGTACATAGAACCCTTTATCTCTCTCCACTTTATCTCTCTACAGGGCATAGAACACTTTATCTCTCTCCACTGTATCTCTCGACAAGGCTTAGTACATAGAACCCTTTATCTCTCTCCACTTTATCTCTCTTCAAGGCTTAGTACATAGAACTCTTTATCTCTCTCCACTTTATCTCTCTGCAAGTCTTAGTACATAGAACCCTTTATCTCTCTCCACTTTATCACTCGGCAAGGCTTAGTACATAGAACCCTTTATCTCTCTCCACTTTATCACTCAGCAAGACTTAGTACATAGAACCCTTTATCTCTCTCCACGGCTTAGAAAATAGAACCCTTTATCTCTCTCCACTTTATCACTCGACAAGGCTTAGTAAATAGAACCCTTTATCTCTCTCCACTTTATAACTCAGCAAGGCTTAGTACATAGAACCCTTTATCTCTCTCCATTTTATCACTCGGCAAGGCTTAGTAAATAGAACCCTTTATCTCTCTCCACTTTATCACTCGGCAAGGCTTAGTACATAGACCCCTTTATCTCTCTCCACTTTATCACTCGGCAAGGCTTAGTACATAGAACCCGTTATCTCTCTCCACTTTATCTCTCTACAAGGTTAACTACATAGATCCCTTTATCTCTCTCCACTTTATCTCTCTACAAGGTTTAGTACATATACCCCTTTATCTCTCTCCACTTTATCTCTCTACAAGGCTTAGTACATAGAACCCTTTATCTCTCTCCACTTTATCTCTCTACAAGGCTTAGTACATAGAACCCTTTATCTCTCTCCACTTTATCTCTCTACAAGGCTTAGTACACAGAACCCGTTATCTCTCTCCACTTTATCTCTCTACAAGGCTTAGTACATAGAACACTTTATCTCTCTCCACTTTATCTCTCTACAAGGCTTAGTACATAGAACCCTTTATCTCTCTCCACTTTATCTCTCTACAAGGTTAACTACATAGAACCCTTTATCTCTCTCCACTTTATCTCTCTACAAGGCTTAGTACATAGAACCCTTTATCTCTCTCCACTTTATCTCTCTACAAGGCTTAGTACACAGAACCCGTTATCTCTCTCCACTTTATCTCTCTACAAGGCTTAGTACATAGAACACTTTATCTCTCTCCACTGTATCTCTCGACAAGGCTTAGTACATAGAACCCTTTATCTCTCTCCACTTTCTCTCTACAAGGCTTAGTACATAGAACCCTTTATCTCTCTCCACTTTATCTCTCTACAAGGCTTAGTACATAGAACTCTTTATCTCTCTCCACTTTATCTCTCTGCAAGGCTTAGTACATAGAACCCTTTATCTCTCTCCACTTTATCACTCAGCAAGGCTTAGTACATAGAACCCTTTATCTCTCTCCACTTTATCACTCAGCAAGGCTTAGTACATAGAACCCTTTATCTCTCTCCACTTTATCACTCAGCAAGGCTTAGTACATAGAACTCTTTATCTCTCTCCACTTTATCTCTCTACAAGGCTTAGTACATAGAACCCTTTATCTCTCTCCACTTTATCTCTCTACAAGGCTTAGTACACAGAACCCGTTATCTCTCTCCACTTTATCTCTCTACAAGGCTTAGTACATAGAACACTTTATCTCTCTCCACTGTATCTCTCGACAAGGCTTAGTACATAGATCCCTTTATCTCTCTCCACTTTATCTCTCTACAAGGTTTAGTACATAGATCCCTTTATCTCTCTCCACTTTATCTCTCTACAAGGTTTAGTACATAGATCCCTTTATCTCTCTCCACTTTATCTCTCTACAAGGTTTAGTACATAGAACCCTTTATCTCTCTCCACTGTATCTCTCTACAAGGCTTAGTACATAGAACCCTTTATCTCTCTCCACTGTATCTCTCTATAAGGCTTAGTACATAGAACCCTTTATCTCTCTCCACTGTATCTCTCTACAAGGCTTAGTACATAGAACCCTTTATCTCTCTCCACTTTATCTCTCTACAAGGCTTAGTACATAGAACCCTTTATCTCTCTCCACTTTATCTCTATACAAGGCTTAGTACATAGAACCCTTTATCTCTCTCCACTTTATCTCTCTACAAGGCTTAGTACATAGAACCCTTTATCTCTCTCCACTTTATCTCTCTACAAGGCTTAGTACATAGAACCCTTTATCTCTCTCCACTTTATCTCTCTACAGGGCATAGAACACTTTATCTCTCTCCACTGTATCTCTCGACAAGGCTTAGTACATAGAACCCTTTATCTCTCTCCACTTTATCTCTCTACAAGGCTTAGTACATAGAACTCTTTATCTCTCTCCACTTTATCTCTCTGCAAGTCTTAGTACATAGAACCCTTTATCTCTCTCCACTTTATCACTCGGCAAGGCTTAGTACATAGAACCCTTTATCTCTCTCCACTTTATCACTCAGCAAGACTTAGTACATAGAACCCTTTATCTCTCTCCACGGCTTAGAAAATAGAACCCTTTATCTCTCTCCACTTTATCACTCGGCAAGGCTTAGTAAATAGAACCCTTTATCTCTCTCCACTTTATAACTCAGCAAGGCTTAGTAAATAGAATCCTTTATCTCTCTCCACTTTATCACTCGGCAAGGCTTAGTAAATAGAACCCTTTATCTCTCTCCACTTTATCACTCGGCAAGGCTTAGTACATAGAACCCTTTATCTCTCTCCACTTTATCTCTCTACAAGGCTTAGTACATAGACCCCTTTATCTCTCTCCACTTTATCACTCGGCAAGGCTTAGTACATAGAACCCTTTATCTCTCTCCACTTTATCACTCGGCAAGGCTTAGTACATAGAACCCTTTATCTCTCTCCACTGTATCTCTCTACAAGGCTTAGTACATAGAACACTTTATCTCTCTCCACTTTATCACTCGGCAAGGCTTAGTACATAGAACCCTTTATCTCTCTCCACGTTATCTCTCTACAAGTCTTAGTACATAGAACCCTTTATCTCTCTCCACTTTATCACTCGGCAAGGCTTAGTACATAGAACCCTTTATCTCTCTCCACTGTATCTCTCTACAAGGCTTAGTACATAGAACACTTTATCTCTCTCCACTTTATCACTCGGCAAGGCTTAGTACATAGAACCCTTTATCTCTCTCCACTTTATCACTCTGCAAGGCTTAGTACATAGAACCCTTTATCTCTCTCCACGTTATCTCTCTACAAGTCTTAGTACATAGACCCCTTTATCTCTCTCCACTTTATCACTCGGCAAGGCTTAGTACATAGAACTCTTTATCTCTCTCCACTTTATCACTCGGCAAGGCTTAGTACATAGAACCCTTTATCTCTCTCCACGTTATCTCTCTACAAGTCTTAGTACATAGAACCCTTTATCTCTCTCCACTTTATCTCTCTACAAGGTTTAGTACATATAACTCTTTATCTCTCTCCACTTTATCACTCGGCAAGGCTTAGTAAATAGAACCCTTTATCTCTCTCCACTTTATCACTCGGCAAGGCTTAGTACATAGAACCCTTTATCTCTCTCCACTTTATCTCTCTACAAGGTTTAGTACATATACCCCTTTATCTCTCTCCACTTTATCTCTCTACAAGGTTTAGTACATATACCCCTTTATCTCTCTCCACTTTATCTCTCTACAAGGCTTAGTACATAGAACCCTTTATCTCTCTCCACGTTATCTCTCTACAAGGCTTAGTACATAGAACCCTTTATCTCTCTCCACTTTATCTCTCTACAGGGCATAGAACACTTTATCTCTCTCCACTGTATCTCTCGACAAGGCTTAGTACATAGAACCCTTTATCTCTCTCCACTTTATCTCTCTTCAAGGCTTAGTACATAGAACTCTTTATCTCTCTCCACTTTATCTCTCTGCAAGTCTTAGTACATAGAACCCTTTATCTCTCTCCACTTTATCACTCGGCAAGGCTTAGTACATAGAACCCTTTATCTCTCTCCACTTTATCACTCAGCAAGACTTAGTACATAGAACCCTTTATCTCTCTCCACGGCTTAGAAAATAGAACCCTTTATCTCTCTCCACTTTATCACTCGACAAGGCTTAGTAAATAGAACCCTTTATCTCTCTCCACTTTATAACTCAGCAAGGCTTAGTACATAGAACCCTTTATCTCTCTCCATTTTATCACTCGGCAAGGCTTAGTAAATAGAACCCTTTATCTCTCTCCACTTTATCACTCGGCAAGGCTTAGTACATAGACCCCTTTATCTCTCTCCACTTTATCACTCGGCAAGGCTTAGTACATAGAACCCGTTATCTCTCTCCACTTTATCTCTCTACAAGGTTAACTACATAGATCCCTTTATCTCTCTCCACTTTATCTCTCTACAAAGTTTAGTACATATACCCCTTTATCTCTCTCCACTTTATCTCTCTACAAGGCTTAGTACATAGAACCCTTTATCTCTCTCCACTTTATCTCTCTACAAGGCTTAGTACATAGAACCCTTTATCTCTCTCCACTTTATCTCTCTACAAGGCTTAGTACACAGAACCCGTTATCTCTCTCCACTTTATCTCTCTACAAGGCTTAGTACATAGAACACTTTATCTCTCTCCACTTTATCTCTCTACAAGGCTTAGTACATAGAACCCTTTATCTCTCTCCACTTTATCTCTCTACAAGGTTAACTACATAGAACCCTTTATCTCTCTCCACTTTATCTCTCTACAAGGCTTAGTACATAGAACCCTTTATCTCTCTCCACTTTATCTCTCTACAAGGCTTAGTACACAGAACCCGTTATCTCTCTCCACTTTATCTCTCTACAAGGCTTAGTACATAGAACACTTTATCTCTCTCCACTGTATCTCTCGACAAGGCTTAGTACATAGAACCCTTTATCTCTCTCCACTTTCTCTCTACAAGGCTTAGTACATAGAACCCTTTATCTCTCTCCACTTTATCTCTCTACAAGGCTTAGTACATAGAACTCTTTATCTCTCTCCACTTTATCTCTCTGCAAGGCTTAGTACATAGAACCCTTTATCTCTCTCCACTTTATCACTCAGCAAGGCTTAGTACATAGAACCCTTTATCTCTCTCCACTTTATCACTCAGCAAGGCTTAGTACATAGAACCCTTTATCTCTCTCCACTTTATCACTCAGCAAGGCTTAGTACATAGAACTCTTTATCTCTCTCCACTTTATCTCTCTACAAGGCTTAGTACATAGAACCCTTTATCTCTCTCCACTTTATCTCTCTACAAGGCTTAGTACACAGAACCCGTTATCTCTCTCCACTTTATCTCTCTACAAGGCTTAGTACATAGAACACTTTATCTCTCTCCACTGTATCTCTCGACAAGGCTTAGTACATAGATCCCTTTATCTCTCTCCACTTTATCTCTCTACAAGGTTTAGTACATAGATCCCTTTATCTCTCTCCACTTTATCTCTCTACAAGGTTTAGTACATAGATCCCTTTATCTCTCTCCACTTTATCTCTCTACAAGGTTTAGTACATAGAACCCTTTATCTCTCTCCACTGTATCTCTCTACAAGGCTTAGTACATAGAACCCTTTATCTCTCTCCACTGTATCTCTCTATAAGGCTTAGTACATAGAACCCTTTATCTCTCTCCACTGTATCTCTCTACAAGGCTTAGTACATAGAACCCTTTATCTCTCTCCACTTTATCTCTCTACAAGGCTTAGTACATAGAACCCTTTATCTCTCTCCACTTTATCTCTATACAAGGCTTAGTACATAGAACCCTTTATCTCTCTCCACTTTATCTCTCTACAAGGCTTAGTACATAGAACCCTTTATCTCTCTCCACTTTATCTCTCTACAAGGCTTAGTACATAGAACCCTTTATCTCTCTCCACTTTATCTCTCTACAGGGCATAGAACACTTTATCTCTCTCTCCACTGTATCTCTCGACAAGGCTTAGTACATAGAACCCTTTATCTCTCTCCACTTTATCTCTCTACAAGGCTTAGTACATAGAACTCTTTATCTCTCTCCACTTTATCTCTCTGCAAGTCTTAGTACATAGAACCCTTTATCTCTCTCCACTTTATCACTCGGCAAGGCTTAGTACATAGAACCCTTTATCTCTCTCCACTTTATCACTCAGCAAGACTTAGTACATAGAACCCTTTATCTCTCTCCACGGCTTAGAAAATAGAACCCTTTATCTCTCTCCACTTTATCACTCGGCAAGGCTTAGTAAATAGAACCCTTTATCTCTCTCCACTTTATAACTCAGCAAGGCTTAGTAAATAGAATCCTTTATCTCTCTCCACTTTATCACTCGGCAAGGCTTAGTAAATAGAACCCTTTATCTCTCTCCACTTTATCACTCGGCAAGGCTTAGTACATAGAACCCTTTATCTCTCTCCACTTTATCTCTCTACAAGGCTTAGTACATAGACCCCTTTATCTCTCTCCACTTTATCACTCGGCAAGGCTTAGTACATAGAACCCTTTATCTCTCTCCACTTTATCACTCGGCAAGGCTTAGTACATAGAACCCTTTATCTCTCTCCACTGTATCTCTCTACAAGGCTTAGTACATAGAACACTTTATCTCTCTCCACTTTATCACTCGGCAAGGCTTAGTACATAGAACCCTTTATCTCTCTCCACGTTATCTCTCTACAAGTCTTAGTACATAGAACCCTTTATCTCTCTCCACTTTATCACTCGGCAAGGCTTAGTACATAGAACCCTTTATCTCTCTCCACTGTATCTCTCTACAAGGCTTAGTACATAGAACACTTTATCTCTCTCCACTTTATCACTCGGCAAGGCTTAGTACATAGAACCCTTTATCTCTCTCCACTTTATCACTCTGCAAGGCTTAGTACATAGAACCCTTTATCTCTCTCCACGTTATCTCTCTACAAGTCTTAGTACATAGACCCCTTTATCTCTCTCCACTTTATCACTCGGCAAGGCTTAGTACATAGAACTCTTTATCTCTCTCCACTTTATCACTCGGCAAGGCTTAGTACATAGAACCCTTTATCTCTCTCCACGTTATCTCTCTACAAGTCTTAGTACATAGAACCCTTTATCTCTCTCCACTTTATCTCTCTACAAGGTTTAGTACATATAACTCTTTATCTCTCTCCACTTTATCACTCGGCAAGGCTTAGTAAATAGAACCCTTTATCTCTCTCCACTTTATCACTCGGCAAGGCTTAGTACATAGAACCCTTTATCTCTCTCCACTTTATCTCTCTACAAGGTTTAGTACATATACCCCTTTATCTCTCTCCACTTTATCTCTCTACAAGGTTTAGTACATATACCCCTTTATCTCTCTCCACTTTATCTCTCTACAAGGCTTAGTACATAGAACCCTTTATCTCTCTCCACGTTATCTCTCTACAAGTCTTAGTACATTGAACCCTTTATCTCTCTCCACTTTATCTCTCTACAAGGTTTAGTACATATACCCCTTTATCTCTCTCCACTTTATCTCTCTACAAGGTTTAGTACATATACCCCTTTATCTCTCTCCACTTTATCTCTCTACAAGTCTTAGTACATTGAACCCTTTATCTCTCTCCACTTTATCACTCGGCAAGCTTAGTACATATGCCCCTTTGTTTAATATGCAGGCTGCTTTTGCTGGCTGCATTTTACACTATGGACTTTTAAAAAGAATTGAACGCAGGTGGCGGATGAATCGTTGCTTTGTCCACATACACAGTCATCATACCCGCCGTAGTATAATATTATAATCACTAGCCCCATTATACATTGTTTCCCATTAGGCCAATATTCACTATGAGGCACTTAACTATATGGGTGGTATTCATGTGACTGCCGGTCAGCTGACCAACGGTCACATGACCTCCTCCACCAGCCCGACGGGTCACTGTCCCGATGGTCGGCATGCCGACCAACAGGGACTATTTCCACTCGTGGGTGTCCACGACACCCATAGAGTGGGGATAGAACCCGTGGCGACCGCCGGTCAGCCGTACTACACCCAACTATATATCTCTGTCTCATACTGTCCTATAGATTGTAAGATTGCAAATAGAACCTTCTTCCCCAGTTAGACCTGGTTTTACCCATGTCAGTGTCAACCCCTTTCCTATCAGAGAAGCCCCCACCCCTGTTACTTACCTGAGCAGGTAGGAGGTGGGGATGATATGCAGTGGTGCAAGTACAAAAAATGTCTTACAGGTACTGTGTGTGCGCGCCGAAGGCCACATATACATTGCCCCACAGTGCCAGATATACATTGCCCCACAGTGCCAGATATACATTGCCCCACAGTGCCAGATACACATTGCCCCACAGTGCCAGATACACATTGCCTCACTGTGCCAGATACACAAATGTCCCCAGAGTGCCAGATACACATTGCCCCACAGTGCCAGATACACATTGCCCCACAGTGCCAGATACACATTGCCCCACAGTGCCAGATACACATTGCCCCACAGTGCCAGATATTGTGCACATTGCCCCACAGTGCCAGATATACATTGCCCCACTGTGCCAGATACACAAATGCCCCCAGAGTGCCAGATACACATTGCCCCACAGTGCCAGATACACATTGCCCCACAGTGCCAGATACACATTGCCCCACAGTGCCAGATATTGTGCACATTGCCCCACAGTGCCAGATATACATTGCCCCACTGTGCCAGATACACAAATGCCCCAGAGTGGCAGATATACATTGCCCCACAGTGCCAGATACAAATTGCCCCACAGTGCCAGATACACAAATGCCCCCAGAGTGCCAGATATACATTGCCCCACAGTGCCAGATACAAATTGCCCCACAGTGCCAGATATACATTGCCCCACAGTGCCAGATATACATTGACCCACAGTGCCAGATATACATTGCCCCACAGTGCCAGATACACAAATGCCCCCAGAGTGCCAGATATACATTGCCTCACAGTGCCAGATACACATGTCCCCCAGTGACAGATATGCCCCCAGTGACAGATACAGAAATGCCCCCAGTGCCAGATACACATGTCCCCCAGTGCCAGATATGCCCCCGGTGCCATATATGCCCCCAGTGCCAGATACAGAAATGCCCCCAGTGCCAGATATGCCCCCAGTGCCAGATACACATGTCCCCCCAGTGCCAGATACACATGTCCCCCCAGTGCCAGATATGCCAGCAGTGCCAGATACAGAAATGTCCCCAGTGCCAGATACACATGTCCCCGCAGTGCCAGATATGCCACCAGTGCCAGATACACATGTCCCCGCAGTGCCAGATATGCCCCCAGTGCCAGATACACATGTCCCCCCAGTGCCAGATATGCCACCAGTGCCAGATACACATGTCCCCGCAGTGCCAGATATGCCACCAGTGCCAGATACACATGTCCCCGCAGTGCCAGATATGCCCCCAGTGCCAGATACACATGTCCCCCCAGTGCCAGATATGCCCCCAGTGCCAGATACACATGTCCCCCCAGTGCCAGATACACATGTCCCCCCAGTGCCAGATATGCCAGCAGTGCCAGATACAGAAATGTCCCCAGTGCCAGATACACATGTCCCCGCAGTGCCAGATATGCCACCAGTGCCAGATACACATGTCCCCGCAGTGCCAGATATGCCCCCAGTGCCAGATACACATGTCCCCCCAGTGCCAGATATGCCCCCAGTGCCAGATACACATGTCCCCCCAGTGCCAGATACACATGTCCCCCCAGTGCCAGATATGCCAGCAGTGCCAGATACAGAAATGTCCCCAGTGCCAGATACACATGTCCCCGCAGTGCCAGATATGCCACCAGTGCCAGATACACATGTCCCCGCAGTGCCAGATATGCCCCCAGTGCCAGATACACATGTCCCCCCAGTGCCATATATGCCCCCAGTGCCAGATACAGAAATGCCCCCAGTGCCAGATATGCCCCCAGTGCCAGATACAGAAATGCCCCCAGTGCCAGATACATGTCCCCCCAGTGCCAGATATGCCAGCAGTGCCAGATACAGAAATGTCCCCAGTGCCAGATACACATGTCCCCCACTGCCAGATATGCCACCAGTGCCAGATACACATGTCCCCGCAGTGCCAGATATGCCCCCAGTGCCAGATACACATGTCCCCCCAGTGCCAGATATGCCCCCCAGTGCCAGGTACACATACCCCCCCCCTTCCCCTGCTGCTCACCTGCTGTGCTGTCCTGTGTATGAGGGGAGGAGAATGCAGCGGTGGTGCGGGTCTCTACCTTCAATTCAGCGCCGATCCGTGAGCCAATCAAAGCTTGTGGTCCGGCAGCCAGTCAGGAGCCTTGGCTGCCGGTCCGTGAGCTCTGATTGGCTCACGGGCCAGCGCTCAATTGAAGACACTGAGGGGCAGGAGAGGCGCACGCTGCGCTCTCTTCCCCTCATGCAGCGGCGGAGGGAGGCTAAATTCTTAAGGGTACGCCGTACCCACCCGTACCCGCCCACTTGCACCCCTGATGATATGATACACACCCTCTCACTGACAGAAATTGTGAGTGGTAGTGTTGGCTGCCTGTTAAAGGAAGGAGAGGGTTCCAGTGCCTCTCATGGTAACTTTGAAGTAGAAGGGATCCTATTTGGAACAAGTTTTACAATTGAAAAGTCAGTAACACTTCATAGAAGTCATTTCAAATTTATTTAAAAGTTCATCGCAAATCGGATATCACAGTGGTGGATAGAACATCATCTTGCCTGAGGCACATAGATTCTCCCCTAGATTGTAAGCTTCTAGGAGCAGGGTTCTCCTCCCTCGTGTTCTCACAGCCCTCTTCTCTAGCACTTTAATGACAGCCTTCACCTACTCAGTGGCCATTTATCCTGGAATTCCTCCCACTCATAGCCGTTACCCTTACAGCGGCTCTACTCCTGCTAGTCGTGCCGTCACTATTAGAGACAGGTTCCACCCTCGCTCAGATTCCTTCCCAGCTGTATTGTGTACTGAGAATTGTGGTGCTAGTTGTTACTTGTGCTCTGTTTATGTTCTTCCTACTGTAATGTAATGTTCTGTGTATCCTGTACTGTCCTACTGTAATGTAATGTTCTGTGTATCCTGTACTGTGCTACTGTAATGTAATGTTCTGTGTATCCTGTACTGTCCAACTGTAATGTAATGTTCTGTGTACCCTGTACTGTCCTACTGTAATGTAATGTTCTGTGTACCCTGTACTGTCCTACCGTAATGTAATGTTCTGTGTACCCTGTACTGTCCTACTGTAATGTACTGTTCTGTGTACTCTGTACTGTCCTACTGTAATGTAATGTTCTGTGTACCCTGTACTGTCCTACTGTAATGTAATGTTCTGTGTACCCAGTACTGTGCTACTGTAATGTAATATTCTGTGTACCCTGTACTGTCCTACTGTAATGTAATATTATGTGTACCCTGTACTGTCCTACTGTAATGTAATGTTCTGTGTATCCTGTACTGTCCTACTGTAATGTAATATTCTGTGTACCCTGTACTGTCCTACTGTAATGTAATGTTCTGTGTACTCTGTACTGTCCTACTGTAATGTACTGTTCTGTGTACCCTGTACTGTCCTACTGTAATGTAATATTCTGTGTACCCTGTACTGTCCTACTGTAATGTAATGTTCTGTGTACTCTGTACTGTCCAACTGTAATGTAATGTTCTGTGTACCCTGTACTGTCCTACTGTAATGTAATGTTCTGTGTACCCTGTACTGTCCTACCGTAATGTAATGTTCTGTGTACCCTGTACTGTCCTACTGTAATGTACTGTTCTGTGTACTCTGTACTGTCCTACTGTAATGTAATGTTCTGTGTACCCTGTACTGTCCTACTGTAATGTAATGTTCTGTGTACCCAGTACTGTGCTACTGTAATGTAATATTCTGTGTACCCTGTACTGTCCTACTGTAATGTAATATTATGTGTACCCTGTACTGTCCTACTGTAATGTAATGTTCTGTGTATCCTGTACTGTCCTACTGTAATGTAATATTCTGTGTACCCTGTACTGTCCTACTGTAATGTAATGTTCTGTGTACTCTGTACTGTCCTACTGTAATGTACTGTTCTGTGTACCCTGTACTGTCCTACTGTAATGTAATATTCTGTGTACCCTGTACTGTCCTACTGTAATGTAATGTTCTGTGTACTTTGTACTGTACTACTGTAATGTACTGTTCTGTGTATCCTGTACTGTCCTACTGTAATGTAATGTTCTGTGTACCCTGTACTGTCCTATCGTAATGTAATATTCTGTGTACCCTGTACTGTCCTACTGTAATGTAATGTTCTGTGTACCCTGTACTGTCCTACTGTAATGTAATGTTCTGTGTACCCTGTACAGTCCTACTGTAATGTACTGTTCTGTGTACCCTGTACTGTCCTACTGTAATGTAATATTCTGTGTACCCTGTACTGTCCTACTGTAATGTAATATTCTGTGTACCCTGTACTGTCCTACCGTAATGTAATGTTCTGTGTACCCTGTACTGTCCTACTGTAATGTATTGTTCTGTGTACCCTGTACTGTCCTACCGTAATGTACTGTTCTGTGAACCCTGTACTGTCCTACTGTAATGTAATGTTCTGTGTACCCTGTACTGTCCTACTGTAATGTAATATTCTGTGTACCCTGTACTGTCCTACTGTAAAGTAATATTCTGTGTACCCTGTACTGTCCTACTGTAATGTAATATTCTGTGTACCCTGTACTGTCCTACTGTAATGTAATATTCTGTGTACCCTGTACTGTCCTACTGTAATGTAATATTCTGTGTACCCTGTACTGTCCTACTGTAATGTAATGTTCTGTGTACCCTGTACTGTCCTACTGTAATGTAATGTTCAGTGTACCCTGTACTGTCCTACCGTAATGTACTGTTCTGTGTACACTGTACTGTCCTACCGTAATGTAATGTTCTGTGTACCCTGTACTGTCCTACCGTAATGTAATGTTCTGTGTACCCTGTACTGTCCTACTGTAATGTACTGTTCTGTGTACCCTGTACTGTCCTACTGTAATGTAATGTTCTGTGTACCCTGTACTGTCCTACTGTAATGTAATGTTCTGTGTACCCTGTACTGTCCTACTGTAATGTAATGTTCTGTGTACCCTGTACTGTCCTACTGTAATGTACTGTTCTGTGTACCCTGTACTGTCCTACTGTAATGTAATGTTCTGTGTACCCTGTACTGTCCTACTGTAATGTAATGTTCTGTGTACCCTGTACTGTCCTACTGTAATGTAATGTTCTGTGTACCCTGTACTGTCCTACTGTAATGTAATGTTCTGTGTACCCTGTACTGTCCTACTGTAATGTAATGTTCTGTGTACCCTGTACTGTCCTACTGTAATGTACTGTTCTGTGTACCCTGTACTGTCCTACTGTAATGTACTGTTCTGTGTACTCTGTACTGTCCTACTGTAATGTAATGTTCTGTGTACCCTGTACTGTCCTACTGTAATGTAATGTTCTGTGTACCCTGTACTGTCCTACTGTAATGTACTGTTCTGTGTACCCTGTACTGTCCTACTGTAATGTAATGTTCTGTGTGCCCTGTACTGTCCTACTGTAATGTAATGTTCTGTGTGCTCTGTACTGTCCTACTGTAATGTAATGTTCTGTGTACCCTGGAGGTCATTCCGAGTTGTTCGCTCGCAAGCGGATTTTAGCAGATTTGCTCATGCTAAGCCGCCGCCTACTGGGAGTGAATCTTAGCATCTTAAAATTGCGAACGATGTATTCGCAACATTGCGATTACACACCTCGTAGCAGTTTCTGAGTAGCTCCAGACTTACTCGGCATCTGCGATCAGTTCAGTGCTTGTCGTTCCTGGTTTGACGTCACAAACACACCCAGCGTTCGCCCAGACACTCCTCCGTTCCTCCGGCCACTCCTGCGTTTTTTCCGGAAACGGTAGCGTTTTTTCCCACACGCCCATAAAACGGCCTGTTTCCGCCCAGTAACACCCATTTCTTGTCAATCACATTACGATCGCCAGAACGATGAAAATGCCGTGAGTAAAATTCCTAAGTGCATAGCAAATTTACTTGGCGCAGTCGCAGTGCGGACATTGCGCATGCGCATTAAGCGGAAAATCGCTGCGATGCGAAGATTTTTACCAAGTGAACAACTCGGAATGAGGGCCCCTGTACTGTCCTACTGTAATGTACTGTTCTGTGTACCCTGTACTGTCCTACTGTAATGTACTGTTCTGTGTACCCTGTACTGTCCTACCGTAATGTAATGTTCTGTGTACCCTGTACTGTCCTACTGTAATGTACTGTTCTGTGTACTCTGTACTGTCCAACTGTAATGTAATGTTCTGTGTACCCTGTACTGTCCTACTGTAATGTAATGTTCTGTGTACCCAGTACTGTGCTACTGTAATGTAATATTCTGTGTACCCTGTACTGTCCTACTGTAATGTAATATTATGTGTACCCTGTACTGTCCTACTGTAATGTAATGTTCTGTGTATCCTGTACTGTCCTACTGTAATGTAATATTCTGTGTACCCTGTACTGTCCTACTGTAATGTAATGTTCTGTGTACTCTGTACTGTCCTACTGTAATGTACTGTTCTGTGTACCCTGTACTGTCCTACTGTAATGTAATATTCTGTGTACCCTGTACTGTCCTACTGTAATGTAATGTTCTGTGTACTCTGTACTGTCCAACTGTAATGTAATGTTCTGTGTACCCTGTACTGTCCTACTGTAATGTAATGTTCTGTGTACCCTGTACTGTCCTACCGTAATGTAATGTTCTGTGTACCCTGTACTGTCCTACTGTAATGTACTGTTCTGTGTACTCTGTACTGTCCTACTGTAATGTAATGTTCTGTGTACCCTGTACTGTCCTACTGTAATGTAATGTTCTGTGTACCCAGTACTGTGCTACTGTAATGTAATATTCTGTGTACCCTGTACTGTCCTACTGTAATGTAATATTATGTGTACCCTGTACTGTCCTACTGTAATGTAATGTTCTGTGTATCCTGTACTGTCCTACTGTAATGTAATATTCTGTGTACCCTGTACTGTCCTACTGTAATGTAATGTTCTGTGTACTCTGTACTGTCCTACTGTAATGTACTGTTCTGTGTACCCTGTACTGTCCTACTGTAATGTAATATTCTGTGTACCCTGTACTGTCCTACTGTAATGTAATGTTCTGTGTACTTTGTACTGTACTACTGTAATGTACTGTTCTGTGTATCCTGTACTGTCCTACTGTAATGTAATGTTCTGTGTACCCTGTACTGTCCTATCGTAATGTAATATTCTGTGTACCCTGTACTGTCCTACTGTAATGTAATGTTCTGTGTACCCTGTACTGTCCTACTGTAATGTAATGTTCTGTGTACCCTGTACAGTCCTACTGTAATGTACTGTTCTGTGTACCCTGTACTGTCCTACTGTAATGTAATATTCTGTGTACCCTGTACTGTCCTACTGTAATGTAATATTCTGTGTACCCTGTACTGTCCTACCGTAATGTAATGTTCTGTGTACCCTGCACTGTCCTACTGTAATGTATTGTTCTGTGTACCCTGTACTGTCCTACCGTAATGTACTGTTCTGTGAACCCTGTACTGTCCTACTGTAATGTAATGTTCTGTGTACCCTGTACTGTCCTACTGTAATGTAATATTCTGTGTACCCTGTACTGTCCTACTGTAAAGTAATATTCTGTGTACCCTGTACTGTCCTACTGTAATGTAATATTCTGTGTACCCTGTACTGTCCTACTGTAATGTAATATTCTGTGTACCCTGTACTGTCCTACTGTAATGTAATATTCTGTGTACCCTGTACTGTCCTACTGTAATGTAATGTTCTGTGTACCCTGTACTGTCCTACTGTAATGTAATGTTCAGTGTACCCTGTACTGTCCTACCGTAATGTACTGTTCTGTGTACACTGTACTGTCCTACCGTAATGTAATGTTCTGTGTACCCTGTACTGTCCTACCGTAATGTAATGTTCTGTGTACCCTGTACTGTCCTACTGTAATGTACTGTTCTGTGTACCCTGTACTGTCCTACTGTAATGTAATGTTCTGTGTACCCTGTACTGTCCTACTGTAATGTAATGTTCTGTGTACCCTGTACTGTCCTACTGTAATGTAATGTTCTGTGTACCCTGTACTGTCCTACTGTAATGTACTGTTCTGTGTACCCTGTACTGTCCTACTGTAATGTAATGTTCTGTGTACCCTGTACTGTCCTACTGTAATGTAATGTTCTGTGTACCCTGTACTGTCCTACTGTAATGTAATGTTCTGTGTACCCTGTACTGTCCTACTGTAATGTAATGTTCTGTGTACCCTGTACTGTCCTACTGTAATGTAATGTTCTGTGTACCCTGTACTGTCCTACTGTAATGTACTGTTCTGTGTACCCTGTACTGTCCTACTGTAATGTACTGTTCTGTGTACTCTGTACTGTCCTACTGTAATGTAATGTTCTGTGTACCCTGTACTGTCCTACTGTAATGTAATGTTCTGTGTACCCTGTACTGTCCTACTGTAATGTACTGTTCTGTGTACCCTGTACTGTCCTACTGTAATGTAATGTTCTGTGTGCCCTGTACTGTCCTACTGTAATGTAATGTTCTGTGTGCTCTGTACTGTCCTACTGTAATGTAATGTTCTGTGTACCCTGGAGGTCATTCCGAGTTGTTCGCTCGCAAGCGGATTTTAGCAGATTTGCTCATGCTAAGCCGCCGCCTACTGGGAGTGAATCTTAGCATCTTAAAATTGCGAACGATGTATTCGCAACATTGCGATTACACACCTCGTAGCAGTTTCTGAGTAGCTCCAGACTTACTCGGCATCTGCGATCAGTTCAGTGCTTGTCGTTCCTGGTTTGACGTCACAAACACACCCAGCGTTCGCCCAGACACTCCTCCGTTCCTCCGGCCACTCCTGCGTTTTTTCCGGAAACGGTAGCGTTTTTTCCCACACGCCCATAAAACGGCCTGTTTCCGCCCAGTAACACCCATTTCTTGTCAATCACATTACGATCGCCAGAACGATGAAAATGCCGTGAGTAAAATTCCTAAGTGCATAGCAAATTTACTTGGCGCAGTCGCAGTGCGGACATTGCGCATGCGCATTAAGCGGAAAATCGCTGCGATGCGAAGATTTTTACCAAGTGAACAACTCGGAATGAGGGCCCCTGTACTGTCCTACTGTAATGTACTGTTCTGTGTACCCTGTACTGTCCTACTGTAATGTACTGTTCTGTGTACCCTGTACTGTCCTACTGTAATGTACTGTTCTGTGTACCCTGTACTGTCCTACTGTAATGTAATGTTCTGTGTACCCTGTACTGTCCAACTGTAATGTAATGTTCTGTGTACCCTGTACTGTCCTACTGTAATGTAATGTTCTGTGTACCCTGTACTGTCCTACTGTAATGTAATGTTCTGTGTACCCTGTACTGTCCTACTGTAATGTAATGTTCTGTGTACCCTGTACTGTCCCTACTGTAATGTAATGTTCTGTGTACCCTGTACTGTCCTACTGTAATGTACTGTTCTGTGTACCCTGTACTGTCCTACTGTAATGTAATGTTCTGTGTGCCCTGTACTGTCTTCCTGTAATGTAATGTTCTGTGTACCCTGTACTGTCCTACTGTAATGTAATGTTCTGTGTGCCCTGTACTGTCCTACTGTAATGTAATGTTCTGTGTACCCTGTACTGTCCTACTGTAATGTACTGTTCTGTGTAGCCTGTACTGTCCAACTGTAATGTAATGTTCTGTGTACCCTGTACTGTCCTACTGTAATGTACTGTTCTGTGTACCCTGTACTGTCCTACTGTAATGTAATGTTCTGTGTACCCTGTACTGTCCTACTGTAATGTACTGTTCTGTGTAGCCTGTACTGTCCAACTGTAATGCAATGTTCTGTGTACCCTGTACTGTCCTACTGTAATGTAATGTTCTGTGTACCCTGTACTGTCCTACTGTAATGTAATGTTCTGTGTGCCCTGTACTGTCCTACTGTAATGTAATGTTCTGTGTACCCTGTACTGTCCTACTGTAATGTAATGTTCTGTGTGCCCTGTACTGTCCTACTGTAATGTAATGTTCTGTGTGCCCTGTACTGTCTTACTGTAATGTAATGTTCTGTGTACCCTGTACTGTCTTACTGTAATGTAATGTTCTGTGTACCCTGTACTGTCCTACTGTAATGTAATGTTCTGTGTACCCTGTACTGTCCTACTGTAATGTAATGTTCTGTGTGCCCTGTACTGTCCTACTGTAATGTAATGTTCTGTGTACCCTGTACTGTCCTACTGTAATGTAATGTTCTGTGTACCCTGTACTGTCCTACTGTAATGTAATGTTCTGTGTACCCTGTACTGTCCTACTGTAATGTAATGTTCTGTGTGCCCTGTACTGTCCTACTGTAATGTAATGTTCTGTGTGCCCTGTACTGTCTTACTGTAATGTAATGTTCTGTGTACCCTGTACTGTCTTACTGTAATGTAATGTTCTGTGTACCCTGTACTGTCCTACTGTAATGTAATGTTCTGTGTATCCTGTACTGTCCTACTGTAATGTACTGTTCTGTGTACCCTGTACTGTCCTACTGTAATGTAATGTTCTGTGTACCCTGTACTGTCCTACTGTAATGTAATGTTCTGTGTGCCCTGTACTGTCTTACTGTAATGTAATGTTCTGTGTACCCTGTACTGTCCTACCGTAATGTAAATGAAATGTTCTGTGTACCCTGTACTGTCCTACTGTAATGTAATGTTCTGTGTACCCTGTACTGTCCTACTGTAATGTAATGTTCTGTGTGCCCTGTACTGTCCTACTGTAATGTAATATTCTGTGTACCCTGTACTGTCCTACTCTAATGTAATATTCTGTGTACCCTGTACTGTACTACTGTAATGTAATGTTCTGTGTACCCTGTGCTGTCCTATTGTAATGTAATGTTCTGTATACCCTGTACTGTCCTACTGTAATGTAATGTTCTGTGTACCTTGTACTGTCCTACTGTAATGTAATGTTCTGTGTACCCTGTACTGTCCTACTGTAATGTAATATTCTGTGTACCCTGTACTGTCCTACTGTAATGTAATATTCTGTATACCCTGTACTGTCCTACTGTAATGTAATATTCTGTGTACCCTGTACTGTCCTACTGTAATGTAATATTCTGTGTACCCTGTACTGTCCTACTGTAATGTAATGTTCTGTGTACCCTGTACTGTCCTACTGTAATGTAATGTTCTGTGTACCCTGTACTGTCCTACTGTAATGTAATGTTCTGTGTACCCTGTACTGTCCTACTGTAATGTAATGTTCTGTGTACCCTGTACTGTCCTACTGTAATGTAATGTTCTGTGTACCCTGTACTGTCCTACTGTAATGTAATGTTCTGTGTACCCTGTACTGTCCTACTGTAATGTACTGTTCTGTGTACCCTGTACTGTCCTACTGTAATGTAATGTTCTGTGTACCCTGTACTGTCCTACTGTAATGTACTATTCTGTGTACCCTGTACTGTCCTACTGTAATGTAATGTTCTGTGTACCCTGTACTGTCCTACTGTAATGTACTGTTCTGTGTACCCTGTACTGTCCTACTGTAATGTAATGTTCTGTGTGCCCTGTACTGTCCTACTGTAATGTAATGTTCTGTGTACTCTGTACTGTCCTACCGTAATGTAATGTTCTGTGTACCCTGGAGGTCATTCCGAGTTGTTCGCTCGCAAGCGGATTTTAGCAGATTTGCTCATGCTAAGCCGCCGCCTACTGGGAGTGAATCTTAGCATCTTAAAATTGCGAACGATGTATTCGCAATATTGCGATTACACACCTCGTAGCAGTTTCTGAGTAGCTCCAGACTTACTCGGCATCTGCGATCAGTTCAGTGCTTGTCGTTCCTGGTTTGACGTCACAAACACACCCAGCGTTCGCCCAGACACTCCTCCGTTCCTCCGGCCACTCCTGCGTTTTTTCCGGAAACGGTAGCGTTTATTCCCACACGCCCATAAAACGGCCTGTTTCCGCCCAGTAACACCCATTTCCTGTCAATCACATTACGATCGCCAGAACGATGAAAATGCCGTGAGTAAAATTCCTAAGTGCATAGCAAATTTACTTGGCGCAGTCGCAGTGCGGACATTGCGCATGCGCATTAAGCGGAAAATAGCTGCGATGCGAAGATTTTTACTTAGCGAACAACTCGGAATGAGGGCCCCTGTACTGTCCTACTGTAATGTACTGTTCTGTGTACCCTGTACTGTCCTACTGTAATGTACTGTTCTGTGTACCCTGTACTGTCCTACTGTAATGTACTGTTCTGTGTACCCTGTACTGTCCTACTGTAATGTAATGTTCTGTGTACCCTGTACTGTCCAACTGTAATGTAATGTTCTGTGTACCCTGTACTGTCCTACTGTAATGTAATGTTCTGTGTACCCTGTACTGTCCTACTGTAATGTAATGTTCTGTGTACCCTGTACTGTCCTACTGTAATGTAATGTTCTGTGTACCCTGTACTGTCCTACTGTAATGTAATGTTCTGTGTACCCTGTACTGTCCTACTGTAATGTAATGTTCTGTGTGCCCTGTACTGTCTTTAGTGTCTTACTGTGATGTAATGTTCTGTGTACCCTGTACTGTCCTACCGTAATGTAATGTTCTGTGTACCCTGTACTGTCCTACTGTAATGTAATGTTCTGTGTACCCTGTACTGTCCTACTGTAATGTAATGTTCTGTGTACCCTGTACTGTCCTACCGTAATGTAATGTTCTGTGTGCCCTGTACTGTCCTACTGTAATGTAATGTTCTGTGTACCCTGTACTGTCCTACTCTAATGTAATATTCTGTGTACCCTGTACTGTACTACTGTAATGTAATGTTCTGTGTACCCTGTGCTGTCCTATTGTAATGTAATGTTCTGTGTACCCTGTACTGTCCTACTGTAATGTAATGTTCTGTGTACCTTGTACTGTCCTACTGTAATGTAATGTTCTGTGTACCCTGTACTGTCCTACCGTAATGTAATGTTCTGTGTACACTGTACTGTCCTACTGTAATGTAATGTAATGTTCTGTGTACCCTGTACTGTCCTACTGTAATGTAATGTCCTGTATACCCTGTACTGTCCTACTGTAATGTAATGTAATGTTCTGTGTACCCTGTACTGTCCTACTGTACTGTAATGTTCTGTGTACTCTATACTGTCCTACTGTAATATAATGTATACCCTGTACTGTCCTACTGTAATATAATGTAATGTTCTGTGTACCCTGTACTGTCCTACCGTAATGTAATGTTCTGTGTACCCTGTACTGTCCTACTGTAATGTAATGTTCTGTGTACCCTGTACTGTCCTACTGTAATGTACTGTTCTGTGTACCCTGTACTGTCCAACTGTAATGTAATGTTCTGTGTACCCTGTACTGTCCTACTGTAATGTACTGTTCTGTGTACCCTGTACTGTCCAACTGTAATGTAATGTTCTGTGTACCCTGTACTGTCCTACTGTAATGTAATGTTCTGTGTACCCTGTACTGTCCTACTGTAATGTAATGTTCTGTGTACCCTGTACTGTCCTACTGTAATGTTCTGTTCTGTGTACCCTGTACTGCCCTACTGTAATGTACTGTTCTGTGTACCCTGTACTGTCCTACTGTAATGTAATGTTCCGTGTACCCTGTACTGTCCTTCTGTAATGTACTGTTCTGTGTACCCTGTACTGTCCAACTGTAATGTAATGTTCTGTTTACCCTGTACTGTCCTACTGTAATGTAATGTTCTGTGTGCCCTGTACTGTCCTACTGTAATGTAATGTTCTGTGTACCCTGTACTGTCCTACTGTAATGTAATGTTCTGTGTACCCTGTACTGTCCTACTGTAATGTAATGTTCTGTGTACCATGTACTGTCCTACTGTAATGTAATGTTCTGTGTACCCTGTACTGTCCTACCGTAATGTAATGTTCTGTGTGCCCTGTACTGTCCTACTGTAATGTAATGTTCTGTGTACCCTGTACTGTCCTACTCTAATGTAATATTCTGTGTACCCTGTACTGTACTACTGTAATGTAATGTTCTGTGTACCCTGTGCTGTCCTATTGTAATGTAATGTTCTGTGTACCCTGTACTGTCCTACTGTAATGTAATGTTCTGTGTACCTTGTACTGTCCTACTGTAATGTAATGTTCTGTGTACCCTGTACTGTCCTACCGTAATGTAATGTTCTGTGTACACTGTACTGTCCTACTGTAATGTAATGTAATGTTCTGTGTACCCTGTACTGTCCTACTGTAATGTAATGTCCTGTATACCCTGTACTGTCCTACTGTAATGTAATGTAATGTAATGTTCTGTGTACCCTGTACTGTCCTACTGTACTGTAATGTTCTGTGTACCCTATACTGTCCTACTGTAATATAATGTGTACCCTGTACTGTCCTACTGTAATATAATGTAATGTTCTGTGTACCCTGTACTGTCCTACCGTAATGTAATGTTCTGTGTACCCTGTACTGTCCTACTGTAATGTAATGTTCTGTGTACCCTGTACTGTCCTACTGTAATGTACTGTTCTGTGTACCCTGTACTGTCCAACTGTAATGTAATGTTCTGTGTACCCTGTACTGTCCTACTGTAATGTACTGTTCTGTGTACCCTGTACTGTCCAACTGTAATGTAATGTTCTGTGTACCCTGTACTGTCCTACTGTAATGTAATGTTCTGTGTACCCTGTACTGTCCTACTGTAATGTAATGTTCTGTGTGCCCTGTACTGTCTTACTGTAATGTAATGTTCTGTGTACCCTGTACTGTCTTACTGTAATGTAATGTTCTGTGTACCCTGTACTGTCCTACTGTAATGTAATGTTCTGTGTATCCTGTACTGTCCTACTGTAATGTACTGTTCTGTGTACCCTGTACTGTCCTACTGTAATGTAATGTTCTGTGTACCCTGTACTGTCCTACTGTAATGTAATGTTCTGTGTGCCCTGTACTGTCTTACTGTAATGTAATGTTCTGTGTACGCTGTACTGTCCTACCGTAATGTAATGTTCTGTGTACCCTGTACTGTCCTACTGTAATGTAATGTTCTGTGTACCCTGTACTGTCCTACTGTAATGTAATGTTCTGTGTACCCTGTACTGTCCTACCGTAATGTAATGTTCTGTGTGCCCTGTACTGTCCTACTGTAATGTAATGTTCTGTGTACCCTGTACTGTCCTACTCTAATGTAATATTCTGTGTACCCTGTACTGTACTACTGTAATGTAATGTTCTGTGTACCCTGTGCTGTCCTATTGTAATGTAATGTTCTGTGTACCCTGTACTGTCCTACTGTAATGTACTGTTCTGTGTACCCTGTACTGTCTTACTGTAATGTAATGTTCTGTGTACCCTGTACTGTCCTACTGTAATGTAATGTTCTGTGTACCCTGTACTGTCCTACCGTAATGTAATGTTCTGTGTACACTGTACTGTCCTACTGTAATGTAATGTTCTGTGTACCCTGTACTGTCCTACTGTAATGTACTGTTCTGTGTACCCTGTACTGTCCAACCGTAATGTAATGTTCTGTGTACCCTGTACTGTCCTACTGTAATGTAATGTTCTGTGTACCCTGTACTGTCCAACTGTAATGTAATGTTCTGTGTACCCTGTACTGTCCTACTGTAATGTAATGTTCTGTGTACCCTGTACTGTCCTACTGTAATGTAATGTTCTGTGTGCCCTGTACTGTCCTACTGTAATGTAATGTTCTGTGTACCCTGTACTGTCCTACCGTAATGTAATGTTCTGTGTACACTGTACTGTCCTACTGTAATGTAATGTTCTGTGTACCCTGTACTGTCCTACCGTAATGTAATGTTCTGTGTACCCTGTACTGTCCTACCGTAATGTAATGTTCTGTGTGCCCTGTACTGTCCTACTGTAATGTAATGTTCTGTGTACCCTGTACTGTCCTACTGTAATGTAATGTTCTGTTCTGTGTACCCTGTACTGTCCTACTGTAATGTAATGTTCTGTGTACCTTGTACTGTCCTACTGTAATGTAATGTTCTGTTCTGTGTACCCTGTACTGTCCTACTGTAATGTAATGTTCTGTGTACCTTGTACTGTCCTACCGTAATGTAATGTTCTGTGTACCCTGTACTGTACTACTGTAATGTAATGTTCTGTTCTGTGCACACTGTACTGTCCTACCGTAATGTAATGTTCTGTGTACCCTGTACTGTCCTACTGTAATGTAATGTTCTGTGTACCTTGTACTGTCCTACCGTAATGTAATGTTCTGTGTACCCAGTACTGTCCTACTGTAATGTAATGTTCTGTGTACCCTGTACTGTCCTACTGTAATGTAATGTTCTGTGTACCCTGTACTGTCCTACTGTAATGTAATGTTCTGTGTACCCTGTACTGTCCTACCGTAATGTAATGTTCTGTGTACCCTGTACTGTCCTACTGTAATGTAATGTTCTGTGTACCTTGTACTGTCCTACCGTAATGTAATGTTCTGTGTACACTGTACTGTCCTACTGTAATGTAATGTTCTGTGTACCCTGTACTGTCCTACTGTAATGTAATGTTCTGTGTACCCTGTACTGTCCTACCGTAATGTAATGTTCTGTGTACCCTGTACTGTCCTACTGTAATGTAATGTTCTGTGTACCTTGTACTGTCCTACCGTAATGTAATGTTCTGTGTACACTGTACTGTCCTACTGTAATGTAATGTTCTGTGTACCCTGTACTGTCCTACTGTAATGTAATGTTCTGTGTACCCTGTACTGTCCTACTGTAAAGTAATGTAATGTTCTGTGTACCCTGTACTGTCCTACTTGTCAAAGTCAGAAAAATATCACTATGCACACTGCCATATTTGCACCTCATACATGTCCGCTCTGCGCATGCGTACACTCTCCCGTGCGTGCGCATACACGCAGTCGCGTGGACCCGCAGGCGCACGATATGCGGATTTACGGTAGAGTTTATGTGTTCGTAGCGAGCGACTCAATCGTTACATATTTTCACTTTATAATGTATTTTATAGATCATGGTCCCTTTGATAGATTCTGAAAGTTTAGTTAATGTAGCATGTTCATGGACGGAGAGATCCCTCTTTGTTTGATACGAAGGGTCAGACATGGGTCATACAGTGGTGTTTAGTATCCATCGGAAGAGTATTTAATTAGCAATATTCCGGTGTTGGTTTGAAGCGAATTAATCGCTCGTGCGAATAGTTATGGACATAAGAAGTTTATGTCCATTTACTATTATTTGCACTTACTTATCCATGCGGCGGGAAACCTAGTTTCCCACCCACCTGAGCAGTTGGAAATTGTCACAGCCCACCTGTATGAATCAACCTATGACCTTTTGTTATAGTGTGAAGACTAATTCCTGTGTCCAATGAACAATGAGATTGTAGGGACCATTGAATTGTATTGTGTGTGGGGCATAAATAGACAAGCCGATCACATCCAGCTCACTCTTCAACGGTTCTCATTGCTGATAATCGGGAGCTGGATGTCCAGAGGCGCATGCGATCGTTCCCCTTTGTGCGTAAGTTTTCTCCGCAATCATATTGTCTTTCTTGTTATTGAGAGCCATATCTCTCTCTCTCTCTCTCTTCTCCTCTTTCTCTCTTATATTCCCTTAAACGTAATAGTATTGTATTGTATTTCATGTGTAGTTATCTGGTTAGTTAGTCTATGTTATATTGTAGTGTATGACTTGTACTGTATTATCCTTTTTTTGCAAGTATAACATATTCATAAGGCGTTAGACCCTAAGCCCGGTAGTTGTGTATTTATTATAGTGTTAAGTATTCTCAGAGCGTCGGTGACGCTCGAACAGCTTTTAAGTTAATAAGGTTACACTGTGTTGCATCTACACCCTATCTCTACACTAAGGTTTTACTGCATATTACATTGTTTATGGTTTAGATATAAAGGTTTAACATTGTGAGCGTCTGCGCCGCTGGTGATCTCCTCATGGTCCCAAGCGTCCGCTACGCTATAGCGAACCATTACGTTAGTCAGCAGCCAATAGCGTGCCTGCCTGTGATCACTTGGCCGTGAGCGAACGTGACGCTTGAGCGTCTCGACCACGGCTAAGCGATTGTTACGCAACGTGCGTACCCTTACGGTACTCCATACGTCAATAGCGTACAGTGTTCTTAGGCCTCTAAAAGGGTTTTAAATAAGATAAATATTTAGCTTTATCAATTGGCGGCTCGTCCTGTCCTTCACATATCTCTGCTAGGTAATTTCAGCAGACATTATCCATCAGCAAAGGGCGGGAGATCATATTCTTCGCAGTGCTGACGGGATAAGCGTCTGCTTCGCTTAGTAAAGGGTGCTGAGGGAATCCGGAACCGGAGGTAAGAACAACACGCTAGTGTCTTTTAAAACTGTTTATTTCTATCTTGCGTACGCACACACGCATATCTGCATTTCTTTTTCGTGTATTTTCATATATCACTCTCCTGTTTGCCATTTTATAAATTGATAAAACGTGCTAAGAGAGATTTGTCGCTATTTCATAGTTAAAGTGTAAAAGTAATATATTAAGGGATAAATTGTAAAGCGCACACGCAACTCTACCTAAAGGTACAAGGAGAGATTGGTGTGGTGCTCGGTAGACGATCGAGGATCATCTACATTGATAAACGTGTTAGTTGTGTTACGGTGGACATTGGCTTTGTGTACACGTGTCTCTAACAAAGGGCTGAGACTCGCGTACGCAAAGGCCGACGCACGCAGCATAAATTACGCAACGGAGCGTCTGGGTACGCCCACGTAACTCAAGTCACACGACAGTGTTGATTTTTAACAGGCGATAAATAGCGCAACAGGCGATAAATAGCGCAACAGGCGATAAATAGCGCAAATCTATTTTAATATCCGAAATTTAAATTAACAGATCCTTCTCCAAATTTACAACACATCTGGTCTAAAGAAAAATTTCTGCGTAGAAATAGAAATAGAAACAAAAGTGTACATGTGGTGAGTGAGTGTGTTGTATACAATTTTGAGGTTGAACCACAAGAAAAGTATCGAGTTCTCGTAGAGGTACATACATGTAAGTGACGTGCATGGTGGCTAGGGAGGCATCTCTGGTTAAACATAAAATTTGAGCATTAGAGTGTAGCAGACCAGGAGGTCACACTGTAGCAGCAGACCAGGAGGTCTTATAACAAGACCAGGAGGTCCAGTTACAGCAGACTAAGAAGTCCGCTATAGAGACGAGTAGCACAACACCAAGAAGGGTTGGTGCGGAACCCATATAGGCCATTAAGCTCTGGCTGAAGGAATTCGCAGCCGTAATTTTCGATTCCACTGGTCGCTCCGCACATAAGATTAGTTGCTTATGTGCTGAACGATTGTACCGCACGTAATTGTGTGCATTAGTAAACCTGACCGGTACCATTTGTGTAAGAGAGGTCATAAACGCTATTTGTACATTTTAACGTGATTTGTGAAATTTTTTATTTTAAGGGAAGTTCGCTGGTCACTCAGGAACTATCCAACAACCGATACTTGCTGGGGAACGCGCCCCAGTAAATAAAGGTTCACAGGGGCCCTAGGTTGGGTACAACAGCTCTGGATACAGTGATTGTGTTACTGGCCAACGTGGGCGAGAAGTGAGTGGAGTACTCGGTAAACTTCACCGCCAGCCTGCCCCGGACATCTTGGTTTTTGTAAGGGTTCGCTGAAGAAAAGCAACACCTGCAAGTTATGGGGGCCAGTTGTTCAGGTAGGGGGCGATCAACCTCGGTTCGGGTTGATTTAGTAAACCGACCAGTCGGGTCGGCAAGGTATGTAATGTGTGAAAAATACGGTTCACACACAGAGGTTTTATGTGATGAATGGGAAAGAATGACTGTACATGACAGGGAGAAATTCCCAAGAGTAGGTAGCTTTAGCCCAGAAGTGTTACTAAATCTAAGGAGAAGGATAGGTCTTATTAAACCAGCAAAGAGACGGATCAAACATTATGATTGTTTAAAATTATGGCAACAGGAAAGTGAAATGCAAAGAGAGTTAACTGACATATCTGACTCTCATCTTGGGAGGAGAGATATGGCAATGGAGAGGATTATGGTTGCGGAGAAAGGCACAATGGTGTACGATAAAAATGCACTTAGTAACTGTATTAAGAATGAAAGTGTAAAATGTAATAATGTTTATGAAAATGAAAGGGTAAAAATTACAAATGTTAACCCGTGCAAGTCGCACCCCATGTCAAACTTCCCTCAGGAATACAAACAAGAAAGTGAACCCAACACGATGTCGGCACCTCTTCCAGCAGCCATCACACAAGACATCCAGGTGGACGCGACCAAATCGGTAAAGGCAATAATCAAACCCCCTAACGGAGGGTCAGGTGAGGTCGTGTCCACAGGTACGTACAATGTTTTATATCACGCACAAACAAATGTACCCCATATTGTAAGACCAAAACAAGGTGATGTAATTGAGTTTAGTCCTGTCAGGGTGATCACAGTCCCCAATGGGAAGACTGACGATCACGGAACCATTCCCGTCCAGGACAGTGCAATGCGCTGTCCCTGGTCCCGGACCGAATTGAGATCAATTATGTCTGAATTTCCTGATCCTAGGAAAAATCTAGTCGCATGTCAAAGGTTCATTAAAGAACTAGGAAACTCAACAGAACCCACCAACAAAGAGTGGCGGACAGTGCTGAGGGCATGCTTGCCCTCCGGTGTTGACTCTGCGAAGTTTATTACTGATTGTCAATTAGACACAGAAGTACCTCAAACGGAGGAACACAATCAGGAATGTATTAAGCAGATAAACCGACAGTTGGAAGTATATTTCCCTGCCGATGTCAAGTGGAACGAAATCTTCTCCATAAGACAAAACGAAAGGGAAAGTATTTCCAATTATTTCAATCGAGCACTGCAGGTAATGGCTAGGAACACTGGGATCACAGACATCAAAACATGCGCACAGCATAGAGAAATAACGGTTAAGGTATTAATGAATGGTTTAAAGGAGGTATTGAGAACAAGGGTACAGACCACCAACCCAAACTGGAGAAATATCTCAGTGGCCGCATTAAGAGAGGCCGCTATTGATCATGATCGAAATATCACCAGACACAGGGAGTCACAAAGTGATAAGTTAATGGCCGCAAGTATACAGGCCTTAACCACAAGACCACTCCAGCATAAGCCCCAAACCCCTGCGAGAAATTCAAATGTGGAAATCTGTTACAATTGTCAGAAGGAAGGTCATTTTGCAAGAGATTGTAGATCAGGAAGTAGACAAAAGTCATATCGCCCCCCTAGACAACAACATAACCATGATGCCCAAGGAAACAGGGAAGTACAGGGAAAACGGTTGATGGTGATGAGCATCCGAGCGTTTGAGGAGGCATCAAATCAACCAAGACCTCAGGTCATTGACACTTGGAGGAAACCCAGGGTTTGTTACCTTTGTAAAAGAGAAGGGCATTATGCCAGTAACTGTAACAGCCCACATAAAGTCAGACCCCCTAGACAGAGAAATGAGCAAAATTATAACACACCAAATTATAACCAGGGATCATATAGGAAGAATTTTGGGCCACACCCATAATATATAGTCAGGAAAGGTGATCATTAGGATCGATGGTAAGCCTGAGGTTATGGTTAACAAATTGGGAGGTCATTCCCTGAAGACACAGGAATGACCGGGTGAAACGTTGTAAATGTATCTGTGAAATGTTTCTTTTCTCTCCCCATCTCTGACGATTATTTTTAGGACTCAAACATTGCATATCTGCGTGGTCTTTGCAGAAGTCTACCAAACCCCAGCACGACCTACCCACATCAATGTATCCTGGCCAGATACAGAGGGTGGAGTATGGAGGTGCTGGTGGGAGGGACTGCGCAAGGAAACCATTGGACATGTAGATATGACAGCCTGATGATCTGACAATGTTTTAAAAATGTTTGAAAAATGTTTTTCCCTGTTGTTGTTTATTGTTGATTTATGTGATATATACATATATGAACGGTTCTCTCTCTCTCTTGTTGTTTTTTTTCCTCTCCCTCTTCTCACTCATGTTTTTATGTTTTAAAGATGGTATGTCACACCTCAGTTAGACAAATGGTAATGCAAGATTTTTGCTCCTTACAGAAAGATCGCTGGTTTGGAAGGAATATTGCATCATCGGAATGTTCGGTTGGAAGACTGAGAGACAGCACCTTTGAGATGACAGCAGAACAAGAGGAACAACAAGACGAGAGAACTAATTATCGTAACAAGTTTCTCTCCCCCTCAAACTGTTTTTCTGTACCCCCATTACAAATTTCTTCTTTTCTCCTCCTGTAAGATGGACTTGCCCAAAGAGACTGTGATATGGATTTTCCTGTTGACCATGATGTTGACCAGAGCAGTCTGTTCCGGCGAGAGTACCAGGGAGGTCGAGAAAGGATCTAGAAAGGTTCCGATGACTGAGACGGAGGTGTAAATTTCCAATAGCAACACAACCACCAAGCAAAAGGCGAGTACCGGAAACGATCTAGCAGCCATGTTATTTGTAAACATTGTTAGCTGAAGAAAACTGTATCTGTAGGCTCTGTGACAATGTGGTTGAGGATGGGTGCATTAAGAAATGCCAATCCAGTTTTAATATCCACATGGACCGGCATCCATTGAGTGACTATCACTCCTTAGTGGGTAGTGTGTTAAATCAAACAGATTGTTGGGTATGCTCTCAAGTACCTCAAGGTCATAGCAAATCAGGACTAGTACCATTCCCTTTAACGGTAGGGGAGGTACTTGAGCTAAAGGGTGGGAGACCGGTGGACAGGAGGTTTAATATCTCCAGTCCTCCTAGTTTGAAGCTCCACCAATATCATGTGGATAGATCCCTAATATGTTTTAACATTACCAACCCCCGAAAGCCGGGAAGTTGGGAAGTGTCATGGAGCAACCAAACCATGACCTTTTCATATAGGGCAGATAGAATGCCTACAGATACAGAGCTTATACGCCACATAGCCAGTAGAGAAAAATCTTTCCGATATAGGTATACCCTAGGAAGTAGGATTACGAGAGTTGGAGAGGTATCACCAGGATACTGTGCACATATCGTACAAACTGATACGTGTACTAGACAGATGGGAGAATTAGGGGTAGGAGATTTCACATGGAGGATGTGTAATATGGTTATGTCCTACTCCGTCCCATATGTTCTCCCCGATGATGCATATTTCATATGTGGGAGGAAGGCGTATAAGTGGCTTGCCCCAAACTCTGAAGGATTGTGTTATATTGGAAAAGTACTGCCTGAAGTAATGACTGTATCACATGCCAAAATGAAAGATATACACCGTGTTGCCCAAGCTCCTTATACTCATACTCATTACGAGCACGTAGTTAAACGGCACCTGATAGAAAGAACAGAGCATCCGGCCTCTGACATGATCCATGAATCCATCGGGATTCAGTTTCTAATCGCGTTAGATTTCACTCGCACCGCCAGAGGAGTGTTGAATTATAAATACATATCTGCGCTTGCAAATTTGTTAGATAATATCACTGAAATGTATGATGACACGTTTAGGTATACTGGAAGAGAACTTCAAGCTTATAAAACAGAACTGGTCCAGCATAGAATGGTTCTTAATTATCTCACAGCAGTGACAGGTGGATATTGCGTCACACTGGCAACGCAGTACGGCGTGAAATGCTGCACATATATAACGAATAGTACCGAGGACCCGGTCGAGGTCATAGACCAAAAGATGGACGATATTCTCCAACTGAAGTGGGAATTTCGCAGGAGACACAATCTCACTCTTGCTGCTGTAGGTAATGAGCTGACTGGTTGGGTGTCATGGTTGAACCCGCGAAATTGGTTCTCTGGTTTAGGAGAATGGGCTCAAGGAGTCATAATGGATGTAGGGAAGTTTCTTCTATGTATCTTAGGTGTTGTCATATCAATTGGCTTGATATTTAGATGCGGTCAGGCTTTAATGAAGTGCAAACGTCGCACCAGGGTAATGAGTCTAAGGAGTGAGGAAATTATAATTCCAATGGATTTGCTTTATGACCCAACGGTAGAAACAATGATGTGATGAAAATGCGATTATACGGTCCGTTTCTTTCACCTGTTTTTCCGTTTTCTCCAAGGTAAAAAGACCCACCAGGACGAGGAATTTGATGATCCTGTATACAGACAACGGATGGATTAAAGAAGAAGTTTTGACAACCTTATACACAGATATTTGATGAACTATGCCGTAGACCCCCAGTTTCCCTAGAAATTTTAAAATTACGCTAGCCCAACACTTTTGTAAGTCTATGGACATTGACAAAACTTTTGCTCGCACCTTTTGGGCAAAAGCACAAAGAAGACTGCATTCAACAGACACCGAACAAGACTTCAACCGACAAATGTTCATTTACCTGACATAGAATACCACTGCATGTACCATAAGTGTTCTTTATCTTCATCTCTACAACCTTCAGGTAATGACACACATAGTCGATAGGGAATACAGGCACAGATATCAGCAATCACATATTCCCCCATTCATGTATCACCAACTAAAATGTGCTCCCCCATTTTGTTGCAACCAAAATCCGAAAAGAGCTCGGTAAAGTTTGACAGCCCATCCACAGACCCGTACCACGGGATAAGAAGGAATTCAAATGTATACTTCGCAATACCTCGAAGCTTGATGTACAACATGTACGGCACGATGATACATGACCCCCCAAACATGGATTCATACACACATGCTTCTACTATCTCACTAGGTCATACCCTCTTCACACCTTCTCCTCTCTCCCCCCTTACCCAACCATGGAAATGTATTAACCCCTGACATATATTTTTCTCGTTTTGAAATGTTTTAGGAAGTGGCAGTTATTGTTGACTGCCAAAGGGTGGACTGTCAAAGTCAGAAAAATATCACTATGCACACTGCCATATTTGCACCTCATACATGTCCGCTCTGCGCATGCGTACACTCTCCCGTGCGTGCGCATACACGCAGTCGCGTGCACCCGCAGGCGCACGATATGCGGATTTACGGTAGAGTTTATGTGTTCGTAGCGAGCGACTCAATCGTTACATATTTTCACTTTATAATGTATTTTATAGATCATGGTCCCTTTGATAGATTCTGAAAGTTTAGTTAATGTAGCATGTTCATGGACGGAGAGATCCCTCTTTGTTTGATACGAAGGGTCAGACATGGGTCATACAGTGGTGTTTAGTATCCATCGGAAGAGTATTTAATTAGCAATATTCCGGTGTTGGTTTGAAGCGAATTAATCGCTCGTGCGAATAGTTATGGACATAAGAAGTTTATGTCCATTTACTATTATTTGCACTTACTTATCCATGCGGCGGGAAACCCAGTTTCCCACCCACCTGAGCAGTTGGAAATTGTCACAGCCCACCTGTATGAATCAACCTATGACCTTTTGTTATAGTGCGAAGACTAATTCCTGTGTCCAATGAACAATGAGATTGTAGGGACCATTGAATTGTATTGTGTGTGGGGCATAAATAGACAAGCCGATCACATCCAGCTCACTCTTCAACGGTTCTCATTGCTGATAATCGGGAGCTGTATGTCCAGAGGCGCATGCGATCGTTCCCCTTTGTGCGTAAGTTTTCTCCGCAATCATATTGTCTTTCTTGTTATTGTGAGCCATATCTCTCTCTCTCTCTCTCTCTCTTCTCCTCTTTCTCTCTTATATTCCCTTAAACGTAATAGTATTGTATTGTATTGTATTTCATGTGTAGTTATCTGGTTAGTTAGTCTATGTTATATTGTAGTGTATGACTTGTACTGTATTATCCTTTTTTTGCAAGTATAACATATTCATAAGGCGTTAGACCCTAAGCCCGGTAGTTGTGTATTTATTATAGTGTTAAGTATTCTCAGAGCGTCGGTGACGCTCGAACAGCTTTTAAGTTAATAAGGTTACACTGTGTTGCATCTACACCCTATCTCTACACTAAGGTTTTACTGCATATTACATTGTTTATGGTTTAGATATAAAGGTTTAACATTGTGAGCGTCTGCGCCGCTGGTGATCTCCTCGTGGTCCCAAGCGTCCGCTACGCTATAGCGAACCATTACGTTAGTCAGCAGCCAATAGCGTGCCTGCCTGTGATCACTTGGCCGTGAGCGAACGTGACGCTTGAGCGTCTCGACCACGGCTAAGCGATTGTTACGCAACGTGCGTACCCTTACGGTACTCCATACGTCAATAGCGTACAGTGTTCTTAGGCCTCTAAAAGGGTTTTAAATAAGATAAATATTTAGCTTTATCATACTGTACTGTAATGTTCTGTGTACCCTATACTGTCCTACTGTAATATAATGTGTACCCTGTACTGTCCTACTGTAATATAATGTAATGTTCTGTGTACCCTGTACTGTCCTACCGTAATGTAATGTTCTGTGTACCCTGTACTGTCCTACTGTAATGTAATGTTCTGTGTACCCTGTACTGTCCTACTGTAATGTACTGTTCTGTGTACCCTGTACTGTCCAACTGTAATGTAATGTTCTGTGTACCCTGTACTGTCCTACTGTAATGTAATGTTCTGTGTACCCTGTACTGTCCTACTGTAATGTAATGTTCTGTGTACCCTGTACTGTCCTACCGTAATGTAATGTTCTGTGTGCCCTGTACTGTCCTACTGTAATGTAATGTTCTGTATACCCTGTACTGTCCTACTGTAATGTAATGTTCTGTGTACCCTGTACTGTCCTACTGTAATGTAATGTTCTGTGTATCCTGTACTGTCCTACTGTAATGTAATGTTCAGTGTACCCTGTACTGTCCTACTGTAATGTAATGTTCTGTGTACCCTGTACTGTCCTACTGTAATGTAATGTTCTGTGTACCCTGTACTGTCCTACTCTAATGTAATATTCTGTGTACCCTGTACTGTCCTACTGTAATGTAATGTTCTGTGTACAATGTACTGTCCTACTGTAATGTAATGTTCTGTGTACCCTGTGATGTCCTACTGTAATGTAATGTTCTGTGTACCCTGTACTGTCCTACTGTAATGTAATGTTCTGTGTACCTTGTACTGTCCTACTGTAATGTAATGTTCTGTGTACCATGTACTGTCCTACCGTAATGTAATGTTCTGTGTACACTGTACTGTCCTACTGTAATGTAATGTAATGTTCTGTGTACCCTGTACTGTCCTACTGTAATGTAATGTCCTGTATACCCTGTACTGTCCTACTGTAATGTAATGTTCTGTGTACCCTGTACTGTCCTACTGTAATGTAATGTTCTGTGTACCCTGTACTGTCCTACTGTAATGTAATGTAATGTTCTGTGTACCCTGTACTGTCCTACTGTACTGTAATGTTCTGTGTACCCTATACTGTCCTACTGTAATATAATGTGTACCCTGTACTGTCCTACTGTAATATAATGTAATGTTCTGTGTACCCTGTACTTTCCTACTGTAATGTAATGTTCTGTGTACCCTGTACTGTCCTACTGTAATGTAATGTTCTGTGTACCCTGTACTTTCCTACTGTAATGTAATGTTCTGTGTACCCTGTACTGTCCTACTGTAATGTAATGTTCTGTGTACCCTGTACTGTCCTACTGTAATGTACTATTCTGTGTACCCTGTACTGTCCTACTGTAATGTACTGTTCTGTGTACCCTGTACTGTCCTACTGTAATGTACTGTTCTGTGTACTCTATACTGTCCTACTGTAATGTACTGTTCTGTGTACCCTGTACTGTCCTACCGTAATGTAATGTTCTGTGTACCCTGTACTGTCCTACCGTAATGTAATGTTCTGTGTACCCTGTACTGTCCTACTGTAATGTAATGTTCTGTGTACCCTGTACTGCCCTACTGTAATGTAATGTTATGTGTACCCTGTACTGTCCTACTGTAATGTAATGTTCTGTGTACCCTGTACTGTCCTACCGTAATGTAATGTTCTGTGTACCCTGTACTGTCCTACTGTAATGTAATGTTCTGTGTACCCTGTACTGTCCTACCGTAATGTAATGTTCTGTGTACCCTGTACTGTCCTACCGTAATGTAATGTTCTGTGTACCCTGTACTGTCCTACTGTATTGTAATGTTCTATGTACCCTGTACTGTACTACTGTAATGTAATGTTCTGCGTACCCTGTACTGTCCTACCGTAATGTAATGTTCTGTGTACCCTGTACTGTCCTACTGTAATGTAATGTTCTGTGTACCCTGTACTGTCCTACTGTAATGTAATGTTCTGTGTGCCCTGCACTGTCCTACTGTAATGTAATGTTCTGTGTACCCTGTACTGTCCTACTGTAATGTAATGTTCTGTGTACCCTGTACTGTCCTACTGTAATGTACTGTTCTGTGTACTCTGTACTGTCCTACTGTAATGTAATGTTCTGTGTACCCTGTACTGTCCTACTGTAATGTACTGTTCTGTGTACCCTGTACTGTCCTACTGTAATGTAATGTAATGTTCTGTGTACTCTGTACTGTCCTACTGTAATGTAATGTTCTGTGTACCCTGTACTGTCCTACTGTAATGTAATGTTCTGTGTACCCTGTACTGTCCTACTGTAATGTACTGTTCTGTGTACCCTGTACTGTCCTACTGTAATGTAATATTCTGTGTACCCTGTACTGTCCTACTGTAATGTACTGTTCTGTGTACCCTGTACTGTCCTACTGTAATGTAATGTTCAGTGTACCCTGTACTGTCCTACTGTAATGTAATGTTCTGTGTACCCTGTACTGTCCTACTGTAATGTAATGTTCTGTGTACCCTGTACTGTCCTACCGTAATGTAATGTTCTGTGTACCCTGTACTGTCCTACTGTAATGTACTGTTCTGTGTACCCTGTACTGTCCTACTGTAATGTACTGTTCTGTGTACTCTGTACTGTCCTACTGTAATGTAATGTTCTGTGTACTCTGTACTGTCCTACTGTAATGTAATGTTCTGTGTACCCTGTACTGTCCTACTGTAATGTAATGTTCTGTGTACCCTGTACTGTCCTACTGTAATGTAATGTTCTGTGTACCCTGTACTGTCCTACTGTATTGTAATGTTCTATGTACCCTGTACTGTCCTACCGTAATGTAATGTTCTGTGTACCCTGTACTGTCCTACCGTAATGTAATGTTCTGTGTACCCTGTACTGTCCTACTGTAATGTAATGTTCTGTGTACCCTGTACTGTCCTACTGTAATGTAATGTTCTGCGTACCCTGTACTGTCCTACCGTAATGTAATGTTCTGTGTACCCTGTACTGTCCTACTGTAATGTAATGTACTGTGTACCCTGTACTGTCCTACTGTAATGTAATGTTCTGTGTACTCTGTACTGTCCTTCTGTAATGTAATGTTCTGTGTACCCTGTACTGTCCTACTGTAATGTACTGTTCTGTGTACCCTGTACTGTCCTACTGTAATGTAATGTAATGTTCTGTGTACTCTGTACTGTCCTACTGTAATGTAATGTTCTGTGTACCCTGTACTGTCCTACTGTAATGTAATGTTCTGTGTACCCTGTACTGTCCTACTGTAATGTACTGTTCAGTGTACCCTGTACTGTCCTACTGTAATGTAATATTCTGTGTACCCTGTACTGTCCTACTGTAATGTACTGTTCTGTGTACCCTGTACTGTCCTACTGTAATGTAATGTTCAGTGTACCCTGTACTGTCCTACCGTAATGTAATGTTCTGTGTACCCTGTACTGTCCTACCGTAATGTAATGTTCTGTGTACCCTGTACTGTCCTACTGTAATGTACTGTTCTGTGTACCCTGTACTGTCCTACTGTAATGTACTGTTCTGTGTACCCTGTACTGTCCTACTGTAATGTACTGTTCTGTGTACCCTGTACTGTCCTACTGTAATGTAATGTTCTGTGTACCCTGTACTGTCCTACTGTAATGTAATGTTCTGTGTACCCTGTACTGTCCTACCGTAATGTAATGTTCTGTGTACCCTGTACTGTCCTACTGTAATGTAATGTTCTGTGTACCCTGTACTGTCCTACCGTAATGTAATGTTCTGTGTACCCTGTACTGTCCTACCGTAATGTAATGTTCTGTGTACCCTGTACTGTCCTACCGTAATGTAATGTTCTGTGTACCCTGTACTGTCCTACCGTAATGTAATGTTCTGTGTACCCTGTACTGTCCTACTGTATTGTAATGTTCTATGTACCCTGTACTGTACTACTGTAATGTAATGTTCTGCGTACCCTGTACTGTCCTACCGTAATGTAATGTTCTGTGTACCCTGTACTGTCCTACTGTAATGTAATGTTCTGTGTACCCTGTACTGTCCTACTGTAATGTACTGTTCTGTGTACCCTGTACTGTCCTACTGTAATGTAATATTCTGTGTACCCTGTACTGTCCTACTGTAATGTACTGTTCTGTGTACCCTGTACTGTCCTACTGTAATGTACTGTTCTGTGTACCCTGTACTGTCCTACTGTAATGTAATGTTCTGTGTACCCTGTACTGTCCTACTGTAATGTAATGTTCTGTGTACCCTGTACTGTCCTACCGTAATGTAATGTTCTGTGTACCCTGTACTGTCCTACTGTAATGTACTGTTCTGTGTACCCTGTACTGTCCTACTGTAATGTACTGTTCTGTGTACCCTGTACTGTCCTACTGTAATGTACTGTTCTGTGTACTCTGTACTGTCCTACTGTAATGTAATGTTCTGTGTACCCTGTACTGTCCTACTGTAATGTAATGTTCTGTGTACCCTGTACTGTCCTACTGTAATGTAATGTTCTGTGTACCCTGTACTGTCCTACCGTAATGTAATGTTCTGTGTACCCTGTACTGTCCTACTGTAATGTAATGTTCTGTGTACCCTGTACTGTCCTACTGTAATGTACTGTTCTGTGTACTCTGTACTGTCCTACTGTAATGTAATGTTCTGTGTACCCTGTACTGTACTACTGTAATGTACTGTTCTGTGTACTCTGTACTGTCCTACTGTAATGTAATGTTCTGTGTACCCTGTACTGTCCTACTGTAATGTAATGTTCTGTGTACCCTGTACTGTCCTACTGTAATGTACTGTTCTGTGTACTCTGTACTGTCCTACTGTAATGTAATGTTCTGTGTACCCTGTACTGTCCTACTGTAATGTAATGTTCTGTGTACTCTGTACTGTCCTACTGTAATGTAATGTTCTGTGTACCCTGTACTGTCCTACTGTAATGTACTGTTCTGTGTACCCTGTACTGTCCTACTGTAATGTAATGTTCTGTGTACCCTGTACTGTCCTACTGTTGCCGTGTGTACGGCGCTGAGGACCACTTGTGGCGCCTGATAAATAAATTGTAATGATAATGCAATAATAATTAATACTTAATCCAGTAATTGTTTTGAGGGTTTATGAGGTTTTAGATTTAGATCTCGCTGGAGTTGCATCTCATAGATAACGTCCACTCTCACTCCCACTCCACCTCCCACTCCACCTCCCACTCCCACTCCACTTCTGTGTTTTGTTGATTCTCAATCCTGGTTTAACCTTGAACACAATGTTTGTGAAATATGAGAAATCAATAGATGTTTATTGGCTGCATAACGATAGCCCGGGAAGGAGACACATCTAATTGCCCGGGAAGGAGACACATCTAATAGCCCGGGAAGGAGACACATCTAATAGCCCGGGAAGGAGACACATCTAATAGCCCGGGAAGGAGACACATCTAATAGCCCGGGAAGGAGACACATCTAATAGCCCGGGAAGGAGACACATCTAATTGCCCGGGAAGGAGACACATCTAATAGCCCGGGAAGGAGACACATCTAATAGCCCGGGAAGGAGACACATCTGACATCGTCAGTACGTGGCTTAACCTCGCTGCTGCTGCGCAGATAATTAGCCAAACGCTAAAACATAATGGGGATCATTCCAAGTTGATCGCTCGTTGCCATTTTTCGCAGCGCAGTGAACAGGTTACTACTGCGCATGCGTATGCAGTATGCACCACAATGTGCAGGCGCGTTGTGCGGCTACAAAGCGGATTGTTGCTGGGCGATGGGTTTAACGAAGAATCCACAGCCGATCGCAAGGAGATTGGGGTGTCAACTGACCATTTTCTGGGAGTGATGTGGTGAATGCAGGCGTGTCGAGGTGTTTGGAGGGCGGATGTCTGATGTAATTCCGGGACCTTCAACACTGGATTCATCGCATAGGGGGGTCATTCTGACCTGTTTGCATGCAGCGGTACTTCGCTGCAGTGCAAACGGGTCAGAACTGCACATGCGCGGCATGCGCAGTGCGCACGCACGTCCTTGCTGGCGACAGACGTTGCCAGGCAACGGAGCGCCCAGCGGGAAAAAAAGACGCATCGCTGGACGGAAGAAGATTGACAGCAGAGAGGCGTTCTGGGGCAGATACTCACCGTTGAAGGCCGTGTCCAGGCGAACGGAGGGCGGATAGCTGACGTCAGGACCGGGACCTTCATCACTGGATCCGTCGCACAGGGTAAGTATGTCCAGGGCTGGTCTTGTTTTGCAGGAAACTTTTTAAGCATAGCAGGGCTGCACAAGCGATCGCAACCGTGCTATGCTAAAATACTCTCCCCCATAGGCGGGGCTTAGTAGATCGCAGCAGCAGCAAAAAGTTGCTACGTGCAATCAACTCAGAATGACCCCCAGGGTCTCTTACCTTAACTCTTACCCCGGTCTAGTTCTACACAAAACTTTTTTTTGCATAGCAGGGCTGCACAAGCGATTGCAGCCCTGCTATGCAAAAATACACTCCCCCATAGGCAGCGTCTAGTTTATCTAGTTGATCACATGGGCTGCAAAAAGTTGCAGCATGCGATCAACTCAGAATGACCCCCAATATCAATTGAGAAGCATCGCTAAATAAATGAAAATGTTCATATAATAATTATTAGTTCTGCTTTCCAATATATATTTTTTCTTTCTGTCAAGTTTATCAAGTGCCACAGAGTCTGCAGCTGATATTATATGGATTATTTAAGGCATTTATCCTTAATTATAACAAGTAACTAACCTATGGAGAGACCCGAAGGTTTTTCTTCAAACACTAAAATAAAGCTGCCAAATGTAACTGACCTCCTTACAAAGGGGGTAATTCAGACCTGATCCTCAGTATGGAGCGATTTTTGCTGCCCTGCGATCAGATAGTCGCCGCCTACGGGGGGAGTGTATTTTTGCTGTGCAAGTGTGCGAACGCATGTGTAGCAGAGCTGTACAAACTGATTTTGTGCGGTCTCTGCGCAGCCCAGGACTTACTCAGCCGCTGCGATCACATCAGCCTGTTTGGGACCGGAATTGACGTCAGACACCCGCCCTGCAAACCTCCCACCTGCGTTTTCCCAGACACTCCCTGAAAACGGTCAGTTGACACCCACAAACGCCCTCTTCCTGTCAATCTCCTTGCGAACGCCCGTGCGAATGGATCCTTTGAACAATCCCGCTGCTGACCGGTGATCCCCGTCGCTGTGGTCCGTCACGCCTGCGCAGTGCATACGCAGTTCAGATCTGATCGCCCACTGTGCAAAAACAGCAGTGCATCAGGTCTGAATTGGGCCCAAAGTCCAAAACTACCTGACCCATCTCTGCACTGACACGTCAGCGTAACAGTCTATTAGTCCCTTCCTTTTATTTGTTTCCTTTCCTTTGTTTTTTTTTGTTATACATTGAAAAAAAAATGTAAAGTTCAAATTATACCAATGAGAGAAACACGTTATTAGTAAATTAAAGGGAGACCTGAGGACCACAAACAAATAGGAGAAGTAGGGGGAAGGGAAGGGTAGGGTGTGTTATAGCCGGCATTCCAGCTGTCGGCATTGTCAGCGGTCAGGATTCAGGTGTCGGTATCCTGACGCCGGAATCAACTACATCCCGTACTCGGCTGCCTCCATCCATGGAACCAGCTGTTGACTGTAAGCATCAACTCATCATCACTTCCATAACATTTCCATCCAGGAGCTCTGCGCGTAGTAAAAAGGAGAAAATTAATTGCTTCATTTATGGGATGGAGGAGGAACGTCGTGATCCAAGGTTCTCAGTGTAATAGTAACTCCCTGTATAAGTATACTCTGAAGGGAAAGAACTCCACTGCCATTCAACGTCCCCCGTCAGCTTTCTCTCACCTCACAGTATGCTGATAGGACTGACTGCAGACTTACCTACGGATGTAGCCATGCTCAACTTGCTGCGATGTGGCATGCTGGTTGGCGGGCCAGTCTGTGGCTAATCACAGCTGGAAATTACTCCATAAATTCCATTAGGAATTAATTGTGCCAACACTAGCTGCGCATAGTTGGACTGGGCATGATTAAACAATTGTATTATTCGTATTGGATGATGTATCGATTGTACAAGTTAAATGTCTTTGCATGTCAGATGGTTGGAAAGCTAATTGCCTTGCTAGTGTTTCCTCATATACACCAGGAGTCCAGAGACAGAATGCTAATGGCACTGGAATTCTCTATGAAGCCATGATCAAGGTGATGGGGTAGGGTCTGTTGGTAATACAATCTATGGACAGACACCAGATCTGCCGAGGTGGGAAACCCTCTCCCTGGCCTATTGTAAAAACGGGTCCAAGGTTGTTTACGCAGTCCCAGTTCCCAAGCTAGGGCCGCCATCAGATATTGTGATGCCCGGGACTCACAAAATAGGCAGCCCCCCAAAAAAACAAAACAAAACAACAACAGCCCAAGAACAATTAATAAAAAAATAAATAAAAAAAAATAATTTTATATATATATATATATATATATATATACTGTATGTATACTGTATATATATATATATATATATATATATATAAAAACATAAAATAAGAATTTACAGTATACACACACACACACACACACACACACACACACACACACACACACTTTCTCTCCCCCATTCACTCTCCTTCAACTTACTTATCACAGGCTGGCCAGAGTTGTAGCAGATGTGGTAGCAGTCTAGTCCCGTGTAGCTCTGCCCCCTCAATTTCGTGTAGCTCCGCCCCCTTTTCATGACCGAGATCTGGCACTGTCACAGGAGAGGGAGAGTACGCTGCAAGCTTCTATTGAAAAGTCCCTGCCAAAATGGCCGCCGCCTCAAAGGAGAGTTATTAAAGATAACTGTCTCCTCTGAGGCGGTGGCCATTTTTGGAGGGACATTTACAATATAAGCTTGCAGCGTCCTCTCCCCCTCCTGTGACAGTGCTAGAACTCGGTCATGAAAAAGGGGCAGAACATCGCAGCAGATGGACGGCGACCTGGGCCCTCTACTCTCTGTTAGAGAGGAAGGGCTCGGGACAGCTGTGCCCACAGCACCCCCCAGATGGTGGGCCTGTCCCCAGCTTCAAACAAGCAATTAAGATAAGGGAATCCATCCCTGCTAGAATGGATCAGAAACCCCAAAGTGTAAGGTGAGACTCAATCCACTGGTTTTGGAAGGATTAAAACTGAATCCCAAGAGGGTGGGGCTGAGTGCTATAAAGCTTTGGTCCTATAATAACACCAGAATATCAGAAGCGGCCACACTTCTACAGCATTCTGTACTTCAGGGGACTTGAGCATTGTGGGTTTTTTCCCTATTTTTATTTCTTGAAATTGTAATTACTTGTGTGACTATTTAAACTATTAGAATCTTGTAACCTTTTTTGTAACTATAAGATTTGAATATTTTCTTGAAATTAAATTCCATAATTTTTAGTTCTGGCTTCTGTGTTTTAAACCCAAGACCCAGAGTGGCCCATGTTACCTAGATTTTTTTTTAAGTATTAATAATTGTGTGTGTGTGGGTGAGCCCTGGGCTTGACCCAAAAGGTACTTCTGCTGGTGTCTGTGACTGTGTTGATTTACTACACATGCTGAGGTAACCAGAAAGGTGTCACGGGTGGCGATTCTCAGATTAGCGTATCTAGAGGATCGGCGTGCCGGGAACCCTGACAGACAGTATTTTTGACTCTTGCTGATTGCAAAATCAATAGGTCAGCACAGAAACATTAGCTAGAGGAAGGAAGTAAGGAGCATCCACCTTTCCTGGGAGGGATCAGAAGGTTTGCAGCGGGATTGGTGTTTATAAACCAATGGACATTGATGGTTAGTTTAGAAGGTTTAAACAACTTTTAGTAAAATCAGTCCCGCCACTGTGATGTCCATCAGTTTTAATGTGATTGAACCCACTGCTTTGTAAATGTTGCCCTAAATGTTGGAAGTATAACAACAACTACAAGCTAAGTATAATAGAGAACTGGCTTAACAGTAGGTGGCGCTGTATCTTAAGCTGTCACTATGCACTTTGCCTTTTTTGCTATAGAGTACTCTCTTCTGAAGTTTATTGTTAATCCTCCATGTTGTGTTATGAAGTTTACATGTAATGCTTACATAAAACTGCGTGTTTGGTGTTTGAGCAAAGCATAGTCTGTAAGACAGGTTTAATTCTTAGCAGGCCCCTTGCTGTCCCCCACCATGTACTGACACATGCAGGAGGAGGATGAACCTGACTTTCCTATCCTAAGAAATAGTAGTGGCGCGTTATTCTTTATGGGGTTTAATGTGCTTGGATGCTTTCTCCAGTCTGTTTAAATGCAAACACATAATCGATCGTCAGACACATGTAAATTAAAGCAAATTATTTACAATACCTGTTCTAGAGTATTAGCAACGTGCTTACCTATGGGGATGAGTGAGTTAAACCGCTTATGGATTTTCTGCATAAAGCAGAAGCTCTGCAATATGAATGATAACGTTATATGGAGTACATCATTGGACCTGACAGCAGGAATGTGCCGCTAGCTATATAGACTTGGCACACGAGCAGGTCACACGCTTTAACAAATGCACTTTTTTTTTTCCATCCAGAAATAAGATGAAGGTTTAATAGAGTTTCAAGAATAGCATTTTGTTAAACTTTCAGTTGCCAGGTTAAAATGTGACTGTCGCTACCATTGGAGTTAAAAGTAAAAATGAGTTGCCCCAGTAACTCTAAGAGAAGCAGTGGTGCCAGAGCCGGATTAATGCTATATGGGGTCCCAGTGGCGCATGCAGGGGGGGTTTCCGAGCACCCAGAAACCCCCCCCCCCCCCTCCACCCCATGAGTATTATTAATGGCTGTCTAGCATCCTCTGCAGCCTGCTGTCTTCCTGGTGGCACTTGTAAGTGCTTAATAAAAGTTTACTTTATTTTAATTATAGTACATATACCGTATATACTCGAGTATAAGCCGACTTTTTCAGCACTTTTTTTTTGTGCTGAAAAAGCCCCCTCGGCTTATACTCGAGTCAGTGCAGTGGGAATGAGTGGGGACACGGAGGGCAGTCAGTGCAGTGGGAAGGAGGGACACGGAGGGCACAGCGCGCGCCTCTCCTGTGTCCCTCCTGCGTCTCCGGCGGCAGCGGCGGGTCTATTAAATTAAGTACCCGTTCGTGAGCTCTGATTGGCTCACAAACCGGCACTTCATTTAACAGACCTGCCGCGGCCGCCGGAGACGCAGGAGGGACACAGGAGAGGCGCGCGCTGTACCCTCCATGTACCATCTTCACAAGACAGCGCGGGAGCGGCGGAGGGTAAGTTACCATATACCTGGCACTGGGGGGAGCATATTTGGCACTTGGGGGGCATATGTGGCACTGAGGGGGCATATCTGGCACTGTGGGGGCATATCTGGCACTATGAGGGCATATCTGGCACTGTGGGGGAATATCTGGCAGTATGAGGGCATATCTGGCACTGTAGGGGCATATCTGGCACTGTGGGGGAATATCTGGCACTGTGGGGGCATATCTGGCACCATGAGGGCATATCTGGCACTGTGGGGGTTTATCTAGCACTATGAGGGCATATCTGGCACTGTGGTGGAATATCTGGCACTGTGGGGGCATATCTGGCACTGTGGGGGCATATCTGGCCCTGCGGGGGGAATATCTGGCACTGTGGGGGCATATCTGGCACTGTGGGGGCATATCTGGCACTTTGAGGGCATATCTGGCACTGTGGGGGCATATCTGGCAGTGTGAGGGCATATCTGGCACTGTGGGGGTATATCTGGCACTATCGGGGCATATCTGGCACTGTGGGGGGATATCTGGCACTATGAGGGCATATCTGGCAATGTGGGGGCATATCTAGCACTATGAGGGCATATCTGGCACTGCGGGGGCAGATCTGGCACTATGAGGGCATATCTGGCACCGTGGGGGCATATCTGGCACTATGAGGGCATATCTGGCACTGTGGGGGCATATCTGGCATTATGAGGGCATATATGGCACTATGTGAGCATATCTGGCAGTATGAGGGCTGTGTACGACTAGAGCTGCATTTCCCACCCTAGGCTTATACTCAAGTCAATAAGTTTTCCCAGGTTTTTGTGGTAAAATTAGGTGCCTCGGCTTATGGCCCTCATTCCGAGTTGTTCGCTCGCTAGCTGCTTTTAGCAGCATTGCACACGCTAAGCCGCCGCCTACTGGGAGTGAATCTTAGCATAGCAGAATTGCGAACGAAAGATTAGCAGAATTGTGAATAGAAATTTCTTAGCAGTTTCTGAGTAGCTTGGGACTTACTCCTACACTGCGATCAGTTCAGTCAGTTTCGTTCCTGGTTTGACGTCACACACACGCCCAGCGTTCACCCAGACACTCCCCCGTTTCTCCAGCCACTCCCGCGTTTTTCCCAGAAACGGTAGCGTTTTTTCGCACACACCCATAAAACGGACAGTTTCCGCCCAGAAACACCCACTTCCTGTCAATCACACTCCGATCACCAGAACGAAGAAATTTCTTCATAAAGCCGTGAGTAAAATACCAAACTTCTTAGCAAATTTACTTGGCGCAGGCGCGGTGCGAACATTGCGCATGCGCATTAGCGACTAATCGCTCCGTTGCGAAAAAAATAATGAGCGAACAACTCGGAATGAGGGCCTATATTCGGGTCGACTTATACTCGAGTATATACGGTATATCCATGTGCATACATATATACACATGTACATACATATAAACACACACACATATGATATATTACATGCGTGTATATACGTGTACTGTATGTATATACATATATATATATATATATATACTAGGTGCTTCATCGCGCCCTACGGGCGCTCATCACACCGTCGCAAGGGGCTACGCCCCCTTAACCCTTGCATGCCTTTCTGGGGTTTAATATTTGTATTATATGGAGTATTACCTGCATTCCTTTGTTAGTGGTTAAATATTGCACAATGAAAGGGCGTGCGATGGTAAAGGAGGCGCAGCCCCTTGCGACGGCGTGAACAGCACCTGCAGGGCACGATGTACAGAATGTAGCGGGTGCGGGGGGGACTGCGGATGGTGTCTGTAGATGCTGCGGGTGGAGGGGAGGCAGAAGTGGGGGTGGGGCCCGGATGGGGAAAGTTCGGGAGGTGCTGCGCGTGGGGGAGGGGCAGAGGAGTGGGGGATGCAGATGGGGGAGGGGTCCGGAGGCACTGCAGGTGGGGGAGGGGCAGGGGTGCCACGGGTGGGAGAGGGGCAGGTGTGGGGATGTTGTGGATGGGTGAAGGGTTCCGGAGGTGCTGTGGGATGGGTGTGCCGGGGGTTGGGTAGGGGACCGCAGGCACCATGGGTAGGGTAGGGGCAGGTACGGGTGTTGCGGCGGATGGGAAAGGAGGTCCGGAGGTGCTGCAGGTGGTGGAGGGGCAGGTGCGGGGGTGCCATTGGTGGGGGAGGGGTGGGTGAGGGGGGGACCGCTGATGGAGGAGGGTGTCTGCAGATGCTGCGGGTGGAGGGGGGCAGGTGTGGGGGGAGACGTATAAGAGGGGTGAATGGTGGAAGGGGCCTGGAGGTGCTGTGGGTGGTGAAGGGGTGGAGGAGTGGGAGCCACGGGTGGTGTAGGGGGTCTGGAGGCACAGCATGTGGGGGAGGGGTGGAGTGCCGCATGTGGTGGAGGGGAAGGTGCGGAGGTGTAGTGCATTGGGGAGAGGTCTGGAGGCGCTGCGGGTACTGTACATGCCATAAAAGGTAGTTGGAGGGTTTGCAGTAACAGGGCCAGGACAGGGGTGACAGGGTCAGTACAGGGTTGACGGGGCCGGGACAGGGGTGACGGTGCCAGGACAGGGGTGACGGGGCCAGGACAGGGGTGACGGGGCCAGGACAGGGGTGACAGGGCCAGGACAGAAATGATAGGGACAGGATAGGGGTGACAGGGCCAGGGTAGGGGCGGCAGGACCAGGACAGGGGTGACGGGGCCAGTATAGGGTTGACAGGGCAAGCACAGGGGTGACAGGGCCAGGATAGGGGTAACAGGGCCAGCATAAGGGTGACAGGGCCAGGATATGGGTGAAAGGGCCAGGATAAGGGTGAAAGGGCCAGAATAAGGGTGGCAGGGCAAGGCCAGGGGTGACAGGGACATGACAGAACACAGGGCACGGGAGAGATTGGTATTAGGGACAAAACAGTGGTGACAGACAGATGTGTCTTACCGGAGTCACTGCTGCTGGCTGCTGCTGTTCCATTCCAACCTGTTGGGATCTGCTGCTGCTGGAGACTTGGCATGGCTGACTCTCTCAGGCTAGAGTCCTGCTTTCTCTGCCAGTCCGAATCCCTCCCCCCCTCCTCAGTCACACACCGCAGACCTCGCGCAGCTGCCGGGCACTGTGGTAAGGTGAGACTGGAAATGACTGGTTAGCCCCCAGGAGATGCTGCGGCTGGAGGGAGGAGGGGGTCATAGCATGCACGTGGCGCGGACCTCACGGCTTCCGGGCACTGTGGTAAGGGGAGACTGGGAGTGACTGGTTAGCTCCCAGGAGACGCTGCGGCTGGAGGGAGGAGTGGGTCAGAGCCTGCAAGCAGCTCGGATTTCTGCAGCGCTACCCGCCAGCTAAAGTGTGTGAATGAGCTGGGCGCACTCCACTGCGGGTGGCAGCGCTGCAGCTAGCGGTGGGGTTGCCGGGGCTGGAGATAACAGAGGCAGTATGGAACCTGCACAGCGGCAGGTGCCCCACTAAACTGCAGCTAAGAAGCGTGGAGTGTGTCAGAAAGTGACGCTCCTCCACGCCAGAGAGACCCTGCTGAGTATGCTGATGTGGGGGGTCAAGCACATAGTGAGCCGGTGCCCGTCTGTCTGTACGACATACCCCCTCACACACCCCCATACCTCCCAACTGTCCCGATTTTCGCGGGACAGTCCCCACTCATCGGACTCCGGAGGGGTAAGTATTATATATGGGTTCCAGGTAAGTGGTGTGATCCCCCCCTGGATCCAGGGGCCTGTGTGCACCGCACACCTTGAACCTATTTAAGAAATGCCTATGGGTTTGGGGACCCCCACCTTTGACCCATCCCTGCCAAAAAAAACCAAAACATAAAAAAATGAAGATGTTTCCGCTTATCTGACATCCTCAGAGTTCACCATGTTTCCTCTAATCTGCAGGTGACAAGACGCCATCGGCTTCAGTGGAAGAGGAGGAGGATGCTTAGTAAGTAGACCCCTTTATTTCTCTCCACTTTATCTGTCTCCAAGCTTTGATACACATGCCCACTGGTCTTGGAAAGAGCATTGTGGGGACCTCCGCTGAGCGTTCTCCAGTCCGGCACATATGCAGTGAGGCACCAATTGAAGGCGTGGGCACTGATGTACACTGGGTGGGCCATCGAGGTGCGATGATGCCAGACCAATGTATTTTGTGGCACACAACTGGGGGGCTTCACAAATGACCACCGATATATTTTCTGATGCGGATTAATTGTTTTGACTGTTTGTTAAAAAAAAAAATAAGATTTTACTTACCGGTAAATCTGTTTCTCGTAGTCCGTAGAGGATGCTGGGACTCCGTAAGGACCATGGGGAATAGACGGGCTCCGCAGGAGATAGGGCACTTTAAGAAAGCTTTGGATTCTGGGTGTGCACTGGCTCCTCCCTCTATGCCCCTCCTCCAGACCTCAGTTAGGGAAACTGTGCCCAGAGGAGATGGACAGTACGAGGAAGGATTTTTGTAAATCTAAGGGAAAGATCCATACCAGCCACACCAATCACACCGTACAACCTATGATAAACTACCCAGTTAACAGTATGAACAACAACAAAGCCACGGTTCAACCGATAACTATAACATAACCCTTATGTAAGCAATAACTATATACAAGTTTTGCAGAAGAAGTCCGCACTTGGGACGGGTGCCCAGCATCCTCTACGGACTACGAGAAATAGATTTACCGGTAAGTAAAATCTTATTTTCTCTAACGTCCTTGAGGATGCTGGGACTCCGTAAGGACCATGGGGATTATACCAAAGCTCCCAAACGGGCGGGAGAGTGCGGATGACTCTGCAGCACTGATTGAGCAAACAGGAGGTCCTCCTCAGCCAGGGTATCAAACTTATAGAACTTTGCAAAGGTGTTTGACCCCGACCAAGTAGCTGCTCGGCACAACTGTAATGCCGAGACCCCTCGGGCAGCCGCCCAAGAAGAGCCCACCTCCCTAGTGGAGTGGGCCTTAACCGATTTCGGTAACGGCAATCCTGCCGTAGAATGCGCCTGCTGAATCGTGTTACAGATCCAGCGAGCAATAGTCTGCTTTGAAGCAGGAGCGCCAACCTTGTTGGCCGCATACAGAACAAACAAAGCTTCAGTCTTCCTGATTCTAGCCGTTCTGGTCACATAAATCTTCAATGCCCTGACTACATCCAGGGACTCGGAATCCTCCAAGTCCCGTGTAGCCACAGGCACGACAATAGGTTGGTTCACATGAAAAGATGAGACCACTTTTGGCAGAAAATGAGGACGAGTCCTCAACTCTGCCCTATCCACGTGAAAAACCAAGTATGGGCTTTTATGTGATAAAGCCGCCAATTCGGAAACACGTCTTGCCGAAGCTAATGCCAACAACATGACCACTTTCCACGTGAGGTATTTCAACTCCACAGTTTTGAGTGGTTCAAACCAAGGTGACTTGAGGAAACGTAACACCACGTTAAGATCCCAAGGCGCCACCGGAGGCACAAAGGGAGGCTGAATATGCAGCACCCCCTTCACAAAAGTCTGTACCTCAGGAATAGTGGCTAATTCTCTTTGAAAGAAAATGGATAAGGCCGAAATCTGGACCTTTATGGACCCTAATTTTAGGCCCAAAGTCACTCCTGTTTGAAGGAAGTGAAGTAGATGGCCCAAATGGAACTCCTCCGTAGGAGCAGCTCTGGCCTCACACCAAGAAACATATTTCCGCCATATACGGTGATAATGTTTTAACGTCACGTCTTTCCTAGCCTTGATCAGGGTAGGAATGACTTCCTCCGGAATTCCTTTTTCCGCTAGGATCCGGCGTTCAACCGCCATGCCGTCAAATGCAGCCGCGGTAAGTCTTGGAACAGACAGGGCCCCTGCCGCAGCATGTCCTGCCTTAAAGGAAGAGGCCACGGATCCCCTGCGATCAACTCTTGCAGCTCCGGATACCAAGTCCTCCGTGGCCAATCTGGAACAATGAGGATTGTTCTGACCCTGCTTCTTCGTATTATTCTCAACACTTTGGATATGAGAGGAAGAGGAGGAAACACATAGACCGATCTGAACACCCAAGGTGTCACCAGAGCATCTGCCGCTACCGCTTGAGGGTCCCTTGACCTGGCGCAATACCGCTTTAGCTTTTTGTTGAGACGGGACGCCATCATGTCTATTTGAGGCAGTCCCCACCGATCCGTGATCTGTGCAAAGACTTCTTGATAAAGTCCCCACTCTCCCGGATGCAGGTCGTGCCTGCTGAGGAAGTCTGCCTCCCAGTTGTCCACCCCCGGGATGAACACCGCTGACAGCACGCTTTCATGGCCTTCCACCCAGCGTAGAATCCTGGTCGCTTCTGCCATGGCCACTCTGCTCCTTGTTCTGCCTTGGCGGTTTATATGAGCCACTGCCGTGACATTGTCTGACTGAATCAGAACCGGTTTTCTCCGAAGCAAGTTCTCCGCTTGTCGCAGGGCGTTGTATATGGCCCTCAACTCCAGGACGTTGATGTGGAGAGAAGTCTCCAGGTTTGACCAGAGACCTTGGAAATTTCTTCCCAGTGTTACTGCTCCCCAGCCTCGGAGGCTTGCGTCCGTGGTCACCAGGACCAGAGTGTCACAATCCTGACTGTAGGTTTTATATTTGGTGACTTACCCCTGCCATCTGTCCTGGATCCTGTGTCTTTTCACTCACGGAGTTAAACAGCTTGTCAGTTTTCCTGAGTTCTCTGCCTGAGAGGTAATAGGTAATCAGCTCCACCTGTGGTGATCTCCTGTGTGAGGCTGAATTCAGTAATCTAAAAGCAAGCATCCTGTGTGTTGCAGAAGTCCAGGCTTCAGTGTTCTCTTGGCCTGCTAGGCCTCATTCTACATCACAGCCTTGGCTAGAGTAGTCACATGACAGTGACATCACCTAATCCTGCCCACCAATCATCAAGGACCAGGAAGTATAAATCAGGAGGCTGAGTTGTAATCTGGGCCAGTTCCTCGTGTCACATACAGCCTTGTGAGAGTCTTTATGCTGAGCTCCCTTAAGGTAACCATTGTACCTAAGTTCCTGTGGAAACTCTGTTCCCTTGTTCCTGTATGGTTACTTGTGTGTTGCCATTTGATTTCACCATTTCCCTGAGTCTCAATGTAAAGGCACAGCTGCAATGTTTCGTCTTAAAGGCACAGTACTGAATTCCATGTTCTCCACTGAAAACCACAGCTGTCGTGTTTCAGTTTTACTACTGTTGTAGTTGGGATCTCCAGAGCTCAGTACTTCCGTGCTTCCAACACCTCCGTGCTTCCAGCACCTCCGTGACTCAGCATCTCCGTGCCTCAGTACCTCCGTGCCTCAGGACCTCCGTGCCTCAGTACCTCCGTGCTTCCAGCACCTCCGTGCCTCCGTGCTTCCAGCACCTCCGTGACTCAGCATCTCCGTGCCTCAGCACCTCCGTGCCTCCGTGCCTCAGCACCTCCGTGCCTCAGTACCTCCGTGCTTCCAGCACCTCCGTGCCTCCGTGCCTCAGCACCCCAGTGTCTCTACGCACTCCAGTGTCTCTACGCACCCCAGTGTCTTCACGCACCTCAGTGCCTCTACGCACCTCAGTGCCTCTACGCACCTCAGTGCCTCTACGCACCTCAGTGCCTCTACGTACCTCAGTGTCTCCAAGTACCTCAGTGTCTCCAAGTACCTCAGTGTCTCCAAGTACCTCAGTGTCTCCAAGCACCTCAGTGTCTCCAAGCACCTCAGTGTCTCCAAGCACCTCAGTGTCTCCAAGCACCTCAGTGTCTCCAAGCACCTCAGTGTCTCCAAGCACCTCAGTGTCCCCAAGCACCCCGTGCCCTTTAGCACAGTTGTACCTGTTATTCTTCACTGATTCATCAGCGCCTTTCCAGTTCTGTCTTTCAGGAGACCTTCAGCGCCCACACGTGCTTCCTGTCTGCCGACCTCATCCTGCATGAGGAGAACCTGGATTCGGCCATCTCTGCCGCGGTTCCTCTTCCCAGTCACCGGAAGAGACCCCGAGTCCACAACACTTCCAAAACCAGGTCAGTGGTGGTATTCGTGTAGTTCTCCAGTCGCCCGCGCAGACTTCGCTAGCACCGGGTTCACAAAAACCTCAGTCATGACAGTAGGAACTGGCCCCATGGACCCGGCCGAAAGTGTTAGTCTGACGCATGACCTCCTAAGCAATATTGCAGGACGCTTGGAAGGTCTGGAGTCGACTCAGCATCGATTGGCACAGTGTCTGCAGCGGAATTCGTCCTCCAGAGATTCTATGACCTTCTGCTCTAAGACTCCTGACCAACTGCAGATTTTCTACCAGATGTTACTACAGTTACAAGAACTTTTGTCTAGTATTCTCTCTGTGATGCCTGATCTCCTCAGGAATACTACCAACGTTGTTGATCCTGTTTTGTCCCATCCAGTTAATAGAGTCTCTTCCTCTGCGCAAGGGAAAGTTTTTCATCAGAGCTATCCACGGCCCAAGCTCTCTGAAGCTGAACGTCAGCGGCGTAAGGAGCTACATCTCTGTCTTTACTGTGGAAATTCTGGTCATTTTGTTAAAGACTGCATTCTTCGCAAGCCAGGTAATAGTGACAAATCTCAGTATCATAGTGCTCATGTCTACAAGTCATCCACAGTATCCGATTCTTCTGCTGCTGACGGGGGTATCAAGAAGGCTACTCTTCTGAGAGAGACTCAAATTTATGACTGGGGTCCGGTGGTTAAAAGACCTTATCCCAAGTTGGGTGTCCAGAGAAGAATGTTCAAGCCATTTACAGTCACAGAGGAGTCCGTGTCCACAGACCCAGGAGGGGCGTTTTCAGAGCGTCCAGCCCCAGGAGGGGCGTCTTCAGAGTGTCCAGCCCCAGGAGGGGCGTCTTCAGAGCGTCCAGCCCCAGGAGGGGCGTCTTCAGAGCGTCCAGCCCCAGGAGGGGCGTCTTCAGAGTGTCCAGCCCCAGGAGGGGCGTCTTCAGAGCGTCCAGCCCCAGGAGGGGCGTCTTCAGAGCGTCCAGCCCCAGAGAGTCTTCAGAGTGCTTCCCAGCCAGTGAGTCTTCAGAGTGCTGCCCAGCCAGTGAGTCTTCAGAGTGCTGCCCAGCCAGTGAGTCTACAGAGTGCTGCCCAGCCAGTGAGTCTACAGAGTGCTGCCCAGCCAGTGAGTCTACAGAGTGCTGCCCAGCCAGTGAGTCTACAGAGTGCTGCCCAGCCAGTGAGTCTACAGAGTGCTGCCCAGCCAGTGAGTCTACAGAGTGCTGCCCAGCCAGAGATTCTACAGAGTGCTGCCCAGCCAGAGATTCTACAGAGTGCTGCCCAGCCAGAGATTCTACAGAGTGCTGCCCAGCCAGAGATTCTACAGAGTGCTGCCCAGCCAGAGATTCTACAGAGTGCTGCCCAGCCAGAGATTCTACAGAGTGCTGCCCAGCCCCGTGAAGAGGGGGCTCTTGCCTCAGCCCAGCCCCGTGAAGAGGGGGCTCTTGCCTCAGCCCAGCCCCGTGAAGAGGGGGCTCTTGCCTCAGCCCAGCCCCGTGAAGAGGGGGCTCTTGCCTCAGCCCAGCCCCGTGAAGAGGGGGCTCTTGCCTCAGCCCAGCCCCGTGAAGTGGGGGCTCTTGCCTCAGCCCAGCCCTGTGAAGAAAGGGCTCAGCCCGTCCCGGTTCCAGCCGGTCCAGCAATATTCCAGGCCCTGCCTGGTCAGTCCGTCCCGGTTCCAGCCGGTCCAGCAATACTCCAGGCCCAGCCTGGTCAGTCCGTCCCGGTTCCAGCCGGTCCAGCAATACTCCAGGACCAGCCTGGTCCGTCTCCTTTGGCTCCAGCCAATCCAAGTATCCTCGGATCCAATCCAGTCCTACTCGTCCAGCCAAAGCTTTCTTCAGTTTCATCCTCTAAGCTTTCGTCTGATGGTTTTCCACCTATTTACTTTGATGGAGATTTATTGCAATATGCCGCTCTGGTTGAACAATTTCTCTCTCGGATGGAGTCTGATCCTTCAGGTGCAGTAACTCTTTCCAACGTTACTCGATATCTGTTCCTGGCATTCAGAGGAAGAGCTTTGGAGTGGGCCAACATGCTCTTTGAGAGTAATGATCCTGTGTTCCATGACTTACAGACTTTCAGTAACGCTGTAGTTAAAGAATTTAGTCCTAAACCTTTGGAATCTGCATCAACGAAGGTCCTAAATTCTTCTGTATGAATTTCTCAAGTTCCTCTAAGATTCAAGATGGGTGTCCGGAGTCCACCCTTGAAGAGGGGGATACTGTCACAATCCTGACTGTAGGTTTTATATTTGGTGACTTACCCCTGCCATCTGTCCTGGATCCTGTGTCTTTTCACTCACGGAGTTAAACAGCTTGTCAGTTTTCCTGAGTTCTCTGCCTGAGAGGTAATAGGTAATCAGCTCCACCTGTGGTGATCTCCTGTGTGAGGCTGAATTCAGTAATCTAAAAGCAAGCATCCTGTGTGTTGCAGAAGTCCAGGCTTCAGTGTTCTCTTGGCCTGCTAGGCCTCATTCTACATCACAGCCTTGGCTAGAGTAGTCACATGACAGTGACATCACCTAATCCTGCCCACCAATCATCAAGGACCAGGAAGTATAAATCAGGAGGCTGAGTTGTAATCTGGGCCAGTTCCTCGTGTCACATACAGCCTTGTGAGAGTCTTTATGCTGAGCTCCCTTAAGGTAACCATTGTACCTAAGTTCCTGTGGAAACTCTGTTCCCTTGTTCCTGTATGGTTACTTGTGTGTTGCCATTTGATTTCACCATTTCCCTGAGTCTCAATGTAAAGGCACAGCTGCAATGTTTCGTCTTAAAGGCACAGTACTGAATTCCATGTTCTCCACTGAAAACCACAGCTGTCGTGTTTCAGTTTTACTACTGTTGTAGTTGGGATCTCCAGAGCTCAGTACTTCCGTGCTTCCAACACCTCCGTGCTTCCAGCACCTCCGTGACTCAGCATCTCCGTGCCTCAGCACCTCAGTACCTCCGTGCCTCAGGACCTCCGTGCCTCAGTACCTCCGTGCTTCCAGCACCTCCGTGCCTCCGTGCTTCCAGCACCTCCGTGACTCAGCATCTCCGTGCCTCAGCACCTCCGTGCCTCCGTGCCTCAGCACCTCCGTGCCTCAGTACCTCCGTGCTTCCAGCACCTCCGTGCCTCCGTGCCTCAGCACCCCAGTGTCTCTACGCACTCCAGTGTCTCTACGCACCCCAGTGTCTTCACGCACCTCAGTGCCTCTACGCACCTCAGTGCCTCTACGCACCTCAGTGCCTCTACGCACCTCAGTGCCTCTACGTACCTCAGTGTCTCCAAGTACCTCAGTGTCTCCAAGTACCTCAGTGTCTCCAAGTACCTCAGTGTCTCCAAGCACCTCAGTGTCTCCAAGCACCTCAGTGTCTCCAAGCACCTCAGTGTCTCCAAGCACCTCAGTGTCTCCAAGCACCTCAGTGTCCCCAAGCACCCCGTGCCCTTTAGCACAGTTGTACCTGTTATTCTTCACTGATTCATCAGCGCCTTTCCAGTTCTGTCTTTCAGGAGACCTTCAGCGCCCACACGTGCTTCCTGTCTGCCGACCTCATCCTGCATGAGGAGAACCTGGATTCGGCCATCTCTGCCGCGGTTCCTCTTCCCAGTCACCGGAAGAGACCCCGAGTCCACAACACTTCCAAAACCAGGTCAGTGGTGGTATTCGTGTAGTTCTCCAGTCGCCCGCGCAGACTTCGCTAGCACCGGGTTCACAAAAACCTCAGTCATGACACAGAGCCGGCCATAGGCATAGGCAAACTAGGCAATTGCCTAGGGCATTTGATATGCCTATTGCCTAGGGGCATCAGCAGCTTCTGCTGATTATAATGATATGCGGCATGCCTATATTCTGTTTGTAGCATTTCATATGCAGATACAGCCACAGTCTCACACAGTATATAGGCATGCTGCATACCATTTTAATCAGCTGAAGCTGCATGTGCATCCTAGCCACATAGCAATGGATGCATTTTCATTAAAAAAAGGTGCCCGACGTAAGCATTGAGGCAAAATCTATGAGGACACATCTGTATCCAAGCAGAGGCAGAGGTCACAGTGTTAGTTGCAGTGTGAGTGCTATGTGCATGTGAGTGGGTTGGTTGTGCAGTATTGTTCAGAATATGTGTAAGGTGCATTATGTGTGTCATGTAAAAATACATTAATAATGTGCAACATATGTGTAAGGGGCACTATGTGTGTCATTATGGGTATGAGGGCATTAATAATGTGCGGCATATGTGTAACAGGGTACTACTGTATGTGTGTCATTACGTGTAAAGGGGCACTAATAATGTGCAGCAAATGTGTAGGTGGCATTATGTGTGTCATTATGTGTATAAGGGCATTAATAATGTGCGGCATATGTGTAAGGGACATTATGTGTAAAAAGGCATTAATAAAGGTTGCCATAATGTGTAAGGCGCATTATGTTTATAAGGACATTAATAAGGTGTCTCAAATGTGTAAGGGGCATTACTGTGTGGAATTATGTGTATAAAGGCATTACTAATGTGTGGCATTATGTGTATAAGGTGCTCTACTATGTGGCGTTGCGTATAGAAAGGGCACTACTGTGTGGTCTAATGTGAATAAAGAGCAATAGGGTGTGGTGTAATGTAAATAAGGAGCAATTCAGTGTGATGTAATGTGAATAAGGGGCACTACTGTGAGGAGTAATGTTTATAAGGTAAAGTAATATTACTGTGGGATGTAACATGAATTAGGGACACTATCGCATGATCAAATGTGAATAAAGTTGCAGTACTGTGTGGCGTAATTGTAATTGGGGTTACTATTGTGTGGCCATGCCCCTTGCCAGCAAAAACACACCTCTTTTTGGGCTGTGCGCCAAATGTGCGAGCTGTTCCTATTTAAAGTATAGGGGGTACAAACACCAAAATAAGGGCTGCTATGGATAAGGGGTGATGGTGCTGGGAAAAAGGTGCAAGGTCAGAGGCGGAACCAGCGGTGGTGCTAAGGGGCACCAGCCAAAATCTTGCCTAGGGCATCATATTGGTTAGGGCCGGCTCTGACCAGGACCCAGTCCTGAATGCCGAACCTGCGACCCTCTAGTAGGTGAGCACTGTTCAGCCACCACAGGAGAGATACCCTGGTCCTGGGAGACAGGGTGATCCTTTGATGCATTTGTAAATGGGACCCGGACCACTTGTCCAAGAGGTCCCCTTGAAAAGTCCTTGCATGGAATCTGCCGAAAGGGATGGCCTCGTATGAAACCACCATCTTCTCCAGGAACCACGTGCACTGATGCACTGAAACCTTCTTTGGTTTCAATAGGTTCCTGACCATGGCCATGAGTTCCTGAACCTTTTCGATCGGAAGAAAAACCTTTTTCTGGTCTGTGTCTAGAATCAGGCCCAAAAAGGTCAGACGCGTTGTAGGAACTAGATGGGACTTCGGTATATTGAGAATCCAGCCGTGTATCTGCAACGTCTTCATGGACAGAGACACGCTGTCCAGCAACTTCTCCCGAGATCTCGCCTTTATGAGGATAATTGTGACCCCCTGCCTGCGCAGGAGCACCATCATTTCCGCCATTACCTTGGTGAAAACCCTTAGGGCCGTGGAAAGCCCAAACGGCAACGTCTGAAATTGGTAGTGACAGTCCTGCACTGCAAATCTCAGGAACGCCTGATGAGGGGGGAATATCGGAACATGAAGGTATGCATCCTTTATGACCAGGGACACCATCCAATCCCCCCCCCCCTCCAGGCTGGCGATGACCGCCCTGAGTGATTCCATTTTGAACTTGAACCTCTTCAAGTACAAGTTCAGAGATTTTAGGTTTAAAATGGGTCTGACCGAACCGTCCGGTTTCGGGACCACAAACAGGGTTGAGTAATATCCCTCTCCCTGCTGGAGATGAGGAACTGTGACAATCACCTGTTGAATATACAATTTTTGGATTGCTGCCAACACTAACTCCCTCTCTGACGGGGAAGCCAGCAGAGCCGATTTGAAAAACCGGCAAGGAGGCAAGTCTTCGAATTTCAGCCTGTATCCCTGAGAAACAATCTCTAATGCCCAGGGATCCACCTGCGAGTGAACCCAGACGTGGCTGAAAAACTAGAGATGAGCGGGTTCGGTTCCTCGGAATCCGAACCCGCCCGAACTTCAGGTTTTTTTACACGGGTCCGAGCGACTCGGATCTTCCCGCCTTGCTCGGTTAACCCGAGCGCGCCCGAACGTCATCATCCCGCTGTCGGATTCTCGCGAGGCTCGGATTCTATCGCGAGACTCGGATTCTATATAAGGAGCCGCGCGTCGCCGCCATTTTCACACGTGCATTGAGATTGATAGGGAGAGGACGTGGCTGGCGTCCTCTCCGTTTATAGAGAAGAGAGTGAGACTAGAGTAGAGAGAGACACAGTATTTACTTCAGTAATTTTGGGGAGCATTAGGAGGAGTACTACTACTTGCTGAAGTGATAGTGTGACTGTATATCTGACTTGTGGGGGAGACAGTGGGGAGCAGTTAGAGTCTGAGAGCAGGAGTACATATTTTAACGTACAGTGCACACTTTTGCTGCCAGAGTGCCACACTGCCATTGTGACCACACTGACCACCAGTATATATTGTGATTGTCTGCTTAGGAGTACTACTTGCAAGTTGCTGATAGTGTGACCAGTGACCTGACCACCAGTTTAATTAATCACCACCAGTTTAATATATATATATATATATATATATAATTGTATATAATATATATATAATTGTATACCACCTACCCGTGTTTTTTTTTTTTTCTTTCTTCTTGATACATACTACTATAGTAGCTTACTGTAGTAGTCTGCGGTGCTGCTGAGCTGACAGTGTCCAGCAGGTCCGTCATCAGTCATTACATAATAAATATATATACCTGTCCGGCTGCAGTACTAGTGATATTATATATATATATATATATTAATTTCATCTCATTATCATCCAGTCTATATTAGCAGCAGACACAGTACGGTAGTCCACGGCTGTAGCTACCTCTGTGTCGGCAGTCGCTGGTCCATCCATAATTGTATACCACCTACCCGTGTTTTTTTTCTTTTCTTTCTTCTTGATACATACTACTATAGTAGCTTACTGTAGCAGTCTGCGGTGCTGCTGAGCTGACAGTGTCCAGCAGGTCCGTCATCAGTCATTACATAATAAATATATATACCTGTCCGGCTGCAGTACTAGTGATATTATATATATATATATATATATATTAATTTAATCTCATTATCATCCAGTCTATATTAACAGCAGACACAGTACGGTAGTCCACGGCTGTAGCTACCTCTGTGTCGGCAGTCGCTGGTCCATCCATAATTGTATACCACCTACCCGTGTTTTTTTTTTTTTTTTTTCTTCTTGATACATACTACTATAGTAGCTTACTGTAGCAGTCTGCGGTGCTGCTGAGCTGACAGTGTCCAGCAGGTCCGTCATCAGTCATTACATAATAAATATATATACCTGTCCGGCTGCAGTACTAGTGATATTATATATATATATATTAATTTCATCTCATTATCATCCAGTCTATATTAGCAGCAGACACAGTACGGTAGTCCACGGCTATAGCTACCTCTGTGTCGGCAGTCGCTGGTCCATCCATAATTGTATACCACCTACCCGTGGTTTTGTTTTCTTTCTTCTTGATACATACTACTATAGTAGCTTACTGTAGCAGTCTGCGGTGCTGCTGAGCTGACAGTGTCCAGCAGGTCCGTCATCAGTCATTACATAATAAATATATATACCTGTCCGGCTGCAGTACTAGTGATATTATATATATATATATATTAATTTCATCTCATTATCATCCAGTCTATATTAGCAGCAGACACAGTACGGTAGTCCACGGCTGTAGCTACCTCTGTGTCGGCAGTCGCTGGTCCATCCATAATTGTATACCACCTACCCGTGTTTTTTTTTTTTTTTTTCTTCTTGATACATACTACTATAGTAGCTTACTGTAGCAGTCTGCGGTGCTGCTGAGCTGACAGTGTCCAGCAGGTCCGTCATCAGTCATTACATAATAAATATATATACCTGTCCGGCTGCAGTACTAGTGATATTATATATATATATATATTAATTTCATCTCATTATCATCCAGTCTATATTAGCAGCAGACACAGTACGGTAGTCCACGGCTGTAGCTACCTCTGTGTCGGCAGTAGCTGGTCCATCCATAAGTATACTAGTATCCATCCATCTCCATTGTTTACCTGAGGTGCCTTTTAGTTGTGCCTATTAAAATATGGAGAACAAAAATGTTGAGGTTCCAAAATTAGGGAAAGATCAAGATCCACTTCCACCTCGTGCTGAAGCTGCTGCCACTAGTCATGGCCGAGACGATGAAATGCCAGCAACGTCGTCTGCCAAGGCCGATGCCCAATGTCATAGTACAGAGCATGTAAAATCCAAAACACCAAATATCAGTAAAAAAAGGACTCCAAAACCTAAAATAAAATTGTCGGAGGAGAAGCGTAAACTTGCCAATATGCCATTTACCACACGGAGTGGCAAGGAATGGCTGAGGCCCTGGCCTATGTTCATGGCTAGTGGTTCAGCTTCACATGAGGATGGAAGCACTCAGCCTCTCGCTAGAAAAATGAAAAGACTCAAGCTGGCAAAAGCACCGCAAAGAACTGTGCGTTCTTCGAAATCCCAAATCCACAAGGAGAGTCCAATTGTGTCGGTTGCGATGCCTGACCTTCCCAACACTGGACGTGAAGAGCATGCGCCTTCCACCATTTGCACGCCCCCTGCAAGTGCTGGAAGGAGCACCCGCAGTCCAGTTCCTGATAGTCAGATTGAAGATGTCAGTGTTGAAGTACACCAGGATGAGGAGGATATGGGTGTTGCTGGCGCTGGGGAGGAAATTGACAAGGAGGATTCTGATGGTGAGGTGGTTTGTTTAAGTCAGGCACCCGGGGAGACACCTGTTGTCCATGGGAGGAATAGGGCCGTTGACATGCCAGGTGAAAATACCAAAAAAATCAGCTCTTCGGTGTGGAAGTATTTCACCAGAAATGCGGACAACATTTGTCAAGCCGTGTGTTGCCTTTGTCAAGCTGTAATAAGTAGGGGTAAGGACGTTAACCACCTCGGAACATCCTCCCTTATACGTCACCTGCAGCGCATTCATAATAAGTCAGTGACAAGTTCAAAAACTTTGGGCGACAGCGGAAGCAGTCCACTGACCAGTAAATCCCTTCCTCTTGTAACCAAGCTCACGCAAACCACCCCACCAACTCCCTCAGTGTCAATTTCCTCCTTCCCCAGGAATGCCAATAGTCCTGCAGGCCATGTCACTGGCAATTCTGACGAGTCCTCTCCTGCCTGGGATTCCTCCGATGCATCCTTGCGTGTAACGCCTACTGCTGCTGGCGCTGCTGTTGTTGCTGCTGGGAGTCGATGGTCATCCCAGAGGGGAAGTCGTAAGCCCACTTTTACTACTTCCACCAAGCAATTGACTGTCCAACAGTCCTTTGCGAGGAAGAAGAAATATCACAGCAGTCATCCTGTTGCAAAGCGGATAACTGAGGCCTTGACAACTATGTTGGTGTTAGACGTGCGTCCGGTATCCGCCGTTAGTTCACAGGGAACTAGACAATTTCTTGAGGTAGTGTGCCCCCGTTACCAAATACCATCTAGGTTCCACTTCTCTAGGCAGGCGATACCGAGAATGTACACGGACGTCAGAAAAAGACTCACCAGTGTCTTAAAAAATGCAGTTGTACCCAATGTCCACTTAACCACGGACATGTGGACAAGTGGAGCAGGGCAGGGTCAGGACTATATGACTGTGACAGCCCACTGGGTAGATGTATGGACTCCCGCCGCAAGAACAGCAGCGGCGGCACCAGTAGCAGCATCTCGCAAACGCCAACTCTTTCCTAGGCAGGCTACGCTTTGTATCACCGGTTTCCAGAATACGCACACAGCTGAAAACCTCTTACGGCAACTGAGGAAGATCATCGCGGAATGGCTTACCCCAATTGGACTCTCCTGTGGATTTGTGGCATCGTACAACGCCAGCAATATTGTGTGTGCATTAAATATGGGCAAATTCCAGCACGTCCCATGTTTTGCACATACCTTGAATTTGGTGGTGCAGAATTTTTTAAAAAACGACAGGGGTGTGCAAGAGATGCTGTCGGTGGCCAGAAGAATTGCGGGACACTTTCGGCGTACAGGCACCATGTACAGAAGACTGGAGCACCACCAAAAACGCCTGAACCTGCCCTGCCATCATCTGAAGCAAGAAGTGGTAACGAGGTGGAATTCAACCCTATATATGCTTCAGAGGTTGGAGGAGCAGCAAAAGGCCATTCAAGCCTATACAATTGAGCACGATATAGGAGGTGGAATGTACCTGTCTCAAGCGCAGTGGAGAATGATTTCAACGTTGTGCAAGGTTCTGCAACCTTTTGAACTTGCCACACGTGAAGTCAGTTCAGACACTGCCAGCCTGAGTCAGGTCATTCCCCTCATCAGGCTTTTGCAGAAGAAGCTGGAGGCATTGAAGGAGGAGCTAAAAGGGAGCGATTCCGCTAGGCATGTGGGACTTGTGGATGGAGCCCTTAATTCGCTTAATAAGGATTCACGGGTGGTCAATCTGTTGAAATCAGAGCACTACATTTTGGCCACCGTGCTCGATCCTAGATTTAAAACCTACCTTGGATCTCTCTTTCCGGCAGACACAAGTCTGCTGGGGTTCAAAGACCTGCTGGTGACAAAATTGTCAAGTCAAGCGGAACGCGACCTGTCAACATCTCCTCCTTCACATTCTCCCGCAACTGGGGGTGCGAGGAAAAGGCTCAGAATTCCGAGCCCACCCGCTGGCGGTGATGCAGGGCAGTCTGGAGCGACTGCTGATGCTGACATCTGGTCCGGACTGAAGGACCTGACAACGATTACGGACATGTCGTCTACTGTCACTGCATATGATTCTCTCCCCATTGAAAGAATGGTGGAGGATTATATGAGTGACCGCATCCAAGTAGGCACGTCAGACAGTCCGTACTTATACTGGCAGGAAAAAGAGGCAATTTGGAGGCCCTTGCACAAACTGGCTTTATTCTACCTAAGTTGCCCTCCCACAAGTGTGTACTCCGAAAGAGTGTTTAGTGCCGCCGCTCACCTTGTCAGCAATCGGCGTACGAGGTTACTTCCAGAAAATGTGGAGAAGATGATGTTTATTAAAATGAATTATAATCAATTCCTCCGTGGAGACATTGACCAGCAGCAATTGCCTCCACAAAGTACACAGGGAGCTGAGATGGTGGATTCCAGTGGGGACGAATTGATAATCTGTGAGGAGCGGGATGTACACGGTGATATATCGGAGGATGATGATGAGGTGGACATCTTGCCTCTGTAGAGCCAGTTTGTGCAAGGAGAGATTAATTGCTTCTTTTTTGGTGGGGGTCCAAACCAACCCGTCATTTCAGTCACAGTCGTGTGGCAGACCCTGTCACTGAAATGATGGGTTGGTTAAAGTGTGCATGTCCTGTTTATACAACATAAGGGTGGGTGGGAGGGCCCAAGGACAATTCCATCTTGCACCTCTTTTTTCTTTCATTTTTATTTGCGTCATGTGCTGTTTGGGGAGTGTTTTTTGGAAGGGCCATCCTGCGTGACACTGCAGTGCCACTCCTAGATGGGCCAGGTGTTTGTGTCGGCCACTAGGGTCGCTTATCTTACTCACACAGCTACCTCATTGCGCCTCTTTTTTTCTTCTTTGCGTCATGTGCTGTTTGGGGAGTGTTTTTTGGAAGGGCCATCCTGCGTGACACTGCAGTGCCACTCCTAGATGGGCCAGGTGTTTGTGTCGGCCACTAGGGTCGCTTAGCTTACTCACACAGCTACCTCATTGCGCCTCTTTTTTTCTTTGCATCATGTGCTGTTTGGGGAGTGCTTTTTGGAAGGGCCATCCTGCGTGACACTGCAGTGCCACTCCTAGATGGGCCAGGTGTTTGTGTCGGCCACTAGGGTCGCTTAGCTTACTCACACAGCTACCTCATTGCGCCTCTTTTTTTCTTTGCGTCATGTGCTGTTTGGGGAGTGTTTTTTGGAAGGGCCATCCTGCGTGACACTGCAGTGCCACTCCTAGATGGGCCAGGTGTTTGTGTTGGCCACTAGGGTCGCTTAGCTTACTCACACAGCTACCTCATTGCGCCTCTTTTTTTCTTTGCGTCATGTGCTGTTTGGGGAGTGTTTTTTGGAAGGGCCATCCTGCGTGACACTGCAGTGCCACTCCTAGATGGGCCAGGTGTTTGTGTCGGCCACTAGGGTCGCTTATCTTACTCACACAGCTACCTCATTGCGCCTCTTTTTTTCTTTGCGTCATGTGCTGTTTGGGGAGTGTTTTTTGGAAGGGCCATCCTGCGTGACACTGCAGTGCCACTCCTAGATGGGCCAGGTGTTTGTGTCGGCCACTAGGGTCGCTTATCTTACTCACACAGCTACCTCATTGCGCCTCTTTTTTTCTTTGCGTCATGTGCTGTTTGGGGAGTGTTTTTTGGAAGGGCCATCCTGCGTGACACTGCAGTGCCACTCCTAGATGGGCCAGGTGTTTGTGTCGGCCACTAGGGTCGCTTATCTTACTCACACAGCTACCTCATTGCGCCTCTTTTTTTCTTTGCGTCATGTGCTGTTTGGGGAGTGTTTTTTGGAAGGGCCATCCAGCGTGACACTGCAGTGCCACTCCTAGATGGGCCAGGTGTTTGTGTCGGCCACTAGGGTCGCTTATCTTACTCACACAGCTACCTCATTGCGCCTCTTTTTTTCTTTGCGTCATGTGCTGTTTGGGGAGTGTTTTTTGGAAGGGCCATCCTGCGTGACACTGCAGTGCCACTCCTAGATGGGCCAGGTGTTTGTGTCGGCCACTAGGGTCGCTTAGCTTAGTCATCCAGCGACTTCGGTGCAAATTTTAGGACTAAAAATAATATTGTGAGGTGTGAGGTATTCAGAATAGACTGAAAATGAGTGGAAATTATGGTTTTTGAGGTTAATAATACTCTGGGATCAAAATGACCCCCAAATTCTATGATTTAAGCTGTTTTTTAGTGTTTTTTGAAAAAAACACCCGAATCCAAAACACACCCGAATCCGACAAAAAAAATTCGGTGAGGTTTTGCCAAAACGCGGTCGAACCCAAAACACGGCCGCGGAACCGAACCCAAAACCAAAACACAAAACCCGAAAAATTTCAAGTGCACATCTCTATGAAAAACCGAAGACGAGCCCCCACCAGATCTGCCTCCCCCTGGGAAGCCCCAGCGTCATGCGGTGGACTTTGCAGACGCAGGGGAGGACTTCTGCTCTTGGGAACTAGCTGTGTGCAGCTTCTTTCCCCTGCCTTTCCCTCTGGTAACAAAGAACGATCCCCGCACCTTCTTGTTTTTATTAGAACGAAAGGACTGCATTTGATAATGAGGTGCCTTCTTTGTATGCTGCGGGGGGACATAAGGTAAGAAATTCGACTTACCAGCCGTAGCCGTAGAGACAAGGTCCGAGAGGCCGTCTCCAAACAACTCCTCCCCCTTGTAAGGCAAGGACTCCATATGCCGCTTTGAATCGGCATCTCCCGTCCACTGCCGGGTCCACAAGAGCCGCCTAGCAGAAATAGACATAGCATTTATTCTGGAGCTTAATAAACAAATGTCTCTCTGAGCATCTCTCATATACAAGGCAGCATCTCTGATATGCTCTATGGTCATTTGAATGGCATCCCTATCTAAGGTGTCAATCTCCGCAGATAAGGAATCTGCCTATGCCACAACTGCACTACAAACCCAGGCCGACGCCATAGCCGGTCTAGCAATAGTACCTGAATGAGTGTAAATGTGCTTCAAGGTAATTTCCTGCCTGCGATCAGCAGGTTCCTTGAGGGAAGGCAGTGCCACCTTTTTGGACAAGCGTGTCAGCGCCTTGTCCACTTTAGGCGAAGATTCCCAGCGTATCCTATCAGTTTGTGGAAAAGGATACGCCATAAGAATCCTTTTGGGAACTTGTGGTCTGCTATCCGGAGATTCCCAAGCCTTTTCGCACAATTCACTTAATTCAAATGAGGATGGAAAAGTGACTTCAGGCTTTTTCTCTTTATACATATGTACCCTCGTGTCAGGGACAGGGGGTTCCTCAGTAATATGCAAAACCTCTTTAATGGCAATAATCATGTATCGAATACCTTTTGCCACCCTCGGCTGTAATTTTGCATCTTCATAGTCGACACTAGAGTCAGTATCTGTGTCGGTATCTGTGTCATCGATCTGGGATATGGTGCGCTTCTGAGACCCCGAAGGGCCTGGCACCACAGGGACAGGCATGGACTGGCTACCTGACTGATCCCTAGCTTCTGCCTTGTCTAAACTTTTATGCAATAGATTGACATTTGCATTCAAGACATTCAGCATATCCACCCATTCCGGTGTCGGCGTTGCCGACGGCGACCTGACATTCAAACACTCCCCCTCCACAGTAAGCGAGCCTTCCTCGTCAAACATGTCGACACACGCGTACCGACACACTTCACACACACACACACACAGGGAACCCCTTTTCTGAAGACAGTATCCCTGTCAAGGCCCTTTGGAGAGACAGAGAGAGAGTATGCCAGCACACACCCCAGCGCATTGACCCTGGAGACCAACACAAAATGTTTTTCCCCAGCAGCGCTGTTAATATGTAAACCGCCAATTATGTGCCTCCTCCCCTCTCTTTTAAACACCCTCTTCACCGTGTGCAAGCAGGGGAGAGTCCGGGGAGCTTCCTCTCAGCAGTGCTGTGGAGAGAAAATGGCGCTGGTGAGTGCTGAGGGAGAAGCCCCGCCCCCTCGGCGGCAGGCTTCTGTCCCGCTCAAACTTACTAAAATATGGGGCTCTTTTATATACATGTACAGAGCCCACCTGTACATGTATATTGTCTTTTGCCATACCAGAGGTTTATATTGCTGCCCCCTGCGCCCTGCACCCTTACAGTGACCGGAGTATGTGAGGTGTATGGGAGCAATGACGCACAGCTGCGGTGCTGTGCGTTACCTCAGTGAAGCTGAAGGCTTCTGCCGCCTGACGACTTCTGACTTCTGTTCTTCTAGCTCTGTGAGGAGAACGGCGGCGCGGCTCCGGGGGTGGACGCCCAGTAAGAACCTGCGTTCACCCCCTCTGGAGCTAATGGTGTCCAGTAGCCGAGGAAGCAGAGCCTATCTTAGACAAGAAGGTCTGCCCCTCTCTCCTCAGTCCCTCGATGCAGGGAGCCTGTTGCCAGCAGTGCTCCCTGTGAAAAAGTAGTAAAAAGTAGAGAAAAAATCCAAACAAAAATGCTTCTAGGCAGAGAACTCTGGAGAGCTCTCTGCAGTGCACCCATCCTGCTCTGGGCACAGTGTAAAACTGAGGTCTGGAGGAGGGGCATAGAGGGAGGAGCCAGTGCACACCCAGAATCCAAAGCTTTCTTAAAGTGCCTATCTCCTGCGGAGCCCGTCTATTCCCCATGGTCCTTACGGAGTCCCAGCATCCTCAAGGACGTTAGAGAAATATATTTATTATACCTACTTCAAGCATCTAAATATGTAAGTTCCCACCATTATTAAGTATTAAATGTCAGTGGTATCCCAAGGGAAAAGCGTTATAATTGCCCTCGCAAAGTATGTCATTTATAGAGGGATTTGCTGGATATTAATGTAATGCTGCGGAGTGACACTTGGAATGTCAAATAAACAAGTTTCTGTTGTGGAATCAACTACAATTAATAGCACTTGTAAAACGCCTCATTTACATTGTGTTCCCAAAACTCTTTTCCATTCCGAATTCTACAATAAATTCAAGGTAAAACTAAAACTTGGATTCCTAATTCTTTGCATAATGATTAATGGAAGGTCTCTTTCCCAATATGTATTTCTATTAGCAATCTAGAAAGCATTTCATTGTTTCCAATGTGTTCCAATGAGGCAAACACATGGAAACAGCAGCGTTCTGAAAAACAAAGAAAGAATACATCTAACCACATAAATCAAAAGCAAGCAGTAAAAATATTGGTCCTCATTCCGAGTTGATCGCTCGCTAGCTACTTTTTGCAGCCGTGCAAAAGTATAGTCGCCGCCCACGGGGGAGTGTATTTTCTAGAGATGAGCGCCTGAAATTTTTCGGGTTTTGTGTTTTGGTTTTGGGTTCGGTTCCGCGGCCGTGTTTTGGGTTCGAACGCGTTTTGGCAAAACCTCACCGAATTATTTTTGTCGGATTCGGGTGTGTTTTGGATTCGGGTGTTTTTTTCCAAAAACACTAAAAAACAGCTTAAATCATAGAATTTGGGGGTCATTTTGATCCCAAAGTATTATTAACCTCAAAAACCATAATTTACACTCATTTTCAGTCTATTCTGAATACCTCACACCTCACAATATTATTTTTAGTCCTAAAATTTGCACCGAGGTCGCTGTGTGAGTAAGATAAGCGACCCTAGTGGCCGACACAAACACCGGGCGCATCTAGGAGTGGCACTGCAGTGTCACGCAGGATGTCCCTTCCAAAAAACCCTCCCCAAACAGCACATGACGCAAAGAAAAAAAGAGGCGCAATGAGGTAGCTGTGTGAGTAAGATTAGCGACCCTAGTGGCCGACACAAACACCGGGCCCATCTAGGAGTGGCACTGCAGTGTCACGCAGGATGGCCCTTCCAAAAAACCCTCCCCAAACAGCACATGACGCAAAGAAAAAAAGAGGCGCAATGAGGTAGCTGACTGTGTGAGTAAGATTAGCGACCCTAGTGGCCGACACAAACACCGGGCACATCTAGGAGTGGCACTGCAGTGTCACGCAGGATGTCCCTTCCAAAAAACCCTCCCCAAACAGCACATGACGCAAAGAAAAAAAGAGGCGCAATGAGGTAGCTGTGTGAGTAAGATTAGCGACCCTAGTGGCCGACACAAACACCGGGCCCATCTAGGAGTGGCACTGCAGTGTCACGCAGGATGTCCCTTCCAAAAAACCCTCCCCAATCAGCACATGATGCAAAGAAAAAGAAAAGAAAAAAGAGGTGCAAGATGGAATTATCCTTGGGCCCTCCCACCCACCCTTATGTTGTATAAACAAAACAGGACATGCACACTTTAACCAACCCATCATTTCAGTGACAGGGTCTGCCACACGACTGTGACTGATATGACGGGTTGGTTTGGACCCCCCCCAAAAAAGAAGCAATTAATCTCTCCTTGCACAAACTGGCTCTACAGAGGCAAGATGTCCACCTCATCTTCACCCTCCGATATATCACCGTGTACATCCCCCTCCTCACAGATTATCAATTCGTCCCCACTGGAATCCACCATCTCAGCTCCCTGTGTACTTTGTGGAGGCAATTGCTGCTGGTCAATGTCTCCGCGGAGGAATTGATTATAATTCATTTTAATGAACATCATCTTCTCCACATTTTCTGGATGTAACCTCGTACGCCGATTGCTGACAAGGTGAGCGGCGGCACTAAACACTCTTTCGGAGTACACACTTGTGGGAGGGCAACTTAGGTAGAATAAAGCCAGTTTGTGCAAGGGCCTCCAAATTGCCTCTTTTTCCTGCCAGTATAAGTACGGACTGTGTGACGTGCCTACTTGGATGCGGTCACTCATATAATCCTCCACCATTCTATCAATGTTGAGAGAATCATATGCAGTGACAGTAGACGACATGTCCGTAATCGTTGTCAGGTCCTTCAGTCCGGACCAGATGTCAGCATCAGCAGTCGCTCCAGACTGCCCTGCATCACCGCCAGCGGGTGGGCTCGGAATTCTGAGCCTTTTCCTCGCACCCCCAGTTGCGGGAGAATGTGAAGGAGGAGATGTTGACAGGTCGCGTTCCGCTTGACTTGACAATTTTGTCACCAGCAGGTCTTTCAACCCCAGCAGACCTGTGTCTGCCAGAAAGAGAGATCCAAGGTAGGCTTTAAATCTAGGATCGAGCACGGTGGCCAAAATGTAGTGCTCTGATTTCAACAGATTGACCACCCGTGAATCCTTGTTAAGCGAATTAAGGGCTGCATCCACAAGTCCCACATGCCTAGCGGAATCGCTCCGTGTTAGCTCCTTCTTCAATGCCTCCAGCTTCTTCTGCAAAAGCCTGATGAGGGGAATGACCTGACTCAGGCTGGCAGTGTCTGAACTGACTTCACGTGTGGCAAGTTCAAAGGGCATCAGAACCTTGCACAACGTTGAAATCATTCTCCACTGCACTTGAGACAGGTGCATTCCATCTCCTATATCGTGCTCAATTGTATAGGCTTGAATGGCCTTTTGCTGCTCCTCCAACCTCTGAAGCATATAGAGGGTTGAATTCCACCTCGTTACCACTTCTTGCTTCAGATGATGGCAGGGCAGGTTCAGTAGTTTTTGGTGGTGCTCCAGTCTTCTGTACGTGGTGCCTGTACGCCGAAAGTGTCCCGCAATTTTTCTGGCCACCGACAGCATCTCTTGCACGCCCCTGTCGTTTTTTAAAAAATTCTGCACCACCAAATTCAAGGTATGTGCAAAACATGGGACGTGCTGGAATTTGCCCATATTTAATGCACACACAATATTGCTGGCGTTGTCTGATGCCACAAATCCACAGGAGAGTCCAATTGGGGTAAGCCATTCCGCGATGATCTTCCTCAGTTGCCGTAAGAGGTTTTCAGCTGTGTGCGTATTCTGGAAAGCGGTGATACAAAGCGTAGCCTGCCTAGGAAAGAGTTGGCGTTTGCGAGATGCTGCTACTGGTGCCGCCGCTGCTGTTCTTGCGGCGGGAGTCCATACATCTACCCAGTGGGCTGTCACAGTCATATAGTCCTGACCCTGCCCTGCTCCACTTGTCCACATGTCCGTGGTTAAGTGGACATTGGGTACAACTGCATTTTTTAGGACACTGGTGAGTCTTTTTCTGACGTCCGTGTACATTCTCGGTATCGCCTGCCTAGAGAAGTGGAACCTAGATGGTATTTGGTAACGGGGGCACACTGCCTCAATAAATTGTCTAGTTCCCTGTGAACTAACGGCGGATACCGGACGCACGTCTAACACCAACATAGTTGTCAAGGACTCAGTTATCCGCTTTGCAGTAGGATGACTGCTGTGATATTTCATCTTCCTCGCAAAGGACTGTTGAACAGTCAATTGCTTACTGGAAGTAGTACAAGTGGGCTTACGACTTCCCCTCTGGGATGACCATCGACTCCCAGCGGCAACAACAGCAGCGCCAGCAGCAGTAGGCGTTACACGCAAGGATGCATCGGAGGAATCCCAGGCAGGAGAGGACTCGTCAGACTTGCCAGTGACATGGCCTGCAGGACTATTGGCATTCCTGGGGAAGGAGGAAATTGACACTGAGGGAGTTGGTGGGGTGGTTTGCGTGAGCTTGGTTACAAGAGGAAGGGATTTACTGGTCAGTGGACTGCTTCCGCTGTCACCCAAAGTTTTTGAACTTGTCACTGACTTATTATGAATGCGCTGCAGGTGACGTATAAGGGAGGATGTTCCGAGGTGGTTAACGTCCTTACCCCTACTTATTACAGCTTGACAAAGGGAACACACGGCTTGACACCTGTTGTCCGCATTTCTGGTGAAATACCTCCACACCGAAGAGCTGATTTTTTTGGTATTTTCACCTGGCATGTCAACGGCCATATTCCTCCCACGGACAACAGGTGTCTCCCCGGGTGCCTGACTTAAACAAACCACCTCACCATCAGAATCCTCCTGGTCAATTTCCTCCCCAGCGCCAGCAACACCCATATCCTCCTCATCCTGGTGTACTTCAACACTGACATCTTCAATCTGACTATCAGGAACTGGACTGCGGGTGCTCCTTCCAGCACTTGCAGGGGGCATGCAAATAGTGGAAGGCGCATGCTCTTCACGTCCAGTGTTGGGAAGGTCAGGCATCGCAAACGACACAATTGGACTCTCCTTGTGGATTTGGGATTTCAAAGAACGCACAGTTCTTTGCGGTGCTTTTGCCAGCTTGAGTCTTTTCAGTTTTCTAGCGAGAGGCTGAGTGCTTCCATCCTCATGTGAAGCTGAACCACTAGCCATGAACATAGGCCAGGGCCTCAGCCGTTCCTTGCCACTCCGTGTGGTAAATGGCATATTGGCAAGTTTACGCTTCTCCTCCGACAATTTTATTTTAGGTTTTGGAGTCCTTTTTTTTCTGATATTTGGTGTTTTGGATTTGACATGCTCTGTACTATGACATTGGGCATCGGCCTTGGCAGACGACGTTGCTGGCATTTCATCGTCTCGGCCATGACTAGTGGCAGCAGCTTCAGCACGAGGTGGAAGTGGATCTTGATCTTTCCCTAATTTTGGAACCTCAACTTTTTTGTTCTCCATATTTTATAGGCAGAACTAAAAGGCACCTCAGGTAAACAATGGAGATGGATGGATTGGATACTAGTATACAATTATGGACGGACTGCCACGGTTAGGTGGTATACAAAAACCACGGTTAGGTGGTATATAATACAATTATGGATGGACGGACTGCCTGCCGAGTGCCGACACAGAGGTAGCCACAGCCGTGAACTACCGCACTGTACACTGGTTGATAAAGAGATAGTAGTATACTCGTAACAACTAGTATGACGACGGTATAAAGAATGAAAAAAAAACCACGGTTAGGTGGTATATATTATAATACAATTATGGTTGGACGGACTGCCTGCCGAGTGCCGACACAGAGGTAGCCACAGCCGTGAACTACCGCACTGTACACTGGTTGATAAAGAGATAGTAGTATACTCGTAACAACTAGTATGACTGACTATGACGGTATAAAGAATGAAAAAAAAACCACGGTTAGGTGGTATATATTGTAATACAATTATGGATGGACGGACTGCCTGCCGAGTTCCGACACAGAGGTAGCCACAGCCGTGAACTACCGCACTGTACACTGGTTGATAAAGAGATAGTAGTATACTCGTAACAACTAGTATGACTGACTATGACGGTATAAAGAATGAAAAAAAAACCACGGTTAGGTGGTATATATTATAATACAATTATGGATGGACGGACTGCCTGCCGACTGCCGACACAGAGGTAGCCACAGCCGTGAACTACCGCACTGTACACTGGTTGATAAAGAGATAGTAGTATACTCGTAACAACTAGTATGACACTATGACGGTATAAAGAATGAAAAAAAAACCACGGTTAGGTGGTATATATTATAATACAATTATGGATGGACGGACTGCCTGCCGACTGCCGACACAGAGGTAGCCACAGCCGTGAACTACCGCACTGTACACTGGTTGATAAAGAGATAGTAGTATACTCGTAACAACTAGTATGACACTATGACGGTATAAAGAATGAAAAAAAAACCACGGTTAGGTGGTATATATTATAATAATACAATTATGGATGGACGGACTGCCTGCCGAGTTCCGACACAGAGGTAGCCACAGCCGTGAACTACCGCACTGTACACTGGTTGATAAAGAGATAGTAGTATACTCGTAACAACTAGTATGACACTATGACGGTATAAAGAATGAAAAAAAAACCACGGTTAGGTGGTATATATTATAATACAATTATGGATGGACGGACTGCCTGCCGACTGCCGACACAGAGGTAGCCACAGCCGTGAACTACCGCACTGTACACTGGTTGATAAAGAGATAGTAGTATACTCGTAACAACTAGTATGACACTATGACGGTATAAAGAATGAAAAAAAAACCACGGTTAGGTGGTATATATTATAATACAATTATGGATGGACGGACTGCCTGCCGAGTGCCGACACAGAGGTAGCCACAGCCGTGAACTACCGCACTGTACACTGGTTGATAAAGAGATAGTAGTATACTCGTAACAACTAGTATGACTGACTATGACGGTATAAAGAATGAAAAAAAAACCACGGTTAGGTGGTATATATTATAATACAATTATGGATGGACGGACTGCCTGCCGACTGCCGACACAGAGGTAGCCACAGCCGTGAACTACCGCACTGTACACTGGTTGATAAAGAGATAGTAGTATACTCGTAACAACTAGTATGACACTATGACGGTATAAAGAATGAAAAAAAAACCACGGTTAGGTGGTATATATTATAATACAATTATGGATGGACGGACTGCCTGCCGACTGCCGACACAGAGGTAGCCACAGCCGTGAACTACCGCACTGTACACTGGTTGATAAAGAGATAGTAGTATACTCGTAACAACTAGTATGACACTATGACGGTATAAAGAATGAAAAAAAAACCACGGTTAGGTGGTATATATTATAATACAATTATGGATGGACGGACTGCCTGCCGACTGCCGACACAGAGGTAGCCACAGCCGTGAACTACCGCACTGTACACTGGTTGATAAAGAGATAGTAGTATACTCCTAACAACTAGTATGACTATGACGACGGTATAAAGAAAGAAAAAAAAATACCACGGTTAGGTGGTATATAATTATACAATTATGGATGGACGGACTGCCTGCCGAGTGCCGACTGCCGACACAGAGGTAGCCACAGCCGTGAACTACCGCACTGTACTGTGTCTGCTGCTAATATAGACTGGTTGATAAAGAGATAGTATACAACAATATACTACTATACTGGTGGTCAGGCACTGGTCACCACTAGTCACACTGGCAGTGGCACTCCTGCAGCAAAAGTGTGCACTGTTTAATTTTAAATTAATATAATATTATGTACTCCTGGCTCCTGCTATAACAACCTGCAGTGCTCCCCAGTCTCCCCCACAATTATTATAAGCTTTTATACATTGATGTGCAGCACACTGGGCTGAGCTGAGTGCACACAGACTGAGTCACACTGTGTGACTGCTGTGTATCGTTTTTTTCAGGCAGAGAACGGATATAGCAGAGAACGGATATATTAAATAAAAGTTAACTTAACAACAACTGCACTGGTCACTGTGGTAAACTCTGTCTGCACAATCTCTCTCTCTCTCTCTCTCTTCTAATCTATTCTAATGGAGAGGACGCCAGCCACGTCCTCTCCCTATCAATCTCAATGCACGTGTGAAAATGGCGGCGACGCGCGGCTCCTTATATAGAATCCGAGTCTCGCGAGAATCCGACAGCGTCATGATGACGTTCGGGCGCGCTCGGGTTAACCGAGCAAGGCGGGAAGATCCGAGTCGCTCGGACCCGTGAAAAAAAAAGTGAAGTTCGTGCGGGTTCGGATTCAAAGAAACCGAACCCGCTCATCTCTAGTATTTTCGCTTTGCAAGTGTGCGATCGCATGTGCAGCCGAGCGGTACGAAAACTTTTTTTGCAGTTTCTGAGTATCTCTGGACTTACTCAGCCGCTGCGATCACTTCAGTCTTTTTGGTCCCAGAATTGACGTCAGACACCCGCCCTGCAAATGCCTGGACACGCCTACGTTTTTCCTACCACTCCCAGAAAAAGGTGAGTTGACACCCACCAACACCCTCTTCCTGTCAATCTTCTTGCGATCGGCTGTGCGAATGGATTCGTCGCTAGAAGCATTGCACAGCAACGATGCTGCTTGTACCCGTACGACGCACGTGCGCATTGCGGTGCATACGCGTGCGCCGTAGTGACCTGATCGCTGCACTGCGAAAAACAGCAGCGAGCGATCAACTCGGAATGAGGGCCATAGACCGCTGGTTTTCATTATATACTGTACAAAGATATGCAAATACAGATACAAGCGCTTCCCCTGACATACAGACAAATGTGCAAGGGCTGACTGCGGCACCCACTTTCAGCGTCTTCTAAAAAAAGTTTGGTGCATCGGTTGAACTTTGGATTCTCCATCCGGAGTACTGCCTCTGAAATTGTGCGCCTGAGTTCGCAACTTCTTCAGCAACACGCCCGCAAAACTTCCATAACACGCCCATAGGACGGACCATTTCCATGCGTCCGTATAGCCACCTCCCAGTCACCGTCCAGGAACACCCAATACATTTTAAAGACATCTCTGATATCGTGCGTCTCCATCGTAACTGCCACTCTGTGCGCATAGACTCTGGACGCAACCGCAGAGCAACTTAGACGCATGCAGAGAAGAATAATAAAACCCTCAATGGAACCAGGATATTCAGTATTTTCTGCTGAGCAGAAGCAGCTTGTGTGACACCAGCTCCTGTTTCTGTCACAAGAGGATTTTTAGTCACGTTTTAAAGGGACTATTTTTAAAACTGATTGCAGAGATGTCATTTGTTTTTATTGCTACTAATTGTATAATATTTCATCGCAATTTAATATAGTGTCACAGTGACAGATGAGTGACACTTTGCAAAAGCTATCCAGAACAATTAGACTTCCTTATTCGTCTGCAGGCCCCCGGTCTATGATGTGCATGTGTGTGTCCCCAGCGCATGTGTGGAACCTTCTGTTCCACTTCTTAAAAACTGGAATTTATAATATAACCCTGAATGACTGTCCCTATCTCCGTTTTCTGCAGTGGGAGTCCCCAACCCCCCATCGTAATGACTCCCACTGCAGGGGGGGTTAGGTGGAGTGAAGAGTCAGTAGAGAGTAGGGGGTGAGAATAATATTAATTAGCAGCAGATCGCTATTTGTCCAGCGTAGAAGAGTTTTAAATTGCTTTTTAAAGTTTACATTTTTATTTTTTTATTTTATTAAAACCTTTTTAGTTTAGTTGTAGCTCCTATCAGTTTAAGACAACAAGATTGACCAGTAACTATCCACAATAGTCTATGATTATTGTGCATGTGGCCTTTCACTGACACTAATGATAAAACTATACTTGCCAATTCTCCCTGATTGTGAGGGAGACTCCCCGAATTAGTAGCGATCTCCCTGACTCCCTGAAGAGTCTAGAAAACTCCCTGATTTTCCCTTACCTCCATTATGTAGCTGTTATATTCTTGGGAGGAAAAAATAAATCAGAGATATATACATTTAAATTGGATCATCAGTGCCGTTTCCCTGCATTGGTTAATAGGAGCAATGATTCCTATGGCTACATTAATTTTTTAATAAGGTTTCTCGTGGCCACTTACAGTATATGGAACCTCTTGTAACACACAATACACGAGCAAGCCCTGAAATGTATCAGTGTCTTTTCATCAACAAGTAGATGGTACTGCCTGCTTTGGGGCTCATTTACATTTGGATGTTAGTCATGTATGTGACACGCCTCTCAGAAGTAGCCGTACACGTCTGTGCTGTTACTTTTCACAGATGTCTCCTTTATAGTGGTCAGATTAAACACAGATCCAGTCATTTGGAAAAACAATGGAATCTATCTATGCCTTAGTGAGCAAACGTAGCGTTAAAGTTAACTTTTATCCAACAATCTAGATTCCATTTACTTTAATGTTCCGTGGATTTAGAACAAATACTATCAAATTCTGTGGAGTTTCTTAATATTTAGATTGATTTAAAAAATTCTAAAAACTCCTCAAATGTGAGCAGTAAAGCAGCGAAACTCAGACACAATCGTGTGCGCTGTCTGATGAATAAAATGTTCAAATCATTGGCGTTTCTATAATGGGTGCAATGTATGTGATGCACATGGGCCCCTGGGTCCAGGGAGGGGCCACTCCGCACCCATATTCAAATACCTTTCCGGAGTCCAGCGCCGAGTGCAGCTCTGGCGGCAAAAAGCGCAGCTAAAATGGACACTGCGCATGCTCAATAGCTAAATTGGTCTCCGGAACATGGCGGGCGCCATGTTTACGGAGACCTGCGCATGCGCAGTAGACTCTGGCATTTTGCCGGAGACAACCGCGCCGTGCAGAGGAGGGGGCTCACCCGGAGGTGCACACGGGCCGCCTCCTCTGTTAAAGCGCCCCTGGCTCATATAGTTAATTTCTGAAAAAGCTGTTTTTAGTAGTATTTAGAAATCGAGACACGGGTGACAAAGGGCCTGATTAAGGCATACACAAATGCCGTCGCAACTCCGATCTCAATATGGTTGCGAAACGCGGGCATTTGAGTCCTACTTACCAGTAACCTCCCTTTAAACGCTACCTGTCAATTGCATTGCAAATAAATCCTCACTGGGACCACTGTTGCAAAACCTTCGCGGCACAGGTGCAGTGTTAATAAATCGCTCTACTGCGTACAAAATGTACATTGTCCATCTGTGAATCTGGCCCAAAGAGCGATGAGCCTTGAATACAAACTGTGGCTCTCGTACCGGAATGTAAAGCACAATCCAAGTGCTGGATTCTCCTGGATGGAGTTTTATTTAGTGATAAGCAATTTCCAATTTGTAGAACATCGTGCTGCTGCTGCTGTTCAGTGGGGTATGTTCTGGCCGACACCAAAATATATATAAAAGAAAATGGAAGAGAAAAAACAGCGCAGGTAGTTCTAATATTGTTACGCACACCAGTGCTAACAGGAGTATACCGGTGTATGAACAGAGAGGGAAGCGAAGCAAACGAACTCACAGATAGTATAACATTACATACAAAGGAGGTGATGGAATAACTAATAAACACAAAGTGAATGGAGAAGCCCAAAGGCTCAGGAATTGGGTGTCTCCCTAGTGTCAGGAATGCTCAGATGGAATAGAGCGGACAATGAAGCGATGTGTAGTGATTTCACATGTGAAGCACCTGAAATGATGTTGCTAAGAGCAACAGAAAAAACCCCAAAGGGTTACCAACGGGTGTGGGAATAAACTCCCTGGTCAGAGATAGAAATATAGACACAAGGAGAGTATCCACAATCCTAACCCCCACTTGCAGGGCACAGGTTCAGCTTACTGCCACTAAACTGACACCTGGACGCCCTGCACAGTGAGGGAGGATTAAGCAAGCAGGTCTGAGAGTACAGCCGCAAACCTGCTGGGTTCACAGAATAGCAAAAGAACCCCAGCAGGTCAAACAACTGACTCCAGTCTTACTGCTAGGTCCGGATTGGCAGAATGAAGTACCGAATCCCAAGGCCTATTCGCAGTAAGCAACAAGTAAATACAAAGTCACACAGTACTAGCTAACTCTCTGGAACTGACTAACAAACAAAGATTCAGCAGCATTTGCCTAGCCTGAGAGGATGGTTTATATAGCAGGTGCTGTCCACGCCCCACTCAGACCTCACAGACTGTGAGCACAAAACCAGCACCGGATTCCCTGCCGTGCACAGAGCCTGTAACCACTACACAGTAAAAACCCGTACCGGAGTATCAGCTGCGCTCAGGTTACTTCGCTAACACTTGCCTCCCGGTTGCCATGGCGACGTGGCAGCACAGAGCAGGAGATCCTAACAAATGTGGAGATCCAATAAACAGCACATTATAATTCCAGATGGGCAATATTATGTAAAAACTGTTTTTTTGTTTTGTTTTTTATAAAAAAAAAATTAACATATGAAATAGTTAATAAAGAAAATATAGAAATAAAAAAATACCCTGCTCAAAATAAAATATCTAACCTTGCTTGTTGCTAAATTTTTCTATATAATATTAGTAGTAAATATATTTTGGGAAATTATTGGTAATAATATTGCTGCCTGCAATGCTGGATTTTTTATTTGCGTCTATTCACTATGATATTTATTTTCTTCTTACTCAGTACAATATACATGATAAATGTGATGCCTATGCAATAAATTCTAAATGCAGTTTGACCTTGTGTGAATACTTACTTTAATGATCATCTCTTGGAGATTTTTTTTTTTTACTTTTTTGCATTGTGCTTCTTGTGTGTTTAACTAAAGATTACTAATTGAACATTTCACGCCTGTCACACACTAGCAGCAGCAGACACTGAGATAAGAAGACACAGATCACAGGGGTAAGGCAAGCTGCATTCTCTACTGCTGGGGATCCTACAAAGTTTTGCTGAGAGTCAACAGCAGATGCTGATGAGCCTGGAGACTTGTCATGCTAGTGACTGCAGCCAATCACTATCCTTGCCCAGAAATTCCTTGGTGGTCCCCCGGCTGCAGTAAAGTATCCCCAAAAATCGGGAGATTTGATTTATAATGCAGGGTAGCAGGAAATAAGAGCTTCAAGCGGGACTCTCCCCCGAGATCCAGGTAGGTGGGCAACTACCAGCTCTGTTTTTTTCTTGTTTGCTGAATGTCAAACTTACAGCATGAGGCAAAATGAAAAAAATCAAATCAGACTCATGTTCCTGACCTTGGAATGGGTGAAATTTGAAAGACTTTTAAACAGGTTTTAAATTGTTTAGCGTAGTTATTATCAGGTTGATGTCCTAGAGACGGGGTGGCCATAGTTGGTCCACAAGAACCCCTAACAGTTCATGTTTTCCAGACCACCTATGGATCTTTTAAAATATGTGGTATTGACAGGATGTGTTTTAAAAATGACAGGAGCTGGTGGCCTAGCTGTGAATGCAGGAGGTTGTATCGGACTTGAGCTCCTGCCCTAGTAGTAGTTTTAACTACTCAAACGCCCTTTTACTTGTGAAATTGGGACCTACCTTCTGTCTGCTCGGGCTCCCCTGCACTGAGTGAGTGGGTTGCAGAGCCGACGGGTGCCTCCTGGACCCGTGCGGGTTGCGGCCTGCCCTACCAGTTGGAGCTGGGACCTCGAGTCTGGAGCTGCCCCGGACCGGAAGTGTGGTGCCCTGCGATAGAGAGCTGCGACTGAACTCTCCCCTCCATCCCTGGAGTCCCCACTCCTCTATTTCAATCTCCCCCCTGCTGGGCTGCTTTATGCGGCGTTTCCCCCGCTGACCGCGGCGCCCGGCGGGTAGCTCCGTAGTGCAGGAGAGTGCGGCGCTGGTCACGTGGTGCCGCTCTCGGGACCAGACGCGGCCGCCGCTGCCTCCAGCGCTCGCCATCCGTCTTCTGAGGCCCCACTCTGGCTGCTGGGACACCCACCATTGCCACCAACGAGTCTACCCCGCAGGCTGGGGCTGCAAGTGGCCGGATTACAGGTATCTGGTGCAGGAGCCTGGCGGCGCCATCTTTATTACTGGAAAGGTGCCCACACTGAGAAACGCTGTCCTGTGGGGAATCACTGCCCTGCTAGCACCTTTAGTATTGGTGACAGGTGCTGTTGGTACAGAATTCCTGCCACTTCACCAGTTGTATGGGATGAGACAAGCCTGAATACACACTCTTTGCCTGACATAGGGAACCGAAGCTCCCCCTTGTGGGTCCTTACTGAATCTCACCTTCCCTTCTGTCACACTTGCTTGTATTATAACAAAACAACTTGCCTACAATGGAGTAGTCACTGCCATGTGAACACCTTGTCCCCACCCTAACGGGAGTAGATGCCTCCTTCAACAATCATGTAAGGCCGTCTCGAGGAGTGATGGCTGACACCTTCTGACACGTACTACCGACAAAACGACCATAGATTTGTTTCGCTGACCCTACATCCTTCTGCTAGACCCGACACGATAACGCAACCACTCCGACATGTCCGTACCCATGCTCTTTGCTATCTGTACCCATCACTGCACCTGACACTCTTCTACATGGATGCGACGTAGTGCTCTGTGAATATCAGCCCCTAGCTATGGGAGATGGGAACGAGGGAGTGGTCAATGCGTGATCTGAAGCACTGAGCCGCCCAATACCCCTGCTCCAGCTCTTGTCGTGCAGGTTCTGACGCTCCCATCCCCTTCCTGTTACCCATGAGTCGCAGGAGACGTAGGGGAGTGAAAACCTCTATCCGTCAGTCTGAAGTTACCCCCCGCTCAGACCTTAGGCGGTATCTCTATCTCCGGAAAGATACAGATATGTCGACTCCATCCTCTCCTGTTCAATCCGAGAGGTCGGAGACGCAAGTTGAAACCAGGGTGACTCCACCAGATAGGAGCTCCGCTGGACAGCAGGATATGCAGAAAGTCCTCAACCTCTTACAGTCCTTGCCCACTAAGGCGGACTTCACATCTTTGGAAAGTAAACTTCGGGACGTGGTTCACTCCGAGGTGTCCTCACTTCGGTCCGAACTGACTCAGCTGGGCTCTCGTATCGAAACATTGGAGACTAGTGGAGAAGAATCCAACGCTTTTCACCACGCATTGGTGGATACCACTAGACTTCAAGCAGAAGAGATTCAGAGCCTGCACGACCATCTTGATGATATAGACAACAGGGGACGCAGGAATAACCTGCGAGTGAGGGGCATCCCTGAAGACATACCACAACAAAGCATCCCAGATGTCCTTAACAAGATTTTCGGTGCAGTATTGGAAACCGACCCAAACGACCCCATCGTCTTCGACAGGGCACACAGGGCGCTGCGTCCCAGAGGCCTGCAGTCTGAACGACCAAGAGATATTATTTGCCGTCTTCACTACTATAGCCAAAAAGACGAGATAATTAGGAAACTCCGAAACGCCGGAGACCTAGACTTCAATGGCTCACCTATCCAGGTTTTCCAAGATCTTTCTCGTCACACCCTACAGTCTAGACGACAATTAAAGCCTTTAACTGATGCCCTTCGTAAAAGCAATATCAAATACAGATGGGGATTTCCTTTCAGCATTACAGCTACCAATGAAGGTCGGTCTGCCGCGATTCGGACCCCTGAGGATGTCGCCCTCTTCTGCTCCACCCTATCTATTGACCCGGTGCAGGTCCCTGAGTGTCAATCCGTGTGCTCGAGGATTCGCCCCCCCCCAACCCCCCGAGTTGAAACACCTTTCCAAACAGTGGGATCTCCTTCAGCATCACAGAAACGGAACCGCTCCCTTCCGTCCTCTTCATCTCCCTCCTCGGCTGCGAAGACCTGATTACTCCACTCTCTGATTTGTAACTCTTACTTACTATGCGGGATTTATTGGCCTATAGAAGACTGCATCATTATGCCGAGACTCTATGGGAGGGGCCACTGTCCCTCCAAGAAGACTCCCTCCCTTGAGGCACCTTGCAGTCGAAGGGCGTGATGTTTCCCGAAGCTCCGTCTCTCTATTTGATAGTCCCATTTTGTTCAAGGGACCTGGACATTTTATTTCCCGAATAGAATGGTGATTTAGCAACTCTGCCATGGTCTCTACTGCCTTAACATAGTTTGGGTAACGTATTGTTCCTATTACTGTGATATGTCGTGTCCATAATATTGTGGTCGCTAATTGTGTTCTACACATTTTTTTTTCTTTTTTCTATATTCGTCTTTATTTTTATATTCCTCATTTTATGCCAATGATGTGGTTCGTGTCGGAGGGTGGATCCACTCCTCCCTTGTTGCCCCATTTGCACTGCAATGTTTGGTCCCGGATCAATCGATGGGAACACCGTCCCCATTGCTCGTACCACCGGGAGCGGTGTTATGTCTTTACCTTGGTTACTTGTTCAATTGTTCTACATTGTCATGTTTTTCTGTCCTGCTGTTATTCCTTTGTCCTCTTCTCTTTCCCCTTTTCTCCTTCTGGTTCTCTCTTCCCTTCCAGAATTACCTGGATTCACTAATGCCCGAACCCTATTTTATGCTGCTGGGACCTCTACGAGACTAGATTCATTATTTCTTTTTGGAACAGGTAAATGGCACTATTAAAAGTGGTTTCTATTAACGCCCGGGGACTCAACATTCCTGAGAGACGGTCAAGGGCCTTGCGAGAATTGAAGGCCGAAAAAGCAGACGTTGCCTTTGTGCAGGAAACCCTCTTTAAAGAGGGGGTGGCCCCCTCTCTCAGGAATCGAGACTTCCCTACAGGGTATTTTTCCAATAACCCTGATGGTAAGACTTTGGGTGTAGCGATATTGTTTGCCAAACATGTTGCCCTTGCTGATGTTGTCTGCCATCAACTTGTCCCCGGCAGGGCACTGCTTATAAATTGCACTGTTGCCAATAGAGTTCTTACATTTCTTAATGTTTATGTCCCGAACAAGGTACAACCGGGCTTTTTAGACAGAGTCCTTACCCTAGCCCAACCCCATATTAATGGGATTTTGCTCTTTGGCGGGGACTTAAATTGGTCTTTGGAGCCTCGATTGGACTCCTCCAACCCCTCCCCTAGGTATTCGGATAAACTCCATCGTAGGGTCCGGAGGATTCTACATAACTTCCAACTCATTGATGTCAGGAGGATACAACACCCCTCTACTCGTGATTTTACCTTCTATTCACACCCTCACAACACTTACACTAGGATTGACTACTTATTTATCCCGCATAGATTTTTGCACCTGGCTGAGGCTTCTGCTGTGGGTAACATATCCTGGGCTGATCATGCTCCTGTCTCTTTGGGGGTTCGTTTGTCCCCTGCCCGCCCGAATTCTTACACGTGGAGATTAAACGAGCTGATCCTTCAGGATCCTTATTGCCAACAGCAGATCAGGGAGGCTATAGCTGACTATATTGATGTTAACGACACGGAGGAGATCTCTAAAGTGGTAGTCTGGGAGGCCCACAAATGTGTAATAAGGGGAAAACTCATTCAATTGGGCGCCCATAGGAAAAAACAACACATGGCGGCACGGGAGGCCTTGATACAAAAAATTCAAGCCTTAGAACTTCTCCATAAATCCACCGTGTCAGATGATAACCTTCAACCCTTATTATTGGCTCGGAAGGAATTAGACTTGCTTATGTCCCATAGATTGAAATTGGAGGCAAGAAAATGCCGTAGTCGTTATTTTCTATGGGGGAATAAACCTGGGAAGTTGCTGGCGCGGGCTCTCCAGGCTCAACGTGCAGCATCTTTTATATCTAAAGTAAAATCGCATACTGGAACAACACAGCATACCACGACAGAGATAGCAGCAGCCTTCCGACATTATTATACTCAGTTATACAATCTAAGAGGTTCTACTGAAGTCGAACCTGACCTCTTCCGAAAGGCCTCTATTGCAGAGTTCTTGCGTGAAATTAATTTCCCCACACTTACACCTGAAGAAGTCGAGTCACTCGAGGACCCCTACACTCTGGCAGAGCTTGAAGAAGCTATTAAAACCACCCCTAATGGTAGGAGTCCGGGCCCTGACGGCTTCTCTTTAGCCTATTATAAGACATTTGGAGATGTTTTGTTGCCTTTGATGCTTAGAGCTTTTAATCAGGTTTCAGACCAGTCCCCCTTCTCTCCCCAGTCTATGCTCGCACATATTACAGTGATCCATAAGGAGGGTAAGGATCCGGCCCAATGTTCCAGTTATAGGCCCATTTCCCTGTTGAATGTAGACTTGAAGCTCTTCGCCAAATTAATGGCGAATCGCCTAAAACTCCTCCTTCCAAAACTGGTACACTCGGACCAAGTGGGTTTTGTTCCGGGCCGTGAGGCCAGGGATAACACCACGAAGGTTCTGGACTTAATTTATTACGCATCAACTTGCAAATTTCCTTCCATTCTCCTCTCAACAGACGCAGAAAAAGCGTTCGATAGAGTTGACTGGGATTTTCTGTTGGGGGTGTTGGAGCACATGGGCTTGGGCCTAGTGGGCTTCCAGAGAATTAGGGCCCTGTATTCTGGGCCCGCGGCTCGTGTTCGTATTAATGGAGAATTGTCGGACCCGTTCCAGATACGGAATGGCACTCGTCAGGGTTGCCCTTTGTCACCGCTTATTTTTGTGCTCTGCATGGAGACTCTGGCGAGGGCCATTCGTCAGAACGTTAACATCACAGGGGTGCAGGTGGGAAAGACGGAGTATAAGCTTGCCTTGTTTGCTGATGATCTCCTTGCAGTGATATCTAACCCTCTGACCTCTATACCCAATCTTCTTAAAGAATTTAAACGTTTTGGAACTCTCTCCAATTTTAAAACTAATTTATCTAAATCTACAGCATTGAATTTAACATTGGATCAGACGAGCCTCCAAGTTCTCCAATCCATCTCGCCCTTTGCATGGCACCCAACACAATTAAAATATTTAGGGGTGATCCTACATAGGGATCTTTCCCAGATTTACCAATTGAATTTCCCCCCACTCTTATCAAAACTTCAATCTGACCTCTCCAAATGGGGTGGGAAAAAAATTTCATGGATAGGTAGAATAGCAGTTATCAAAATGAATATTTTACCCAGAATTCTTTACCTGCTACAAACTCTACCCGTCGCTGTTCCCCGATCATGGTTTACCTTACTGCAACGAAAGATTAGAGACTACATTTGGGCGGGACGAAAACCCCGATTTAAGCATGAGATTCTCTTTAGACGGAAACACCAGGGAGGTCTCCAACTTCCCCACTTTTTATCCTACTACCATGCAGTACTCCTTACGAGAGTAATGGAGTGGAGTCGTGAACTCCACAGGAAACAATGGGTAGACATTGAACTGGCCTCTCTCCCCTCTCTTAGCTCGGACTCCCCTTGGCTTTCTAAAGTCCCCCAGGTATTGCACCCGCTAGCTGGCCCCATCTTTTCGTGTTGGCGTCTCTTACGCTCCCTTCCTCATGTTTCAGCGCCTCCTTCTCCACTCTCACCGCTGTTTGGGAATCCTGAGTTTCCCCCAGGATGCCACTCCTTGTCGTTCTGTTTATGGCGAGAAAGAGGCATCCCGAGAGCAAGCCAGCTGCTGGACACATCTGGCATAATATCTTTTCCCGAACTGCAAACTAAATGGAATCTACCAAATAAAGAAATTTGGAGATATCTCCAAATTAAACATTACCTAAAGACTTTTTGCTCTTCTGGGAAAGGTATATGAGCACTGACTTTGTTTGAGCAGCTGTGTCTCTCCCACACATACCCCAGGCACACTCTTTCTACGTTTTACAAATGGATATTAAGCCACAGATTTTCCTCCCAACCTAAATTTGTCAAGGATTGGGAATTAGATCTTGTGGGTTTGGTGACCACAGACGATTGGGAAGATATTTATAACAATACTTTCTCATTAACTACCAATGTGTTGGTTTTGGAGACTCACTACAAAGTACTTACAAGGTGGTATAGATGCCCAAATCTCCTTGCGAAAATTTACCCTGGAGTACCCAACACATGTTGGAGATGCGGGACAGCAGTGGGCACCCCACTTCATATATGGTGGGAATGCTCTCTCCTTCAACCATATTGGCACAAGGTGGTGGAGACAGCTAGCATTATTCTCGGTGAGGATTTTGTTAGGCGCCGGGGTCCGCTCGTCGGTGCGGCCCGGCGCCTAGCAACCAGGGACGCCGTGCGCGTACAGCCGCCGGCTCCCTGGCAACGCTAGACGCCGGGCGCACGGAGCCGCTCTGACCTTAGCAACGGGGACGCCACGTTCGGCCGCGTTCCCCGTTGCTGGGTCTGTTCTAATTACATTGTGGTGTGCTGGCCGTGCAGCATGCAAGCTGCACGGCATTACCTGAGATTACCTTGTCTGGGTCCTGATTGGAGGGTTCCTGAATAAAGGCACTCTCAGGACTTCTTACAGACGCCGGTGATAGCTTCCTGTTTGCCTGTGTCAGCTACAGAGAGTTTCCAGTCCTGCTCAATCCGGTTGTTCCTGTCCTCAGTGATCCTGTACTCGGAAGTTTGTCATCTTTTCCTGGAGTCTGACCGAGCACCTTTAACATCCTGTGGTGTTCGTGAGTCGCGGCGCAGCCGTGTGTTGCGGCTTGTCCGCTTACTGTTTATTATTTAGTTTATTGGTGTTCTGCAGCTTTTGCGGAGGATTCCGCTCCCACAGATCCACTCTGGTATCCAGCGGTGCTGGATAGGAGTAACGGATCAGTGGATCCTTGGTTGTCCTTTTCCCTGGCGGCTAGTCCGCACATACCTTTGGTTTAAGTTAGTTAGCTTGTAACCCCTGGCCTGGTTGCTTAGTCAGAGGGCCCCTTGTTATCACCCTGTCTCGGATTTCCCTTTGTCTCCCATTAAGACCTGCGGGGGCATCGGGGTTGGGCAGACATAATCCGCCCTTCGAACGCGGCTGCCATGGGCTCAAGCAACCATAGTCTCGCAGGGGATTTCTGATAACACGGGCGAGACAACGGAGTTAGGGCGCCAGGGGTTACTAGGCTCTCCTGCTCCCACAACCAGCATATCTTCCCAGTACTCAGACCTCTGCCATAAGATCTCCTCTGGTCTGGAGTACGGGAATCATAACATTATCACCGGCCAGACAAAAGAAAAAAATTTAAATTAACAGGAGTTAATTTTTTTTCACTTATTCAGTTGGGAGATTTTGTCGGCCTCATGAATCCCGCCGGTGTTGGGCCAAATCCTGGCCAGCTTCTAGTTAGTCAGATTCAAGAACTTACTCAGATGGTTCAGGATCTGTCCCTCCGGGTGAGGTCACAGGAAGATCTGTTACGGACTTCCCCAAGGGTCATCCCTGAACCAAAAATGCATCTGCCTGACCGTTTTTCTGGGGATAGAAAACAGTTTTTTAATTTTAAAGAGTCTTGTAAACTTTATTTTCGTTTAAGACCAGTCTCCTCAGGTACGGAGGCTCAGCGGGTTGGAATTATTATTTCTCTGCTTCAGGGGGATCCTCAGACCTGGGCTTTTGGTTTAAAGACAGACGATCCGGCCTTATCGTCTGTAGACTCCTTTTTAAAATCTTTAGGGCTATTGTATGACGATCCTGATAGAGAGGCGTCCGCTGAGAGTCAGTTGCGTGCTCTTAGACAGGGTAGGAATCCCGCAGAGAATTATTGTACGGAGTTTCGCCGTTGGTCGAACGACTGTGGATGGAATGACCCAGCCCTACGCAGTCAGTTTCGCCTCGGCTTATCTGAATCTATAAAAGACAGTCTCCTTCAGTATCCCGCTCCTGAGACTCTCGATAAACTCATGGAGCTCTCTATTAAAATAGATCGTCGGCTCAGAGAGCGGAGGGCTGAAAAAGGGGCATCTGTCGGGTCTACTCCTTGTGTTCTTTCCATTCCTGTAGAAATGGAGGAGCCTATGCAGATAGGTCTCTCCAAATTGTCTCCTGAAGAAAGAACCAGGAGGCAAAATTCTGGTCTTTGTTTATACTGTGGAGGTAAGGGACATTTTGCCCGTAGTTGTCCGAACAAGTCGGGAAACTTCCTGACCAAGTGAGTTGTGAGGGGGTTCACTTTGGTCTGCAGCTTATCTCCTCAAATAATTCACTGTTGGTTCCTGCTAAAGTTTCCTTTGGCAGCCTCTGTTCCTCGGTCTCTGCTTTTGTGGACAGTGGAGCTGCAGGGAACTTTATGGATTTAACATGGGCCAAGGCCTTAGGTATTCCTCAGTTAACCTTGGGTAGGTGTGTCACCATGCATGGTTTAGATGGGAGTCCCTTGTCCAATGGGGTTATTTCTCTATGTACACCTCCTGTTTTACTCTCGGTAGGAGCTCTGCATTCTGAAAAGATTGAGTTTTTCCTTACCCATTGTCCAGCAGTTCCTGTGGTTCTGGGTCACCCTTGGCTGGCCTTTCATAATCCCATCATTGATTGGCAGTCGGGGGAGATCTTACAATGGGGTACCATCTGTAATAAAGAATGTATTACGCTTCCTATCCGAGTAGCTGCCGCCGTTCCCGCACCCATTCCTGGGGAATACCAGGATTTTGTTGATGTATTTTCCAAGGGCAATGCGGATATTCTGCCTCCCCATAGGCCTTATGATTGTGCCATTGAGCTAATTCCTGGTGCCACGTTGCCTAAAGGAAGGTTATATGCATTGTCTGGTCCTGAAACTGTGGCCATGAATGAGTATGTGAAAGAAAGCCTTGGGAAAGGATTTATCAGGCCATCTAAATCCCCTTTAAGTGCAGGTTTCTTCTTCGTAGAGAAGAAGGATGGTTCACTCAGACCCTGCATTGACTTTAGAGCTTTGAATAAAATCTCGGTAAAGAATACTTACCCTCTGCCGCTGATCTCTGTCCTCTTTGATCAGCTACGTTCGGCTGTGATTTTTTCTAAGATTGACCTGAGAGGAGCATATAACCTCATCAGAATCAAGTCAGGGGATGAGTGGAAAACGGCATTCAGTACTCAGTCAGGCCACTATGAGTATCTGGTTATGCCATTCGGCCTGTCTAACGCTCCGGCAGTTTTCCAGGATCTCATTAACGATGTGCTCCGTGAATTTCTTGGAAGATTCGTTGTAGTCTACTTAGACGATATTTTGATATATTCTGACTCTGTAGAACAACATGTTACCCAGGTGCGTCAGGTTCTAAAGAAATTACGTGAAAATCACCTATATGCCAAGCTGGAGAAGTGTGAATTTCATGTCACGGAGGTATCCTTTTTAGGGTACATTATTTCCCCTCGGGGATTCCGTATGGAACCAAAGAAGCTCCAAGCCATCCTTAGTTGGGCGCAACCCACCAACTTAAAAGCAATTCAGCGCTTTTTAGGGTTTGCGAACTACTACAGAAGATTTATTCACTCTTTCTCTGACCTAGTTGCTCCCATTGTGGCACTGACTAAGAAGGGAGCAGATCCTACCAATTGGTCACGTGAAGCTGAGTTATCTTTTCAGGCCTTGAAACAAGCCTTTGTCTCAGCCCCTGTCCTTAGACATCCCAACCCAGAATTGCCTTTCATTGTTGAGGTTGATGCCTCGGAGGTTGGAGTAGGGGCTATCCTTTCTCAGAAGGATCCGGATTCCCTTGAATTACATCCTTGTGCCTTTATGTCCAGGAAATTCTCATCTGCAGAATCCAACTACGATGTTGGTAACCGGGAATTCCTGGCTATTAAATGGGCTTTCGAGGAGTGGAGGCATTGGCTTGAAGGAGCGACTCATACCATTTCAGTTTTGACTGATCACAAAAATCTTCAATATATTGAATCAGCTAAACGACTGAATGCCCGGCAGGCTCGTTGGGCTTTATTTTTTACTCGTTTCAAATTCATTATCACCTTTAGGCCAGGTTCCAAGAATACTAAGGCAGATGCCCTGTCACGTAGTTTTCTTCCAGTTCAAGACAACAGTCCTGTTACTCCCATACTTCCGTCTTCAGTCATTCGGGCAGGCCTCACACAGGATGTATTTACCCAGTTAAAGCTGCTTCAACATCAAGCTCCTGGAAATACTCCTGCTGGTCGCCTTTTTGTCTCTGAGTTTTTGAGAGCAACTGTTTTGACGGAGTTTCATGATAGCAAAGTTGCCGGGCATCCGGGAATCGCTAAGACTTTGGAATTAGTCTCCCGCTCAGTATGGTGGCCTGGTCTTTCCAAAGACATTAAAGAGTTTGTTTTTTCGTGTCAGGTCTGTGCACAGCATAAAGTTCCCCGTTCTTTGCCTATAGGTCAACTTATGCCCTTGAATGTTCCTCTTAGGCCATGGTCGCATATCTCCATGGATTTTGTGGTGGACCTTCCTCTGTCAGCCGGATGCCGAGTCATATGGGTGGTAGTGGACCGTTTTAGCAAAATGGCCCATTTCATTGCTCTTCCCCGATTGCCATCTGCCCAGGGATTGGCAGTCTTGTTCCTCCGCCATGTTTTCAGACTCCATGGCTTACCCACTGATATTGTTTCTGATCGGGGTCCACAATTCATTGCACAATTTTGGAAGTCTTTTTGTGCTTCGTTAAAGATGAAATTATCTTTAACGTCCGGCTATCATCCCCAATCCAATGGGCAGACTGAGCGAGTTAACCAATCTCTAAAACAATATTTGCGTTTGTACTCGGCCAAACTCCAAAATGACTGGTCTGAGTTTCTTCCATTGGCGGAGTTTGCTTATAATAATGCCTGTCATTCCTCCACCAATGTGTCTCCATTTTTTGCAGTTTTTGGTTTTCACCCCAGAGCTAATTCATTTTTTCAACATTCCTCTGTCTCCTCTCTGGCCCTGACCTCTCATCTTAAACTTATTTGGAGAAAAGTGCACCTGGCTCTCAGAAAAGCAGCATTCCGGGAAAAGAAATTTTCTGACAGGCTCCGGCGGCCGTGCACTTTTAAAGTAGGAGACAGGGTGTGGTTGTCGACTCGCAACATTAAACTTCGACAAACCTCAGCCAGATTGGGTCCTAGATTTATTGGACCATTTCACATTATCAAAAAAGTCAATCCAGTTGCTTTCCGGTTACGTTTACCAAAAACTTTACGGATCGGAAATACCTTCCATTGCTCATTGCTGAAACCATATGTTTCGTCTAGTAGATTTCCTCGTAAAATATCTCAGGGGAGATCACCAATAAATGTACAGGGTCAGCAGGAGTTCTTGGTGGAGAAGGTTCTCGATTCCAAGTTGTCCCGGGGTCGGCTTTATTTTTTGGTACATTGGAGAGGTTATGGGCCAGAGGAAAGGTCTTGGGTCCTGGATGAGGATCTTCATGCCCCGAGGCTCAAAAGGGCATTTTTTCGAGAATTTCCTCAGAAACCTGGTTTTAGGGGTTCCTTGACCCCTCCTCAAGGGGGGGGTACTGTTAGGCGCCGGGGTCCGCTCGTCGGTGCGGCCCGGCGCCTAGCAACCAGGGACGCCGTGCGCGTACAGCCGCCGGCTCCCTGGCAACGCTAGACGCCGGGCGCACGGAGCCGCTCTGACCTTAGCAACGGGGACGCCACGTTCGGCCGCGTTCCCCGTTGCTGGGTCTGTTCTAATTACATTGTGGTGTGCTGGCCGTGCAGCATGCAAGCTGCACGGCATTACCTGAGATTACCTTGTCTGGGTCCTGATTGGAGGGTTCCTGAATAAAGGCACTCTCAGGACTTCTTACAGACGCCGGTGATAGCTTCCTGTTTGCCTGTGTCAGCTACAGAGAGTTTCCAGTCCTGCTCAATCCGGTTGTTCCTGTCCTCAGTGATCCTGTACTCGGAAGTTTGTCATCTTTTCCTGGAGTCTGACCGAGCACCTTTAACATCCTGTGGTGTTCGTGAGTCGCGGCGCAGCCGTGTGTTGCGGCTTGTCCGCTTACTGTTTATTATTTAGTTTATTGGTGTTCTGGAGCTTTTGCGGAGGATTCCGCTCCCACAGATCCACTCTGGTATCCAGCGGTGCTGGATAGGAGTAACGGATCAGTGGATCCTTGGTTGTCCTTTTCCCTGGCGGCTAGTCCGCACATACCTTTGGTTTAAGTTAGTTAGCTTGTAACCCCTGGCCTGGTTGCTTAGTCAGAGGGCCCCTTGTTATCACCCTGTCTCGGATTTCCCTTTGTCTCCCATTAAGACCTGCGGGGGCATCGGGGTTGGGCAGACATAATCCGCCCTTCGAACGCGGCTGCCATGGGCTCAAGCAACCATAGTCTCGCAGGGGATTTCTGATAACACGGGCGAGACAACGGAGTTAGGGCGCCAGGGGTTACTAGGCTCTCCTGCTCCCACAACCAGCATATCTTCCCAGTACTCAGACCTCTGCCATAAGATCTCCTCTGGTCTGGAGTACGGGAATCATAACAGATTTACCCTTCTGCCCTAGTTTTTGGTTATTAAATCTTACGCGTACACCCAGATATCAACTCAAGAAATCACTACTTCGCCATATTTTGAGTGCCTCTAAGGCAATTATCCCAGTTCACTGGAAATCTGTAGTGTCTCCCACTATGAAAGAGTGGACCGCCCGCTTAGATCACTATATGGCAATGAAGGACCTCATTTTGTCACTGGTAGTGAGAAACACATCCTTCACTGCTACTTGGAGCCCATGGCTGGAATATAAAGCGACAACCCATTATAAATCTTCTCTCTAAGAGATACCTCCCCTTTTTATATCCAGCAGTCCCCTGAAGATAAGTTAAAGCTCCTTAGGATGAGAAGAGAGACCCCCCCCCCTCTCTAACTCTTTTTTGCTTACGCTATCTGTCTCTTTATTCCTCTATTCTGAGAGTAACTTTACTCATTATCTCTTTGCTTTTTTCTCTTTCTCTTGTTTTCCATCTTTCCTTTCCTTCTTCCATTTCTTCCTTTTTGTTTTAAGCAGTTGTAATTCATGTAATGTTTTTTTTTTGGAGATACGATATGTTTGTGGAAAGGCGATATTCCCTTTACGGGTCTCTTTAATGTACACGGTGTTGAGTACATCCTGATGCTGTATCTCTGATGTTACTAGATGCTATTTAGTTGTTTTTCTTTTTGAAATTTTCAATAAACTTTATTTGCAAAAAAAAAAAATGACAGGAGCTGATTGGTTGGAACTTTGAGGTCTATTTACTAAGCCTTTGAAAGAGATAAAGTGGACAGAAAGTACCAGCCAATCAGCTCCTAACTGCCATGTTACAGGCTGTGTTTGAAAAATGACAGTTAGAAGCTGGTTGGTTGGTATTTTGTTTCCCTCCACTTTATGTCTCTCCAAGGTTTGATACACCTCCTCCAATGAGTTATCTTTGCAAATTACTATCTGCTGTTAATATTAGGTGTCAAATTCTTGTACACATTGCAGCATTTAACAATATTCAGGCACTTGTCAACTTGTCTTGTTAGTGTGCACCTGTTGCCTAGATACAATGGAGGAAGCCATTTTGTTACTGACTCATACTCATGAGAAGGCAGGCAACGTGTTCTCTGATGAGCTTACTTTAGCCCATAAAATGGCTGCCTAATATGTTCACACATGTGTAGGTAATGGGTGCACTTTAAATCAACTTCATATTAAAAAATGCCTCACAGCTTAAATAAAACTTTTGCTCATTAAATTTCCTGTGTGTGACACCGAGCCGTGTGGCAGACATGTTTATATCACCTCATCGCTGGATGAGTATTTTTCCCTGGGAAAATGTCATATAATATTTAATGACAGCCTGAAATGCAAATTTGATGGGTTTTACAATAATATGCATCTTAAATCTCCTAACTGCTCCCCAGGCTGTATTCAGCAATGGAGGAACCCTTTATCTTGATGCTGTGAGGAGCACGTCTAAAGGAAAAGACATTTTCCAGAAAAGTTAAATTAGTCTACTATTAAAGTTTCACTTTAAATTACTGCAGAGTGCCTTCAGTTTATTTGAACCCAACAGCTAAAATTCAGTGGACTCTCCAAGTGCACAATTATTATTTTAAACATACTTGCCAACTTCTGTCGTCTCCTATCCGGGAGAAGCCTGGAGAGGAGACGCGGCTGGACACTTTGAGAGGCTGGGCCAGGCTCTCACGTCATTAGGTATGGTTATCAGTACGTTCACAATTGATGGTGAAACAATGACTGACCATCCATGGTCACCAGCTATGCAACGGAGAACCATCTGCTTTCACCCACCGATGGTTATCCTTGCTCTTTCACTGTGGCCAATCAGAACCTGGAGGTGGGACTTCAGAGGTGCATTGAGGGGTGGGGCTAAGCTCCATCTCCCGGCACTAACTAGAAGGAGGGGGAAAAACATTGGTGGTCTCTGTACCATCAATGGTGGAGAATCATTGGTCCTCAGCCAATAGATGGTAAAACTATCTGGTATTAAACCATCAATGGTCCATGGCCAACCCTACTTGTTATTAGGTCCCACCATAGACAAAATGCCGCAACTCGCTGGTCTGCAGGTAGGGGCCAGGGATAAAATAACACAATTCATGTAAATTAGACCCATCCCATCCATACGGTATGAGTGGGACGTGGGAGATCCGCCCTACTGTTCTGGGAGTGTGGTTCATCAACCGAAAAATGTACTGGGAAATTAGGCAAGCATGCTTTTAAATACCCCTGATGCTCTTTGAGGGGCTTATTCGGGGTCGCAAGCTGCTGCGGATGATTTAGCGTCTTTCGCCACAGTAGCATCTGTAACGTTATGCTAGTGGTAGCAAAAGCCCTTTCCCTGGTGTACAAGCGTGCGTCTGTATGCACAAGGGCTAGAACGCCCCCACTTTGTTGAGTCAGCAGTCAAAACATCGGAAGCACATCGGGTTCAAAATCACCGTCACAGTATGGCCTCCAATGTATGTGATTATGCATCTAAGTTCGGAACCACTTGTCTGATACGCCATCTCCCAGTTACCGCCCCGGAACGCCCAATGCCAGAGTCAGCGCGGCTTAATTGGCCCTGTGACTCTGGGCCTGAGTCAGATCCCAGCGCTCTTGTAGCGCATGTTGCAAAGTACCGATGTTCAGTACCCTATGGTCACGCAGGCGGCCGATGGCATCGCAGATGATCCGATGTTGCATCCTGGGAAGCAGCCCGGATCAGTAATGCATGCAGGAGACGTGACAACCCATACGGCATTACCATATTTGTGCTATCCCTGCAGCTTCCATGCAATAGCTCCCCCATCTACATTTGAATCAGGCCCTCTGTGCGCAGACAGAATTAAGGGCCCCATAATCTAGAACGATAATGCCCAATTTCATCCGATTTCGGCCATTCGGGCCGATATATCGGGTGAAATCGAGCATTTCGGATGTGTTTTACATCCGATCCGATGCAAATGGGCCCCTACTAGTGTAATGCTTTACAGTTTGAGTATTTTGTGCATACCCATTCAACAGTCGCGGTGGCGGTGACACCTACTGGCACAGCCAGGATTGGATTCAACAGCCCCCTCCCCCACCTCAAAGTAATGATTATTTCTTGGTGAAACAACATTTCCTTTTTTTTTTCATTTTACATATTTAGTTGTAATTCTGAGAGTCAATATTTGTTGTCTGAACCAATCATAACCTCCCGGCTGAGTCATTAGGAGAAGGGCTATTGATTATGTTTATTGATTATATTGTACGTCTGAACTTTCCCATATATATTGATCCCAGTAATTTGCTGTAAAGTGGGTCCTGGTATATGGACGTCACATTGACATTTAGCGGTAAATGGAATCTTATTTAATTTGCGGAGTGAAGTATGACTTCATGTGTCACGTTTAATCATTAGACGATAGACGTCAACATAAGGATCCGGGTGCGTGTAAATAGATTTCTAGGTGAATGCATTTATTATCGTTTACGGAATGGAGTGAGAATTAATTGCATTTATTATCTGGCAGCAAAGCTTAAATATGTGCATTAAATAATAATTCCCCATACTTTAACTGAGGTTCTTCTTACTGGAGAGAAACAGGGCTGCTGAGCGCCCTCTACTGGGGATGGTGCATTTATATTGACATATTTGTAATATTTGTAAATGATTACAAAACTTGTCTCGTTTTATCCTCCAGTTTACTCCACGGTTACCTTGTGGCATACGGTAAGTAGCGCACATAGGGCCTGATTCTCAGTCGAATGCGATGTTCACAGAGGTGAGCGATTTAATTTTTATACCGTGCATGCATCTATGTCGCCCCGCGCATGCATCCTGATTGTAAATGAGTCCCGATACTGTGTGACTTCCAGGCATACAGAAGTGAATGAGAGGTAGCAATTCAGACGCAGGGGGAGGGATACTGACGTATTTATAATGGGTGCACAGTGTGCAGCGCACACGGGCCCCCTGGGTCAAGGCGGGCCCACACCACACGCCATGCATTCATTTTTTTCAATACTTACCCTCCAGGGTTCTGCGTCGGCAGCAGCAGTACTGCAGAAACCACCAGGAAATTGTCCGGGGTAATTATTTTTACCATTCCCCTTTCCCCCAACCCGCCAGGGGTGGTGGCTAGGGTTAAAATTTGGGGGCGTGGCAGCTAGGGTTAAGACACGGGGGGGGGAGGGGGGGGGGGGCTGGGGCTAAGACTAGTTGTGGGTGGCAACTACAGCTATATCCTACCCACTCCAGTGCCTAACCCTAACCTCCCCCCAGGCCCTAACCATAACATTGATTCCAAAACTTACCTTTGGGATGTCGGTGGGCAATGTTCCGG